>NC_141048.1:18973351-19280851 GCF_041138505.1 Cibotium barometz
ATCCTTTGATGACAAATATTCATTGTATTGCGTATAGGACTAGTCTTTGTGTTTCTGATGCAATAAAGCAATCACCTATTGCACAACATATAGATGAAGTCAGGAATTCTATAGCTTCCTTGTTTTCAAAGAGTGTGAAAAGGACTAACATCTTGCATGAGCTAGAAAAAGAGTTTGGTTGTGCATGGTTGCATATGAACCATATACATAAAGCTGGTTGGTTTAGTAGACATTAGGTGATCCATAAGGTATGTGAAACTTTGGAGCCTTTATTTGTTATGACCAAAAAGGAGAATGCTACTCTCTATGGAAAGATATCAAGTTTTGAGATTATTTATAATCTACATTTTATGTTCTAGAGAGACTCTCAGTTTAAACTAAAGTGTTTCAAAGGTCTTTTGTAGACATCTCATTAGTTACAAGATTCATTGAGCTAGAGATTCGAGCAATCAAGCTCTACTTCATTGCAGGTCTCGAGGTTGACATCAATGCATCAACACATGATGCCTTAGGATAGCAAATAATCCCAAGTTATAGACCTCCCAAAGGTCAACTACATGCTTTGCAAGCATCTTTATGAGGTAACATATACCGAAGCATCCATATTTCTCAAGACTTTGCAGGATGCTCCAATCAATTAACAAAGAAGCATCAAAATACTTCTTTGTTGGTTAGTGGGGGAGGGGTACTTGTTGATGTGTGGCAAGTCGTGATGGTTTGCTTGGGGTTCAATTCCCCTTTAACTCATGGTCAATGCTATCTTAAGTCGAGTTACAATTTTTATTAGTTTATTGTACGACATATTATATGTATGTCTTACGGCTTACCTTGTAAATTTATAAAGACTTTCATGGAGAACGGGAATGCCTACCTCTACGGTGGTAGCAAGGGCATACATGCATCCATCTCTAAACAGAAGGGCTATGGCATTGCAAATGGCAGATCCTATATTGCATGAGTCTTCCATGCCATTGTCCTTAACATTAATGATTTGGAAAAAAAGTTCAAAATATATATTTGCCTTTGAAAAATTGATTGTAATATTTGAGTGTCTTTTTGAACCGATAGGATTTTCAAAATCTCGGTTAAGATTATGTATATGGTGGTAGCAAGGGTATGCATGATTCCATCTCTAAACAGAACAGGTATGGCATTGCAAATGGCAAATCTTATATCGAGTGAGTCTTCCACGCCATCATCCTTGACATTGATGATTTATTTAAAAAAAAATCCAAATTTATATTTGCCTTTGGAAAATCGGTTGTAATATTTAAGTGTTTGAACCGATAGGATTTCGAAAACCCAATTAAAATTATGTCATTAAGGTTTTTGCATTGGTTCGAAAAAAATGTCTTTCGCGCACTTTTGGCAATACCATAATTTTTAGTCCTATATATAGTGAAGGGGGGTTAGAGTAGTTTTTTTGTCACCCAACCATGTTAGTAAATGAACGGTTGTAATTGAAGGATGCTTGTTTTTTGGGTTTTCATAATTTTCTCTCTCTTTTTTTTTGAAGCATGGTTTTGTACTTATATTAGCCATTTGTTTTATAAGGTGTTGACATCTTTGACAATGATTTGTAGAATTCAGTTATGGATCTTATTATAAATAGCAAAAGAAGACCATAACTTTAGGAGGCCCTTAAATATGAGAGCTTTAGTCTTGTCATAAAATGTGAACGGTGGAATAGATGGCAGTGGTGGCTGCAGAAAGAAAGTTGATCGGGGGCAGTGGTGGTGAGTCTGCTCTACATGCTTATGGATGATGGAATAGCTGAGACATGACAACTCTATTTAAAAAAAATGAAGATTACGTGACGACGGAGGCTATGGTTCCATTTTTGAGTCAAGGGGAACGAACAATAGGGGTGGCCATTTCAGGGACTTTACAACTAGGAGAAGGGTATAATATTTGATAGCCATTGGCAGTACCCATAAAAGTGGAAAAAGGAGCTTATGAGTGTGGTAGTGTGATGGCAACATGCAGAAGAAATTGCTACTTTCTTGGTTAAATTGTGACATGCAATTTGTTACATGGAGTGGGGATTAAACTATGCCAGGCATTGGAAGCATGGCCAAACCTGTATGTGATGTTTATGATGTGTTGTACTTGCATTCGAGCTACCCCTTTCTTTTTGGCTAATATATGGGGCTTTGCACTGGAATCTGAACTAATAGTGCTTGCTATGATGGCCATGAGTGTTGCCAAGACACGTTCAGTAGCAAAAACCTATTTCTTCGTGAAAAATTTTGAAGTGGGAGAACAACATTTGCAAACAAAGTGATAGTTTACAACTTGTTTTCTAGTGTGAGAGTTGGCACCAAAATGACAATGCCACTAGGGTAGATTTGAATCCATGCTTTGTGGGTGTGCTATCAGTGAGCTAGCACCTAGGAGGCTTGGAGTGGAAGTGTGCAACTTTCAACATTTAAATTTGAAAAAACTCCTTGTAATTAACAAGTTGTGCATGCATTCACTATATGCAAGTCCTAAGTTGTGTATGCATTCACCCTATGCAAGTTGCCTCTCTCTCTCTCTCTCTCTCTCTCTCTCTCTCTCTCTCACACACACACACACACACACACACACACACACACACACAATTCTCTCACCAAAAACAGAGAGAGTAGGAGGCACAAGGGGGGAAATAATGGGCATGGCATAGAGGGGCTCACACAGGGAGCATGAGTGGCACAAAGAAGCATGGTCATGGGCGGCAAAAAGTGGGTCGGATAAAAGGGGGTTGAAGGGGAGGTTCCATGTTGTAAGGCTACCCTGACCTTAAGTAGCATAAACTATGTACTCTAAAGACAAGTTAGTCAAATATGCACTCTTAAGATAGTAATGTCGAGCATAAACTATGTACTCTTAAGACAGGTTAGTCAAATATACACTCTTAAGATAGTAATGTCCTAGGATCAATTACTTCCATTTTTAATATTCCTTTGACAAAGTAGCATAAACTAATGCACTCTCAAGATAGGTTAGTTGAATATGCTCTCTTAAGATAATAATGTCCTAGGATTAATTACTTCCATTTTAATATCCTCTCGTCAAATGGTGTTGGCTATTTTCCACTTTTGTTGGTTGGAAATACCATGTGTTGGTTAGTTGAAGAATTCAAAAAGAGATGTCATTTCCATGTGCATGGAAGCAGCAGCACTAGAAGTTTTTAACCATGGTTCTAACCTATGATTATGTGTTTAACCATGATTCTAACCAATTATTATGTGTTTAACCATGATTCTAACCTATAATTCTCTTTGAACCACCACCCAACAAAAGGATTCCAGTTTTGCAAGTATAGGTGATTCTTGGAAACGAGTGAAAATTTCACAATGAATCTGTATCTTAATGGTAATAAATTCAAATTTTCATTATATCTCTACCCTAGAGATTTGGGTTTTGATTGACTTGAATCTTTTGAGTATTTATTAGCCAATAATTACCCCATTACCACCCTTTCTTCCACCCCATTACCACCCTTTCTTCCACTCCAATGTCCGATGCTATAGGCATTCCATCTGCCAAGGATATGATGATTGCTAACCTCTTGTGTTTTGGAATCCATCCTTTGTCACCCTTTCCCAAGAAGTATAATTTCTTGATTTTGTCCTTCCTTCTAAAGATCTTTGTTCACTATCATTACAAAAAGGCATCCATCTATTGAGCAACCCATGGTGTAGTCCAAGAGGAGGTTTGGTTTGGATTTTGTTAACATCATTTTGATCCCATTAAGTTGTAATATCTTATGACATTGTTTGATGTGTTTATCTTTTTAGGTCCGTGTAAAAAGGCAAAGCGACATTGATCATTTGTTTTATAAGGTGTTGACATCTTTGACAATGATTTGCAGAATTTAGTTATGGATCTTTTATTATAAGTAGTAGAAGAAGAAAATAACTTTGGCATGCCATTAAATATGAGAGTTTCAATCTTCTCATAAAGTGTGAATGGTGGATTAGAAAGGAAGGTTGATTGGGAGTACTGAAGAGACTGCTCTACATGCTCATGGATGATGGAATTATGGAATAGCTGGTGCATAAAGGACCATGACTCCAAAGGTCTACTTATTAGGGCATTGACTGCTCTACATGTTGAGCATTAAAAAAAAAAAGGAAGCTCACGTGAAGGAGGAGGGCTCAAGGGGAACAATCAGGGTGGCCATTTCTCAGACTTTACAAGTAGGAGAAGGGTATAATATTTGACTCAGCAGTATCCATAAAAGTGGAAAAATGAGCTTACGAGTGTGGCACTGTGATGGCAACATGCAAAAGAAATTACAACTACCTCAGTTAAGTGATAGTTTGTAACTTGTTTTTTATTACGAGCATTGGCACCGAAATGACAATGCTACTAGGGTAGATTTGAATCCACGCCCTATGGGTGCTATTAGTGAGCTAATGCTCTCAAGAGGCTTGGATACTCTAATTGTGAGAGTGGAAATGTACAATTTTCAATATTTAAATTTTAAAAAAACTCCTATGCATTCACTATATGCAAGTCCTAAGTTGAGCATGAATTCACTCTGTGCAAGTCCTCTCTCTCTCTCTCTCTCTCTCTCTCTCTCTCTCTCTCTCTCTCTCACACACACACACACACACACACACACACATAGAGGAGGCTACCCCCTTCTCTCACTCCGTCACTCAGTAACGCCCAAACTATCTCTCGCAATTCTCTCACCAAAAGAGGGAGTAGGAGGCACAAGGGGGGAAATAATGGGCATGGCATAGAGTGGCTCATGTGGGGGGCATGGGTGGCACAAAGGGGTGTGGTCATGGGTGGCACAAACTGGGTAGGATAAGAGGGGGGTGAAGAGGAGGTGAAGGGGAAGTTCCACGTGGTAAGGCCACCTTGACCTTAAGCATTAATTGATGCCTACAAAGTAGCATAACCTATGCACTCTCAAAATAGGTTAGTTGAATATGCACTTGTCAGAATCGTGTATGCGGAAGCTTAACACACGCAGTGAGAGAGAGAGAGAAGTTGACGCAGAGAGAGAGAGAGAAGAGTTGACGAACAGCTTGAACTTTATTAGCAATGAACTGATTGAGAAAATACAATGGTGGGCATGGGTATTTATACCCTTATGCTGGAAATGGCCGACCCAAAAGCATGAAATAAATAAATAAATAAATGCCTTTGTTAAACCCTATTCCCACATGAGGTACAACTTTTAACACCCTCTTTGTAGCTCATAGTGGACATAGATGAAGAAACCAAGTCGATGCAGATGCAACCATGGACACCTCAGTACCGGCCGGATACCGAATACACCTCGAAAAATGCACCAAACAACCTGTCTCCTCAAGGAATGCCATCTTGAGCTTCAGCTGCCACATAGAATAATGAATTGCAGACAACTCCACATCCATGATCCCCCATTCATTGAACTGCGAACACATCACGTTCAAAAAAATCCTCTGAACCTTCAACTGTTGACACACGACGCCCAAAATTCTGCTACACAATGAACCAGGAACTCATCCCATCCATAGTCTGCTACCAATGAACTACGAACACATCACGTCCATAGATTTGTCAAGCTGTTCCATGCCAGATGCATTTGCCTTGAACTCCGACACATGGGTCCAAATCACCTGTTTGAGAGCTCAGAATAGCCCTCTCTTCCACTCACGTGCCTCTCTCTGGCTGAAGCATGTGGTGGAACTGTTATACAACTAGAATGCAGAATCCTTAGCCAATGTGGCTTGGACCACATAAGCTCGATTATGGAATTCCAATTCCTTTCTAGTATCACTGTCACGATTGTCTGCCTTCTGTCTTCCTCTAGCTTGGAATGTTTGCTCCGAATCTTCCACTGAGTTGGATGCATACACTTTACCTTGGGACATTAATATTGTCTCATCATCTTCTTTGGAGACTATATCATGTTCCTGAAGAAGCTTTCTAAAGATCAAAGCAGCCACCTGTAGACTGGATAACATGATGAATGTTGTGTGGTTCATAGCCAATAGCTCATATTGGATGATCTTTGCCTTCATTGGATATGACTCTAGGATCAAATCCCTATGCGCAAAATCCATTCCATCAAGCTTGTTTTGTTTGATGACCTCAGAGGTGAGCGATGGAAGCTCGATGAATGACTTCTTGGGATTAGAGCACCTTAGGGAAGCTAATGCATAAGCAGTAGTAAGGTCCTCATTGCCGATCCAGCTAAGCACATTGCTACCATAGTGATAGAAAGGGTGGCATTCCCAAGCGCCAGTAGCCTTGTCTTGTCGGCGCACAAGCTCCTGCTCTGCTGTTCTCGTGAGCCCCTCTGCCAGGCCACACAGAGAGCATGCCCGAATGCGCATAGCTCGCTCTCTTAGCCTCTCCTCCAGTGCCCTCCTTATCGCACTCTTTCCATCAAAGTGCTCTTTACAGCCGTGCACCAGCCTGGCCATACTCAACAGAAACAAAAAAAACGCTACACGCGAGCTGCCCTCTTCTTTTGCAGGCTCGACTCGAGCTGCCGCTCCCGCTGAGCCGACTCCACGCTCCATGCGAACTGGTGGTCCAGGCGCTCTGTCCTCCTTGACACGCTCTGCCTCCTGCACAGCCTGCGCTTGCTCTGCACTCTTCCCTAGACGTTGGCTTCGTGTTATGCTTGCCTCTAGACTTCTCACGTCCGTGCTATGCACGCCATGCAAGTTGGTAGTCAGCTCCCCACGTTGCGCTGCACCTCTTCTCTTTCGTGCCGAGGTCACGAGCTTTCCAGCTGAGAAAACGCAGCCCTTTGCCTTCCTTCTCCTTCTGCTCCTTGCGTACAGTCGAGGATCAAGAGCTCAGCTCTGATACCATGTCAGAATCGTATATGCGGAAGCTTAACACACGCAGTGAGAGAGAGAGAGAAGTTGACGCAGAGAGAGAGAGAAGAGTTGACGAACAGCTTGAACTTTATTAGCAATGAACTGATTGAGAAAATACAATGGTGGGCATGGGTATTTATACCCTTATGCTGGAAATGGCCGACCCAAAAGCATGAAATAAATAAATAAATAAATGCCTTTGTTAAACCCTATTCCCACATGAGGTACAACTTTTAACACACTCTCAAAATAGGTTAGTTGAATATGCACTCTTAAGATAGTAACGTCTATAATCAATTAATTCCATTTTTAATATTCCCTTGTCAAATTATGTTGGCATTAATTTATGCCTACAAAGTAGCATAAACTAACAAAGCATTAGGTTAGTTGAATATGCAATCTTAAGATAATAATATCCTAGGATCATTTACTTCCATTTTTTAATATCCCCTCATCAAATGGTGTTGGCTATTTTCCACTTCTATCGATTGGTAATACCATGTGTGAGTTAGTCGAAGAATTCCAAAAGAGATGTAGTCATTTCCATGTGCATGGAGCAACATCACAATATGTTTTTAACCATGGTTTTGACCTATAATATTGTGTTTAACCATAGTTCTAACCAATAATTATGTGTTTAGCCATGATTCTAACATATAATTCTCTTTGAACCACCCAACAAAAGGATTCCAATTTTGCAAGTATAGGTGATTCTCAACGAGTGAAAGTTTCACAATAAATCCGTATCTTAATAGCAAAAAATTCACATTTTCATTATATCTCTACCCTAGCCATTTGGGTTTTGATTGACTTGATTCTTTTGAGTATTTATTAGCCAATAATTACGCCACTACCACCCTTTCTTCCACTCCAGTATTTGATGCTATAGGTGTTCCACCTGCCAAGGATATGAAACATTGATTACTAACCTTTTGTGTTCTATAATCCATCCTTTGTCACCCTTTCCCAAGAAGTATAATTTTTTGTCCTTCCTCCTAAATATACTTGTACATTATCATTACAAAAAGACATCCTTCTATTGAGCAACCCATGGTATAGTCCAAGAGGAGATTTGGTTTGGATTTTGTTACGTCATTTTGAGCCCATTATATCGTAATATCTTATGATCCATTTTGATACATATAGCCAACAATTTGAGTTAAGTGTTTATCTTTTTAAGTCCATGTAAAAAGGCTAAAGGTATAAAGCCTTAGTCTTTCCAAGTCTTTTATGATATGTTTTCAGCCACGTGTGAATCCATAAGCCATGTATACAAGTGTCTTTTTTCATTGTATGGACATATATTCTTATGCGTAGTAGAAGTGACTAGTGACCTTAGCTAGCTCATATGGGGAAGAGAGAGAGAGAGAGAGAGAGAGAGAGAGAGAGAGAGAGAGAGAGAGAGAGAGAGAGAGGAACTTTCCTATTGCAATGTGCCTCCTATGTACTTGCATGTGTGTGAGTGTGAGGAGGAGTGTGAGAATCAACCATCTCATGTGACAAAGCAAAAGTGGTGAATGACACACTGACAGAGAGAACAAAGGGAGTGGAGCAAAGCAAACAGATGCATCTCCATTTAGAGAACAAGATATCAAGCAAAAGTGGTGAATGACACACTGACAGAGAGAACAAAGGGAGTGGAGCAAAGCAAACAGATGCATCTCCATTTAGAGAACAAGATATCAAGCAAGTTCTCACTTGTGATAGTTATACACTCATTCTAGCCTAGGTTGGATGAGAGTAAGATCTTTGGTGACGTTGTTGTCGAGGAACAGCTTGGTGCCTTCCCTCTTTTTGTTTGCCTTCCCTAGAGCCATTCCCTCTTTTTGTTTGCCTTCCCTAGAGCTGTTCCCTCTTTTTGTTTGCCAACTTAACGCACTTGAGATGTGTTAAATTTGCCCATGACTTTTGAGCATGGTGTTACTGGTGTGTGAGGAATTGTTTCTTATTGTTTCCTTTTACATAGGAACACTATTTGAAACTTTGGGAAAGCCTTGTGAATGTGTGTTTATGCATAGCTTAGATTTTAATTTTGTTGAAGATTTATCTTTCTACTCATTTTTTGCATTATCTTGCATTTTGATAAATAAATAAAATCCATAAAAATTAATACTTCTAGTTGATGGCAAAAGTGGGTGCTCTATTGGTTAAATCCCAAAAGTTACTCATAAAACTTAGAAATTGCTTGAAATGTCAAAAATTTAAAATCCCTCAAGCGTACATGTGCAAAAATTTGCAAATGTACACGTACGATACTATTATGTACATTATATAATTTTTATTATATGTGATAAATAGCAATAATCTTATCTACCACCATAAACAAATGGAAATTTGACAAGTGACACTTAAAATCCAATCACTAGCTAACATGTGTCAACCTTATCTATATGATTAATTTGATGTGCGGTACATTTGAAAAATATGTCAAAACAATTTGATTCGTACATCATACAAAATATAATTTGAATGAGACAATTGTTTTCCATATGTTTGGTGACATAAATTCAAAAGTTGTACACGTACAACTTGTTTCGTACAATTTAAATAACAGAGCTACCAGAAATTGCTATGTACATGTCACCTTGTATGACGTATGATTCCATTGTTACACATGTAATTTGAAAGATACATTAGACATTTTTAATTATACATCAAACAATTCATACTATTCTATATAATTGTAGAAAATCATAAGACCAAAAATTGTGCTTTTTGATAGAATTTTGAGCTTTGGACACATTTTTAAAGCATAAAAAGATTGATATTTCTAAGCATTACACGTTCAGTCCTGAATCAAATGAATTAATGCACTTAAGATCAAGGATAATTATGGGAAACAATGTCCATCTTATCGATGGTGCATCAAACGATCCAAGATCCTCTTATCAAAGTAAGCTTAGGATCACATTACTCTTGTGATACTCAGGGGTCTATTGCTGGCATAAGATGCCATGAGTATCACATTACTCGTGATACTCAAGGGAGTATTACTCGCCTAAGATGCTAGGAATCATTAACACTTCTAGTGAGGCATCCATGTATCACAAAGAGATGAAAGTGCTATTTTGATGTAAGGATATGTAGTCAAAGAGGAGATTGCAAATCCTATTATATTACCATCACCAACAACGAGAACATCTAACATTATGTTAGGGAGATCCTTAAGTTATTTTTGGGATGAACCCTATTTCAAAATACCATGTCCAAGAAGAACATCATGAAGACTTAGAGTTAAGGGAGGATATTGCTTCAAGAGACCTTGAGACTGGTTCCAATAGTAGCGAGGAGCTCAGAAGTACTATCACTTTTAACTTTGAGCCTTTGCAAACAAAGACAAAGTTGCGGCCTCAATAGCCATCAACCATATAAGAAGCTCCATTAACACCAAAAGGATTCACGAAACAAGAGCTTTTAGAGCATTAGAGATTAGCGATATAAAGCAAAATGAGTTGGAATAAAGGACTCAACATCATCTTAGTTGACAGGGAAAGTGTAAGTGATGACTAACTATTATTTCTTATTGAATTACATGATCCTAGACTCCATGGTCATGTAATTGCTAGTCTTATCATCTAGCCATTTGACTAGATTATATCACGAATGATAAAGCTAGGAAAGATTTAGAAGCAAAAACTCCCTTGATTATTTCTCAAGTAACTAAGCTACTTATCCAGCTCCCAAAGAACAAACTATTGCTCAGATGCTACAAATTCTTTACAACATTTTCTAAAAATTAGGACAAAAACTTAAAATTGGAGATGATTGAGATAATTTGCGATATGCTCATTTGTATCCTCATAGATATCTAGTGCGGTGTGCAATTTGCCACTTAACTTATATGTGTATTGAATGACCTTAAGTGAGGCATTGTGTACTGTGTATATGATGGGGCACCCATGATACTAATTCTTGTCATTATTCTAGAGGATCGAATGCCAACAAAGAGCACCACAACCATGATTGTAAATCAAGCTCTAATGAACTAACAAATAATCAAACAAGAGTATACAAGGTACTAGAGGCCTCCTTACCTTCATCTGTATTACCATCATGGCCTCTAGCACCAAGAGTGTATGGATAACTTAGGGTATGAAGTTGAATTGGAAATAAATCCTTCATATCTAGATGAATAATAATATTCTTTACAAGCAATTATTGATATCATCAAGGAATTTTAATCCTAGTCCAAGCAGGGGGTTCAACCCCCCTCCCCCGAGGTAGAGATATCAAATTTGACAATAGGTAGGTGATTCAACACCCCTACTCCCCCTCCCATGAGGTAGAGATATCAAGTTTGACAATATGTATATCTCCTTGTTAATCCCATTTTGGATTAACAAAGATTCTCTTCCATTTGAGGACATTAATAAGTGTCATGCAAAGGCACTATAAAAGTTGTACATTATAAGATATTGGCCACCCAAGGCCTTAGTCAAGTAAGCTTTGGGCGCCCAAGTGTGAATAAGGGCCAATTGTATAATAGGCATTTTCTCATAATAATGAATGGACACAATCCCCCTTTGTGCTATGAGAGTTCTTGCTTTTGTCTTGAGAGAGAGATTGAGAGAGAGTACTCTAGCACATGTGCCTTCTCTATACTTGTATGTTTGTATGCTTGTATGGAGGAGTGAGAGAGAGAGATTGCCTTGTGTGGTGGTGTGAGCGACTCTACGGTGACAGTGTGGAGGTGGAGCTTCTCAAGTGAGCTTGAAGACCTCAAGGGACACGAGCTCGAAGCATTGGTAAGTGCCCATGCGACAGTTGTGTTCTATTGCTCTTTCCAAAGAGAATGCATTGAGTTCCTTCTTGGAGATGTGGCAACCCATAACATTTTTGGCACCGTTGTCTTTAGCTACGTTCCTGGATTGCCAACTAGCGTTCCAACTCTTTTATGCGCGAGTCCTTGGTGGTGAGAAGATCTGATATACTTGTTTCTTGCACCATTTTCTCGGCATCCAATTCCTCAAATCGCCTTGTTGCTGCCTCTTGTGCTCATCTGGCTTTAGCTTCCATTCCTTGAGCTTATGTAATCTTTTGAAGTCTTTCTGCGATCAAGACTTGACTTGCTTGGAGTTGTTGTGTAATTTGCAACATTGCCTCCTTGTGTGTATCCATCATCTTCTGTGTTCCCAAGTTTTTGGTGCTGATGGTCTCATTGAGTGCGTCGTATTTTTTCTGCATTTGCTCTATTGCTTTGTTCTCTTTCTTGTTGGAGTTAGAGCACTCTTTGTTCTGCCTCCTTAAGGTTTGCGGATAGTGAATTCAGATTGCTTTGTAGTTCTTCTTCCTTAGTTTGGGAGAGGTATGTTGGAGCTCTTGTAGTTTTTTAGCATGGATAGCCGCTTGTTCCTTGTTATGTGATGCTTCCCTTTGAATTTGCTCCTTTGCTTATTCTAGTTGCACATTTAAGCTTGTATTTTCCTTGATTTTTTGCACTAAGGTTTGACTAAGAACAAGATTATTGTTTTCAAGTGTTTGGTATCTCACTTCTTGCTCCTCGACAGCCTTTAAGCTTTTTAGGATTACATCTCTGTGTGTTGCTTCTGCTCTACTGTTAGATGCTCTCTTAAAGGGTTTCAACTTGATTGGTAGCATCCTGGACCTGCTTCCATAGCATTGCATTTCTGTCATGAAGCATATGAGTTGTAAGGTGATGGCATTGCCATACTCTCTGTTCTTGTTCCCAAAGAGAAGCACTTGTTGCTACTGCTCCTTCCAGTCCAAAGTGTGGCAATTGCAAGAGTCCTTCCAGGCCTTCCACAGTCTCATGAAAGAATTTGTCGTAATCCATGTTATGGAGAAAAGATGTCTCTATAATCCCCTCTGCATCATTTAGATGTTGCCTTCTACTGGGGCTTGGTGTCTCTTCAGTCCTTTGTCGTTTTTCCCTGGAGTGATGTGGCTTCCTTGTGGCCTTGGTGCTCTACTTCTAGCAATGCCTCCTATTGAGTTTCTTTATGCAGCTCATCATAAAGTAGGTGTATCTGACATTGTTGAATTTTTAAAAGGGGAAAGGTTTTTGAAAATCAATTGTCTTGGACTTGGAGGGGGGGTTTGATGATGTGTCTGTGCTACCGTCCCCTCTAGAGGTGCTATGACAAGCTGAGACTTGCTGCTTCCTGCTACCCCAATACTTCCTGGTATGATGCTTTTTCTTGGGCTAGCTCGGCCTCTATTCTTTGTGTTTCCTCAGCAACGTCAGGCAATTCCTCTCATCTTCTTTTCAGTCTTCTTCTTTCTCTCTTTCTTGAGCTCCTTCATGATTTCCTTTGTTTCCATTAATATGGCTTGTCCATGTATTTCTTCAGAGGTAAGTGGTGGTGGTGCTATTTGTATTGCCAGTTGCATTCTTTCTTCTGGTTCTGGATCTATAAGAGGCCATTGAGCTATGTGATTCAGCACATGTGTCATCAAATAAGGGGTGCATATCTTGACTGGTGTGTCTTTAGATAATTCTCCATTTCTATGTGGATATAATAAGCCCAATCATCTTCTTTTTCTTCATGTACTTTGGTTATCCTATTAAGGGGGACCCTGTGGTACATGTATACTGGCTTTACTTGCATTATGAGTGACATAGCTCTGGAGGCCTTTTATGTCACCTCATCCTTGTTGTCATACTCGGCCCCGTTGGAGTTGTAAGAACTTTTCTTTGGCATGGCATCCAGGGGCATCTTTTCATAATTATGAGAGTGTATCTTAAGTGGTGGTGGTAACTGTAGTGCCTCTCGTATCAATTCTTATGTGACTAAAACTTGCTCTGTGGTTCCATATGCCTTAGCTACCTTTCCCCTCTTATTGGCCTTGTCGTATGTCTTGAGGTACTCTTCACATAACTCTGCATCAATGGTTAGGGGGAGACATTCAGCAATCCGCCGGCCTAGGCCAACTCTCTCTAGTTTTTCCTTGACTTCAGCATCCTCCAAAATATGCAAGCACTTAGGGCTATGGTATTGCAAAGCTATCTTCCCATACGCATTGTGGACTTCCTTGCTTATGATTGCGCCATGAAATGCCTATGCATACTGACCGAGATAGCTCAATTTCAGGCCCCATGTAGGTCTTTTCCTTTTGCTAAATGTTGGTAATCCAATTGCACTGTCTTGTGTCACTGTCGAAGTCTCTTCGGCTTCCAGGTCAGAGGTAGCTGAGGTCGACATCTGTAATAACAATGAGAAGAAGGTCAATCTAATGACTGGTGAGGGCATGTGCCATGCCTTGTTGTTTTCTCTTCTTCTTTTTTGGAAGTGTCTCAAGGTTATATTTGATGAGAAGTGTGTTAGTGGCGTGAGCAAATAAGGAGGTATGAATTTCAAATTGAGAAGGTGCACATCGTGATAGTGCAGGTTAATGTACAGGGTACAAAACCCATGAGGTGGACAAACACCGTGAGCAAATAAGGAGGTATGAATTTCAAATTGAGAAGGTGCACATCGTGATAGTGCAGGTTAATGTACAGGGTACAAAACCCATGAGGTGGACAAACACCGTGAAAGTGCAGGGTGAAGTTCCATGAAATGGTTTAACCCTGTGCAATGGTATTTCCATGAAACATGTTTCCATGAAAGTGCAGGGTTAAGTTCCGTGAAAGTACAAGGTTAAGTTATGTGAAACATGTTTCCATGAAATGGTATTTCTGTGAAACGAGCTAAAACCGTGAAATGGTCTAACCCTGTGAAATGGTATTTATGTGAAAGTGCAAGGTTAAGTCCCGTGAGTTAGTCTAAAATCGTGAAATGGTCTAACCCCCTGAAATGGTAGTTTCATGAAACATGTTTCTATGAAAAAGCAGGGTTAAGTTCCGTGAAACATGTTTCCATTTATACCCTATTGAAGAGTAATTAGGTGAGTGTAGTTTATGAAGTGGTAGGTCACGGAAACAAAAGATTCATATGCAAAAAAACCAGTTTTTGTGAATACATAGTACCATGAGAGTGCAAGATGTGGTTTACCAATGGATTGTGGGCTTAGCTTTCGTAGTTGTCAAGTGCACACTTCGTACTTGTGCATTGGTGGCCTCAAGGTGTGGTTTGTCTAGAGCTACCCATGTCTCATATGAGATTAGATTATGACTTGATCTCATATCTATTAATGCAATGCTCGTTGTATGACTTTTAGTCATACAGACTCCCACCCTGAGTTGTACTGGCTCAATGTCTAGTTCATCCTCCTCAACAAGGAGAGTTAGTGAAGCCATGTTTACATACAATATCCTTTTTTGGAGTATCTGTTTAGCCTTGGCTTGTCTTGCCTTAGCTTCTTCTTGAGCTTGCTTGATTTTTTCTTGCGAGCTCCTTCCGTTGTTTTAAAAGATGTTCTTGCAAGAGCATCTCTTGGGTCATGGTCCAAAATATTTTTAAAGCTTGCTTCCAGTAACGTAACCCTCCATTTGTACACCCTCAATTGTTTCAATTCTAACCGACCCTTGAGGTGTGATTTCAGACACTCGAAAAGGTCCTAACCCTCTGTACTTGAGTTTCTTTTTTCTAGTGTTGCCTACACCATACATGAGGACAAGGTCCCCCATTTCTAGTTCCTTTTGTTTCAAGTTATTGTCAAACCAATGTTTTCTTTGTAATTTTTCGACCATAAGACCAATTAGTATGGTTTCGTCAAGTTTATCTAAGTCTATTAGCCTTTCAACTAATGCATTCTCAATCAAACATTCTTGCCCTACAATTCTCAAGCTTGGAACTAGGCACTCCATAGGCATTACCACTTTAACACCATAAGCTAGATAGAAGGGAGTATATCCCATCAGCTACCTTATACGATGTTCGATATGCCCATAAAGTTGCCATTAGCTTATGTTCCTAATCCATTCGACTTGCTTCTAATGTTTTTGTCAAGATAGTACACAAAATCTTGTTTGTACTCTCGGCTTGACCATTAGCCTATGGATAATAAGGGGATGAATTCCGATGGACTACAAGGAATCCAGCAAGTAAGTGATCAATCACCTCACTAATGAAGTGTGAACCGCGATCACTGACTAACTCTAACGGGTAGCCGAATCTTGAAATGATTTGTTCATATAAGAACTTAGCTGTTATTCATGCAGCATTAGCTCTCTTAGAGGCTCTGGCTTCTGCCCATTTCGTGAAATAGTCTGTGGCCATGATCACATATTAGGCTTGTGATGTGATGAATGCACAGGTGGACTAATAGGTCCAACAAAATCAATCCCCCATTTGTCAAAAGGTTATCTTACAATAACAGGGGCAGGTGGCATCCTGTCCCTTTGTTTTTACGAGATAGCAAATCGCAACACTCCTCGCACCTTTTAATAAACTCTATGGCGTCCTCGAACAACGTAGGCCACCATAGTCCTTCTTGAAGCACCTTGTGAGCTGTAATCTCTCTAGTGAAATGACCTCCAGCTATCCTTGAGTGCGCTTCATCCAATATTGTGACAAACTCTTCCCACGCGCATCTCCTTAAGACATTGTCCTTACCTAGCTTGTATAGTTCTCTAGCAATTAATTGATAAGGTGCGGCCTACTTAACAAGCCGCCACATTTTATCTTTGTTCAAGGGTCATTCTTTGCGGGAAACCATAAGCTAGATAATCTAATGTTTCTTTACTCCATTCGGACACCGTGTCCAGTTTGAACAAACAAGCACCAGGGAGGTCATCATCAACATCGTTTTACTGGTTCCCTTTCTCACTATAACTGTGAAGTTAAATTCCAATAGTAATAACAACTAGCGTGTGATACTTCCCATGGTGCAAGGCTTGCTCACCAAGTATAATAAAGCATGATGGTCCACAAAGAATACAAAATTGTTGGCCAATAGGTAAGTCGATACTTCTTGACAACATAAACCATGGCCAACCCTTCTCGTTCTGTGGTGGTATAATTCACCTCTATACCATTCAATTGGCGATTAGCAAAGCAGACTAGGTAGTTCAATTTGAACTCACCAGGCTGTACCAATACGCATCCAATAGCAAATTTTGATACATCGATGTGCACATGAAATATAAGGTCCCAATTAGGTGATCTCAGAATTGGCATGCTGGCCAGTGCTTGCTTCAATCTATCATATGCTTCTTGGCATTCTTCATTCCATTTTAAGACAATGTGTAGCTTATATAATGGTCTAGCAATTTTAGCATAAAATATTAGAAAGCGACGATAATACCCAACGTGGCCCATAAATCTCTACACACCTTTGTAATTAGTGGGTGGGGGAAATTCCAAGATCAACCTGACCTCATTAGTGGATATACCATTCTTAGAGATAATGTATCCCAATTTTACGTCGTGTTTGATCCAAAATTGGCACTTTAAACGGTTTAAGGATATACGATACAGTCGACATCGCTCAAACACTTTCCATAAGGAAGCCAAATGGTATGTCCATCGAGAGTGTGCACATAGATCATGAATGAATACCTCCAACCACTTTTGCAAGTAGTCCTTAAGGCTGTGCACATTAATCATTGGAATGTTGCTGGGGCACTGGTGAGACCGAAAGGCATGACTTTGTAAGTAAACGTCCTCCACATTGTATTAAAGGTTGTCTTATGCTGGTCTTTGGGTGATATAGACACCTAATTGTAGCCTAAAAATCCATCTAAGAAGCTATAATCTTTTTCACCAGCTACTCTCTCCAAAATGTGTTCCGTATAAGGCAACGGGTAATGGTCCTTCCTAGTAGCTACATTGACCTTTTTGAGATCGACACATACCCTAAGTTTTCCATTCTTCTTTAGCACTATTATGATTGGTGATAACCAATCCATATGTTCTATCTCGTATATGAAATCCACTAGCAATGAGTTTATCAGTTTTCTCCTTTACAATTGCCACATATTTAGGATTCATCTTGTATGGTTTTTACCTGGTTGATCTTGATCTGTCCATTGGGATCGTATGTTGCACCACTTCAAGTGTGGTACACCCTTCATTTCTTTGTAGTTCCAGGTGAAACAATCCTTAAACTCTTTAAGGAGAGCAACAAGCTCATTTTCTTCAGCCGAAGTCAACAAGTCCTTAGGTTTGGTTTTCTCCCTTGGTTTTGCAATATCAATTTCCTTGACTTCAGTTGGGCCATCGTATGATGTGGATAACCCATCTTTCTTAACTCTTTTTGCCGTCAATCGGACCACCTTTCATTGGTCAATTGTGTGTGTTTTAAATGGTTTGGTAATGAAAGCACGTCTAGTTTATCCTCATTCTCACTTTTTGTTTTAGCCATCACTTTTCTAGCCTCTCACTCAGCTTCTACCAAAGCTTTGTTTCATTTTCGGCACCCAGCTTTCATAAGCTTAGGCATTTTTGGCTCTCGAAGGATGGCTTCCTCCCTATGTTTCCCTTCAAGGGATATCTTACTCAATTCCTCACCCCAATCCTTAGAAAACTCGTCATGTACCTTAGTAGCTTCAAGGTATCTCAACCACTAGGCATTCATGGGTTTAGCAGGGCATTTCGTCGAGCGATATATCATTTCTGCTTTTGCCATCTTCTAAGGCGTTGTAAGGTGTTGGCACTGGTATAGCCTTGTGATACAGTCCCTTCTATGCTACAAACTTCCTCCTCCGATTTCTCATTAATGGGTTACCAATTGACCATACAAATAGAGGTAGTGGGAATAGTCCCAGATTCCACGTATTGGGTTCCTCGGGGTTGCATCACTTCTATGGTGGCTTGCACATATAGCCAGTTTTCATTGAAATCCGGAAGAGGAAGTGATGCATACATTTCTATTTCCTCTTCCTCATTGGAAATTTCCACCATGGGTTGGCATATTTATACGGATGTGGTTTGCTTGGTTGTGATTGAATCATTACCAAATAGTTGCCCTTCCATGGGGTGTGCTTTCCATGTTCTCAGATCTATCTTTAGAATTTGTGAATCCCTTCAAACATACACATGGTCTAATGCCCAATCGTGTACTAAATTGGATTCCCTCATGAAGGGTCTCCCCAATATTATATCATATGAGTCTAGTTGGGGCAGAAAGTTCATTACTACAAATGTATAATGGTAGCGAAACGTAAAGAGTGAGTCACACATTCTCTAAAAGCCCAATGGGTCTTGAAGATGTTCCGTCTGCCATTTTAACGATAAGATCTGCTCTTTTCAGATTGAGTTTTTTCCAATTTTCCCAACATTGTTTTGTGATGATGCTAATCCCCACCCCACCATCTAGGATAGCTAGTGCCTAGTATCTGTTATGATGAATTAGGATCGTAGCATTAGTGTCATCACTTTCGTATAATAACACTCCAATTGATTAATTGGCATTTTAACAACACTGGTTGTTATCTCCCTTGTGTGTTTTAAGGTTTTTTCTGCTAGACATGACTGAATATCCCCTTTAGTGTCGGTTGGCTTTAGTCCACCCTCTACCCATTCTTTTTTGTTTGCCCACAATGTTGGTGAACTTCGTAGTAGCAGTTGCCCCAATGGCATTTGCACAAAAGTAGACACTATAGCCGCTGTGAGATTGCCTATGTCTCTGGGTTCTCTAGCAATTGAGAGTTCCTTCCATATGTGCATCTCGTATCCATCCCTAGGGAATGAATGGATAGACTCATCCTGCGTAACCTCCTCAAACATTATTGACATCATGTTTCCTTAAGATCCCTCTTCCGACTCTTCTGAAATTGGAGTAGGTACGTCCAATTCCCTTTCCCTTATTGGTTCATTTCTTGGATACATTATGTCACTAACCTGGTTAGCCCATAACTTGTTGGCTTCGTGAAGACGTTGATACTCTTCTACTAGGGCCCTGGCTTCTTCGAGCTTTCTTAACTCCTCTTTAGCATTTAGGTATTCACTGACTCCTTTAGGAGTTGATGGTCTTTCCCCTTGCATTTCTTGGTCAGAGGCTCATTTGGTTTGAGCACTTGATCCCTCTCTTCTCTTAATGATTGAGTGGATCCGGTGTCGATCGTATCTTCTCAGATCCATCTTGATTGAATTGTGACTCTAGTGTCATCCTTGCCCACTTTTTCACCCTCCTTCTCTCCTGCCAATTCTAGAAGTGGTTGCATCTGCTGGGTTCTTCCTTTGTCCCCCCCCCCCTAATTGGGCTTGGGTTCATGTTATCAGGACATTAAGTGGGTGATGTTTCCAGGTTGCACACTTGTGGTATGGTCGGTGGCCTGGTTAGAAGTGGAAGTCGAACCACTTGCGCGGTATGAACAATATTTGATCAAATGATTAGTACAAGTAAGTACTGGCATGTCATTGGGTGGTGTAGTCAATTGTTGAGGTTGATGCATATGAACCAAATTCTTGTTAGGACATTCAACAATTCGATGCAATCCACTGCAACCAAACATTGTAGTGGTCCTCTCATATTTGTGTTTATATCCTTACTTTTTCATTGTACCATATGGTTTGAAACACAAGTACTGGTGTGTTATTCTATAAGACAATATTCTGGTGCAATCTCCGTAGCTTTCTTATAGTACTCACCACTGATTTTTACTTCACGCACCATATCCATATCCTCTAATGTCTCTTCAATCAATACTTGGTTGATTTTAGCATGTGGTGGTAGAACAGGTGGCGGTAGAGGTGAAGCGTCATGTACTCGAAACATCCCCCTAGGTAAATAGGAAGGGTTTGACTAGGTGTTGGTAAGGTCAGTGGTGCTCTAGGTGCCAGCAGCTGTGCTACGGTTTGGAACCTTGGATATCTGCACATGGAGGTGTCATGATTCTCTAATTTTACACAATGTGCACAATAGAGTAATGGCCTTGCTCTTAACTTTGGGCATTCATTTAATCTGCACGTAGAACACCACACCAAATCTCTACGAGGGTAAAGATGGGTATGCCCATACCCAGATGTTTCTCTTCCATCCTTCATCTTCAATTTTTCCAATATGGCATTATTGAGTTCATCCACAGTCATCGTCCACAGTCATATCATCCATAGTCATGTTCCCAACTTGCTTGCTCTGAGTTCCAATCTCTTGGTGACTAAAAACTCGCGAAGTCATTACTGTCAAGGATATTTTGACATCTTTTGGTTGTGGCAATTACAGCATATTGTCTTTATATTCAATTACTAGCTTACAACATGCATCCATAGTAGCTGGTCGGCGGGCTAATACTAGATAATGCATCTTGTGGTCTCGGACTCCTCTCCAGAAGCATGGCAATAACTAATCATCAGTTAGCCTCTCTCGTAGTTTGCACCTTGAATTCAAGTGCTTTAGCCGAGACACATAGTCTCACATCGACTAAATTTCTTTTTGTTTGATGTTGTGTAGTTGTGCCATATGACTCTATTTATCGCCACTTCTAGCAAAGCTTGGCACAAACACATTCTTGAGCCGCATAAAATTAATCTTATCTTCTGGCTTGAGGGTTTGGAACCATTGATGAGCTTTTCCTTCTAGGGTCAATGAGAAGGCATGAATCGTGGTCACATCACTTACTGGCCTATAGGTTTCGCATGTGGACTCAAAGATCTCTACATGTTGAATCAGATCCCCATCCCCAAAGAATTTTTGTACGAGCTTTGAAATTATGTGTGGCTTCATTTGGGATGGTTTGGATTCTAGAGTAGTGCCTAGTTCCTTGACCATTCCTCGGCCCATTTTTGCAGCCATATTCAACAAATTTATCCTTGTGGCTGCATTAAGATCTATGTTTAGATCCGCCCTTGGTCTTTGAGGAGCTACTCCCCCCCACCTAGACCTCGTCCTCTTCCAACATTGGCTCTTCTAGGCATTTCCGGTCTATAGGACGGTCTAGCCACTTCATTTTGGATTGGCTCATCATCATTAGTAGTCTCCGTACGCCCTTGGTCTTTGAGGAGCTACTCCCCCCCACCTAGACCTCGTTCTCTTCCAACATTGGCTCTTCTAGGCATTTTTGGTCTATAGGATGGTCTAGCCACTTCATTTTGGATTGGCTCATCATCATTCGTAGTCTCCGTACACCTTTGTAGAATTAAGAGCTCCATGTCCTGTAGGAACATGGGATGATTGGTCATTTGCTCGATGTCCTTCTTGGTGTACAGGCGGTCTTCTACTTTACCCGTTTTCCTCGGTAGATTATCCCCTTCATCTTGGGTTACAAACCCTTCCTCCGCTCTTGGCTCTTCACATTAATGGGGTCTAAGTTTGGAATTTCTCCCTCACTCATGCCTATGACTATTTATGGCTCTTTGCCACGTGATTGAAATAGGCTCACATTTCCCATCTCCTTTTGTTCCGCCCTAGCCCTTCGAGTATCGAGCTCTTGTTTCCTTAAGCTCAATTCTTATAGTTGCCGTTTTACTTCAATCCTTTTCAGATCTAATTCTACTTCCTCTGAGGTTGGGAAGAATACTTGACCTATCCTGGCTGTGCTTTCCAAGTCTCTTCTCATTTGGGGGGTGCCAGTGTTAGAAAGCCTAGAATTTGAAGGTTGGATTCGTAATTCTTGCCTTGGATCAAGTCCAGCGCTGTGGTTGATGGACCCATGCCCGCAGAGTACACCTCCTCATCGTTGCTGGTTTGGAGACCAAAAAATCCCTGGGCTATATTAATGATACCATTGGATCTGATAGGGGAGGGTGGTTTCTCCTCTTCCCCAAACCCAGAGTATCACAGCCCTTTTTCCATGGATTCTTCACTACTAATCTCGATGGTGGTTAGATTCCTTAAGACACTCAATTGAGTGCTCACACTGAGTGGCCTAAACCAACACTCTTTTGATAGGAAGATCTTGGGTGATTTGATGCACTATCGTCGGGAGTGAGGTCGTCTCCGATGAGCTTTCTAGACCTCAAGTGCATGTGAATATGATTTGATAAGCTTATTTGCAATCCCAATTAAATTCTGGTAAGATATGTGGATTTGTTTTCTAAGGCCGTGAGAATGCAGAGAAACAGTTCACGGCGTGAAAAGTCAGAGAACCGTTCACATCGTAAACAAATTTATGTACTTTCATGTACCTAAAATTTTACTTCGGACTCAAAAATCCGTGTTACCTTGTTATAATTTTTACTGGTCTCCAGCACTTCCTTAACCTTAATATGATAATACCAAGTTAGTGAACTAGATTTGGTTAATCGTGAAACTGCAAAAATAGTTCTTATTGTGAAATGGAAACCATTACATCGTGAGTTCTTATCTAGTTCACACCGTGAGCACTGAAACAGTTCATGCTGTGAAATGTAAATCATTCACATCATGAACTATTTAATGTTTCACGTCGTGAAGCCTGCTAGTTCACAGATTACAATTTTGTCAGACCCATGAATGGTGTCAGAGGTGTTAGGATAAGACGACCTATTTTTAGCAAGGAAATCTCGCTAATTGTTGGCGAGCAATGATTTCGCGAGCGTTTCACACCGTGCGGTTGCAAGGAGTAGTTTACGTCATTTTCCTATAGTTTCACGTGGAGAATTCCTGCCTCGATAGAGAGGAGTTTGGATGCAAAATACCTATCCAGATGCTTGCAAAATGATTGTGCCACGCATAAAGAATGTAATACGAGTTCAAGACAACCAATGGCTCCTTATTTTTACGATTTTTGTTGATTTTTTTCAAGGAAAGAAAAACATAGTATCACCCTCGTCGTTTACATTCACGATTCTAGTGATACAAACATCAAAATTGAAAGGAAAAAATAGTGGATCTTTCCTCCAAGGTCACTCCAATACACAACCACGCAACAAAAACAACCAATTTCTCACGACTTTTCACTTCCACTCAAATCTTATCCATTCATTCCATACACAATGCACTACCAGAATGCAAAGGCAATGATGAAACTTATGTAATGGGAGCTGAAACTCAAAGAGGATGGAAGAAACAAAGGTGTTTCCCCAACAGTGATGCCAAAAATGTTATGGGCTATCATACCTCTAAGAAGGAACTCAATGCATTCTCTTTTGGAAAGAGCAATAGAACATAATTGTCGCAGGGCACTTACCAATGCTTCGAGCTCATGTCCCTTGAGGTTTTCCAGCTCACTTGAGAAAATCTAATCCTCCAAGCTCCACCTCCACGCTGTCACTGCCGTAGTGTCGCTCACACACCACACAAGGCAATCACTCTCTCGCGCTCCTCTATATAAACATACAAACATATAAGTATAGAGAAGGCACATGTGCTAGAGTACTATCTCTCAAGATAAAAGCAAGAACTTGCATAGCACAAATGGGGATTGTGTCCATTCATTATGAGAAAATGCCTTATATACAATTGGTCCTTATTCACACTTGGGCGCTCAAAACTTACTTAACTAAGGCCTTGGGTGGCCAATATCTCATAATGTACAACTTTTATAGTGACTTTGCATGACACTTATTAATGTCCTCAAATGGAGGAGCATATTTGTTAATACGAAATGGGATTAACACTCCTCTATATTGATATATCATTGTGAAGGTTTGTGCATAGCAAAGTGTCCTATGAAAATGCTGTGAATTCACAAACAACAACCTCAACACAACCAACCGAGCTCTTAGTTTCCCAGATGGTATCGTAGCCTCGGCTCTTGGTTGTCGGCCACTTCTCTTGGAAACCAAGAGATCGCATTGCCCATGATGTGGCACGGTTCACACACCAAGGAATAAATTGACGATTGGCCAACATATGTTTGCAATGTGTTTTCTAAAGCCGTTAGCACCCCTCGGAGGCACACACATCTACATGGGCATGCAGAGGCTCTGGCATGCTAAGGTAGGCTCTAACTCTGCCTAACCATCCCTCCAGTCTTCCACAAGAGACAAGCATGGGGGAGTTGAAGATAGGAGGGATCCCTTTGAATTATATATACCCTTTTATCTTCCATAATGCCTTTGCATGTAGGATTAGGCATCCCTTTTCCCATCTCTCCACTATGTGAGATTTGCACCTCCAACGATTTCTTACTCCTTAATCATCACTACCTATATCAATTTGATAGATAAATAATGATCTTTTTGTAGAGAAACTTTGCAATAGATGTGAACATGTTATCCCTTAAGCCCAAGCCTCCACTTGTAATAATAATATGTTGCCACTAGAATGTACCTTATTTGTTTAGTGTGAATGATCCCACAACATATAAGCCTCACTTTTGGAATCGCTCAAGCGAGCACATCATATTGTGTGCATTCAATCTACAGCATTAGGTTGACACCCAACCTTTGACAAGGAGCACTTCTTGGAAAATTTCCAAGCATTCTTTATCCTCTAACACTATGGGGCCTGCTTGAAAGACTTGTTGTAATAAGATTTTTTGTAATAATATGTTACCACCAAAATATACCTTATTTGTTTAGTGTGAATGGGTATATCCACTAAATCCACTTTAAGAATGAGTATATCTCGTACCTCTACTATGGAATTCAAGAATTTGGGAATGATGGGACTGAGAATAGATTTGTCTTAGTTGTGTTGCAATCAACTTCCTATAATCCACACTGATGTGCAACTTCCCATCTTCTTTGGATACTATAAATGACAAAGCACCTCACTTGATTTGTTATGAATCCAACTTTCAAAAGTTTTTCAAAATTTCATTCACCTATTTTACATAATTTAGATATCTAGTAGCATTGCATAGAATTACATCTTCCTTTAGATTGATGTAAAACTGAATATCCACTCTTCTAACTCTTTGGATACTATGGGTGACAAAGTAGCTCACTTTATTTATTGGATAGATGAATCCAACTTTTAATAGTTTTTCTATTTCTTCCTTCACCTATTTTACATAAATTAGATATATAGTAGCATTGCACGAAATTGCATCTTCTTTAGATTGATGTAAAAATGAGGATCCATGCTTTTAACTCTTTATCTATCCATCAAACACATTCATAATTTTGATCTTAATTGATCATGAAGCTTCTTTTTGAATTTTGACTCTAGCTTTCGTACCATTTACTCATCTTCTAAATTCATGTCTTCAAACTCATCCTCTTTGACCCTCTAGTTATGCTTTTGTACTCACTAGTATCATTTGCTCATCTCCCAATTTTTTAATCTAGCTTTTGTACTCACTCCCAAATTCATGTCTTCCAACTGATCCTCTTTGAACCTCTGGGTATGCTTCATTTTTCTAATGGATCAGCTACAACTTTCCATAATGTAGCTAACTCGAATTGGGACACCAAAAACAAGACAAACTTAAATCTTGATATCTTTGGCATGTTATTATAGAAGACAATAAGTAATGATTGTTTATTCAAATAAAGTCTTCACTAAAAGAGGGTAAAAAAGTGCAACATAATTGTTTAAGTAAAGTGTTTCAATAATGAGGATTGGAATAGACTCTAAGAGACTCTCTCTCTCTCTCTCTCTCTCTCTCTCTCTCTCTCTCTCTCTCTCTCTCTCTCTCTCTCTCTCTCTCTCTCTCAGACAAGATAGCCACCTACATCTAAGAGCATGCCCCAGAACAGATGGTATGATGATGAGTGCAGAAACCTTTACCGCAGTCTCCGAGTGCAAAGGGCTCGCAGGGAGATCACCCCCAGAGACAGGCAGGCAGGAGGATGCATACTCTCACCCGCTGTAGCGGCGAGCTTATGATGAGGATGATGAGGAGGCTCAATACTGGGACACATATCACATGCTCATGAGCAGAGATGCTACTGCTGCTTGGAGGAGACTCAGAGAGCCCCGTCCTCCCACACCTATTACCGATCCTCAGACCTGGCAGACATATGCAGAGAGACTCTATGATATGCCTGCACAGCCCCCTATACCATAACCCACAGAGCCATGCCCCATAGTCTCCACCTTCTTCACCCCACCTATGGTTAGGAGGGCCATATGCCGACTCCAACAGGCGACAGATCATACAGGATTACAGGGAGAGCATCTCATCTATGCTATTGATACATTGGCACCATTTCTTGCTCATCTTTTCGATAGAGCTCTGTTAGAGGGGTTTTTGGCTGAGTGGATGATGCACACTATTGTGCCGATCCATAAAGCGGGAGATGTACTAGACCCCGGGAACTATAGGATTATAGGGAGAGCATCTCATCTATGCTATTGATACATTGGCACCATTTCTTGCTCATCTTTTCGACAGAGCTCTGTTGTTAGAGGGGTTTTCGGCTGAGTGGACGATGCACACTATTGTGTCGATCCATAAAGCGGGAGATGTACTAGACCCCGGGAACTACAGGACCATCATGATTGGCCATATATTGGGCAAACTATACGGGGCAGTTTTGGAGGCAGAGCTGAGCACTCATGCAGAGGATGGGGGATTGAGAGCAGCATGCCAGGCAGGCTTCCGACGAGCCTTCTCAACCATCGACCACATTTTTACATTGAGGTGCCTGATTGATCAGGCAGCCAAGGCACGGAGGCAACGGCTCTATTGTTGCTTTGTGGATTTCCCCAAGGCATTTGATACTGTGCCCAGAGAGCACCTCTTTCGGCGACTACAGACACTAAGCATACCCTCAGACATGATGTGGGGCATATACAGGCTATATGAGTAGGTCTTTGGGAGAGTCCGATGCCCAGGAGGCTTGTCTGACATAGTTGCTAGCACCATTGGTGTGAAGCAAGGGTGCCCGCTCTCCCCCACGCTCTTTGGGCTCTATATTGATGAGGTGATCGACTACATCACACAGGGAGGAGGCTCTGGGGTTGAGCTATCAGGTATTATTGTCCATGTTATGCTTTATGCTGATGACATCGTCTTGGTATCTGACACGCAGGTTGGGCTTCAAAGACACCTTATGGCTCTTGAGTGATGACTTCTGCGCACAGCAGGGTCTCACAGTGAACCTTGGGAAAACCAAGGTTATGATCTTCCACACTTCACGCGCAGTCAGGAGAGCCACACTACTCTTACATTAGCAGGAGGGCGGGTCGAGGTGGTGAGCTCTTATGTTTACCTTGGCATCACATTTACTAGCTTAGTTGGACGCTTCTCCATGGCTCAGGCAGTCCGAGATAGAGTGACCCGGGGGTATGTAGCTCTTGTTGGCCTTGAGCGTCAGTGTCATCAGGCACATTTTCAGGAACTTGGCACGAAGGGGTGGCTCTTTTGATACATTAGTGACACCAGCCTTAATGTATGCAACAGCGGTTTGGGCACCAGGGCTTGCAACCTCCACATGGGTACAGCTAGAGAGACCACATATCTTGATGCTCTCGAGAATGATACGCAGCAAACCATCCGCGTCCCACACGACATTGTTCGAGCTGAGTTTGCTGCACCACCTATGGTAGTGGAGGCATTGTTCCAGACGATCTCCTTTATATACAGGATGAGGGAGATGCCCACGGAGAGATTATCCCACCGAGCTTTTAAGGCATCCAGATAGCTGTGGCCGAGGTTGGACACACTGGATCTTGGTATGCACAGATGCTACCATGGTTCTCACATCATGGGATAGACATTGAGCGGTTGCCACCTTTTCAGTATGTGTCTGCTCCATGGGGTTACCTCTCTCTCAATGAGAGGAATAGAGTAATGAGACAGGACATATGGCAGCGCTACATATAGGAGACATGGACAGCACCAGAGATCCCACTACCACCGAAGATGTCACTACCACCGAAGATGCTATATTACAGAGACCACTTTATGAGCATCTCAAGGGATGGGTTTATACAGCGACCACGGTATATGGATGTATACATGCTACACAGCTCTCGCGTTGCTATTGGACAGCTACGAGTCTCATCACATCAGCTAGAGATAGAGGCTGGGAGAGCTACACGAGTTCCCAGAGCCGAGCGGATATGCAAATTGTGCTGCGAGGAGGTGGAGACTGAGGATCACTTTGTATGTAGATGTAGAGCCCACCAGGGGGTTAGAGATAGATATGTAGGATTGTTTGAGGAGCACTCTTCACTACATCAGTTGATGGAGGCCTCGAACCACCCAGCGACAGCTTGGCAGACTACTACTAGAGCTTCATAGTTCTCGAGAGAGACTCCTCCACACATCCGCTCCCACTAGGGGTGGGAGACAGTCCCAGCTCACAGATTTCTTCCAGAGAGCTATGCCAGTGCCGGTTGATGTACCACGTGTGGTGATCGCACAGAGAGTAGAGGAATTGAGAGCCAGGAGGAGACCTAGATAGACTGGACACAGAGCACCCCGACTCTGTCACCGAGAGATAGCAGCTATCCGGATGAGACACCAGATGGAGACACAGGAGAGGCTAGCTCGCTTTCATTCAGACTCAGGGTACATGTTCACGCCACTCTCACAACCTCAGCATCGGCGATGTATGATATCTTATATCCCTCTTATGGCATTGGATGGAGTTAGACATAGATCTGCATAGCATGCTTGTACTACCTCTCAGCATATAGAGATGCATCTTGCCTTAGCACTCCATCCACATCCCCACCCCCCTTTCTATTGTTTGTATATGGGCTCCACCGATCCATGATGATTCACAGTTGTATCCAGACACATGCACACTTTTTCTTTTCTTTCTTTTCCTTTTCTTTCTTTTTCTTTTCTTCCGATGACCCAAAGAACACAGTTGTATTATTTTTTGTCTCATAGGCCAACTTTGGCCTCTCATAGACGTTAATCTCTCTCTCTCTCTCTCTCTCTCTCTCTCTCTCTCTCTCTCTCTCTCTCTCTCTCTCTCTCTCTCTCTCTCTCTCTCTCTCTCTCTCTCTCTCTCTCTCCAAGTGTAATGCCTGTGGTTTGGTTCGACGTGTAATGCTCAACCCCACAGGCATTACACGTGGTAGTGCTGCATGTGTATGCCACGCGGTGCTTTTTATCGCTGTCTAACGGCTTTAGACAACAATAGGAAAGGGCTTACAAGAGCCCTCCCCCCTCAACGCATCCCCCTTCAAGGAGCACTTAGCCTCACATGCCCCCTCTCAATGCTCCCTCGCGTTCTTACGCCCCTGCTTCTTTAACGCACAGTCGGCGTCACGTCCCCCCCTAACGCACCCTCTCCTTCAACAAGGAGTCTCCCTTAACAAGGTATATCCCTCAACGTAGAATGCCTCCTCGAAATGATTGCAATCGAAGGGCTTCATCAAAAATCAAGATGAGATTATAGTATCGCAAGAAGTTGGCATGTCACAAGTGGCCACATCAAGCTAGGTAACCAACACCTCTCAATTGCATTTGGTCATGGGGCCTGCTCCTTCAACGCCCACACGCCAATAATATCATGCTGCTAGCAGTAGTGCCACGATTGCTGAAGAATAGGAGTCCATGAAGGAGAGTTTCAGCCAAGTGGTTGATCGACACATCTCCATGAATTGGGTGGAGGACCACTTGGATAATCATAACTGTCTTCTTAGAGTGTCTCTTTGTCGCGTCCTTGCAAACTTAGTAATCCGTACGAATGAGGATTCCATCAAAGGGTTAATTAAAATCATAGAAGAGAGCACATACAAGTCGACAATGGTGGTGGAGTTCATTGTCTCTGAGGGATTCCCTTACCAAGAGCCCTTCCATTTAACCGTCGAAGTGCAATTGGTCTTGACCTATCGTTGACATTAGCAGAGTTTGACACGATCCTAGAGCACATGGAAGGATGGCAATACATGGTTGGGAAGATGTTTGTTGTCTCTCGGGGATGGCAACCATCGACTCAAAGCATGGCAAAAATGGGCAAAAACCAATCAAGTTGAAAGAGAGAAGATTCCCAGGGTGATTTATAGAGTGGTCTGATTCCTTAAGGAGGAGGAGGTAGAGTTCTTGTTGGTGGTGCGAATGATAAACAAGTAAGTGGATTGTATCTTGTTTTTTTGTGATTTAGGTGAACAAACGTCTCATATGTCATCATTTATTACCTTATTTTTATATGCATGCAAAATTGCCATGGTCACTAGTATTGATGTGCCAAACACAACGACGCATGGTATATTTATGATGTAGCGTGTGGGCCTTGCCGATCCACAATCTTTGTTGTCAAAGTTCAATGATGCGGATCGTGCATGGGCCAAGAAAGCTATTAATCATTAGGGACCTAACAGATGGAAGTGGCTGGAGCTTCCCATGGCACTTCTCTCACAATTGGTTTTCAAGGTATGTGCATGCCTCATTCTCAGACCACAATAAAGCTATGTTTTGATTTTGAAATATGTTTCTTAAACATAAATGCATTGTAGTAGGAGTTTGATGCCACGTACCAAGCCAAGGTCAGTGGCTTGCTTGAGCGAGGGAGTAGAGAATACCTTTTGAATGCAGAAATGTTCGACAAGAATTACAAAGGTGCCCTGAAGGAGATGGAGGTGTTGTTTACTAAGAGGAGAAATGAGTTGGCACACAAATTGCCAACCTTGACTTAGCAAAGAGTTTTTCAAGAAAGTGATCTCCTACTAGGGTTGGGGTGAAAAGGCTAGCAAATTCTTTACTCCCAAGCTAGTAGAGATCGCTCAAGCACATATTCCAAAAGGGAGAGTAAGATCTCTAACGCCCTTGATACATTAAAATATTTTTTATACGTAGGTAGAAACATACCGCTTGTTTACAATGCAAGAAAAAATGTGGGCTCCTTAACATATTGGTGAGTTTGCAATGAGGGATGTCTAGATTTTGCCATCCATGACAAAGCGTTCTTTGCGTGGATCCATCGTCACATGTACTGGTTCCAATTGACTGAGTACACGCTATAATTGTACGCGAAGTTAAAGACGGGCTCACTCGTCGCCCCAGCATTTACAAGAGAGCCATAGTGGACTCTGGGATAGGTATCACGGATGCTCTTAAATCTTATAGGAAGACTTACTTTGAGAAGGCATTCATAAGGTGGAAAGGGCAAATACATGCCACCTTGGATCCTGACAAGCAACCATACCTACCATGTACGACAAGACACCTCTTGTACAAATGTAGTAGCATGCCAAAATACTATTATTATTATTTTATCGCATTAGGTGCTGGAGAAGTTGTTATTGTTATTTTATTGGTTTATTAGATAATTTTAATGTTTCTATACTAGGTGGTGGAGAAGTAGTGTGTGTAATCGGGTATATATTCCCGAGCACTCTTCAGACGCATGGGTGCAGTCCGAGACAGAGGAGACGAGATTGTACCTTGAGGAGTGGATCGACAAGCTACGGGGCAAGGACACTTAGATATTGTGCCCATGGTGGATAGACTACCTAGAGGGGAGTTTCCTTTAGAGGAGGCTGAGCAGTTTTGGAGTACATTTCATTGCATAGGGTAGCACATTTGTATGAACTATAAAGCTTGTTTTTTGGGTGGTTGAATGTAGGAGCGAAGAGGGGCAAGAAACCTGGCCAAGCAGCAACAATCGGCCCTCGAGCAGAAGAAGGGCAAGAAATCAACAAACAAGGAGTCTCCATCATCCACAATCGTGATAGCAATGCCCACAAAGAGGTCATGGCTAGAGTGGGAAGGTGATGACATTGATGAGGATGCTAAGGATAGCCACTCTAAGGATGATGAGCATGAGTCCCATGCACAAGGCGATGAGCAAGCGGAGCCACATGGTGAGAGCAAAGAGTAGGGGTCGAAGAGTTCAAAAGAAGATGATGTAGCCCTCTTGGGATCTAGTAAGTGAACTTAACATGTTTGAACATTCATTAGTTCATTTATTGAACAATAGTAATAACATGTATTTGGTCTTGTCTTAATGAAGACTACCGTCCACATGTGGTGAACCCTCTACACTTAGTTCTTGGCTCCAACATTAATCACCTCCATCTCGCACTTTTGGGAAAGCGAAAACATAGGTATGATCTCTAACCCGTGCTAGTGACTCTCTCCATTCTTCATCATTATATAGTTTGCCATGTTCATTTATATGCTTTGTTGTTCTAAGAATCTTGCAGTATTGTAAACAATTTGTGGGATCTGTGAGACAAGGTGGGGAAGCATGGACTCCTTCGATAGGCTTGGAGGCTTGCGCTTGGTGTGGGCCGATTTTCCAACAAATCTCTCTCTCTACAAGGACGAGATCGTGGTTTCTCGATGGAATGTTTTTAGGGAGGTACTTGTGGAGTCGGCTTTTGTACTTGTTGTAGAGTTCCCACAAGTCGACGACACTATGGTGTGCACTCTACATGCGGAGCACCTAGGGATTGTTGTGCGAGAGGCAGGGACTTGGAACTTCACATTGTGAAGGACTTTTTTCTTGCACTTCCCGCAATACTTGTATTTCATGTCATAATGGCCAAGAAGAGGTGAGTGAAGGAGTGAGTGGTTTTTATTAAAGCAAAGCTCAATGATTTTCCTAGCGTACTTACTAGTGTGTGCACATAGGTCACTGTTTTGGTCATTGCCTTCTTTACACACCCCAATGAGAGTATGTACAGTCGTCCAAAGTATGATAGGCAAGGAGGTGAGGTAGCTGCAAATTGTTCGGGTTTCGAGGTGGACGACGATATCTTCCTAGAGGTGAAACCACAAGAGGGAACCTCGCCATACCAGTTGGACGCGGATAGGAATCCCATCCGAGATGTTGTTGAGCGTTAGCGAGCCTTTCGCAAGATAAGTACTCTTCTTCTAGGCACACATCCCACCCCACCATCCCCTTAGATCTTCATATTGCAATAGGTTGGGCATAAACTATTTTATCATAGCTTCATCGAATAATCCCTCTAATACTACTACGTTTGCAAGCATCTTAAGTAAAGCTCTTCAATCTTTCATGCACCTCAAAGAAAAGGAACCTAGATCGGATGCCCTTATGGAAGCATGGAGAAGAAGGTCTGAAGTGCAAGAGCTCTACAAGAAGCTCACAATAGAGAAAGCGGTAGACCTTGCAGACAAGAACATGCCATAGGTAAAAGCAGCAAAACAGCCATTGGGATATGGAGAGCTTTTGGCATCATTGAAGAGGCAAAGGAGGCTCCACCTTCATTTTAGATAGAGAAGGCTAAGATGATAGTTGAGGTCCAAAATGCTTTCATATATTGCATGTGCTCAACATATTCGTAGGTGTTTATCATAATATGTTACAGTATTATAATTTTTCTTTGAAATATAACGGAAGTTGCATCTCTCTATGACGTCTTTATGAAGAAGTAGCAATGATAATGGCCCATGGAAGTGAAGAACATTGTCTACACCCTTGCTTTCATGTATTGTTGCATGTGTTCAACATCTCGACCAGTGTTTGTTATGGAATGCAGTGGTCTTGTAAATTTGCTTTGGAATACAATGTAAATTTTATATCATAATATGGTGTCTTTGTAAATGAGTTGCAATGATAGTGGCCCATGGAAGTAAAGAACATTGTGTACACACATGCTTTCATGTATTATTACATATGTTCAATATCTCGTAGGTGTTTTGATGTAACGATGTGGTCTTGTAAACTTGCTTTGGAATATAATGGAAGTTCTAGATCATAATATGGTGTCTTTGTAAAGGAGTTGCATTGATGGTGGCCCATGGTGTCTTTGTAAAGGAGTTGCATTGATGGTGGCCCATGGTGTTTAGTGCTCAACATCTCGTAGGTGCAACAATAGAGAGAGAAGGAGTAGATAGAGACAATAAGAGTAGAGAGAGAAACCGCTTGCCTCGACACCAAAAAGTGCTCAACATCTTGTAGGTGCAACAATAGAGACAGAAGGAGTAGACAGAGACAATAAGAGTAGAGAGAGAAACGCTTGCCTCAACACCAAAAAGTGCTCGCTAAAAAAATACATCCTATGAGATGTCATGTGATTAGCTTTGCATGTCATCTAAAATGATATGACATGGGTATTGATGAGATCCTCCTTTTGTCTTGAATTTGGGAAAATTTACCTTGAAGTGATTGGAAGGTGAATTTTGTGCCATGTTGCCGAGGGTGCCTATGGACGAAACTATATAAGCAAATGGAGCCACTCAAAGACCATCTTCCTGATCTTAAATGACATGTTCTCAACATCCTCAATAACTCATTTGGTCTCTTGAGTATAATTTGATGCCGACACTAGCTTCTTGATCTTCTATACCAAGAAATCAACCGCAGAACAACGGAATGAGTCTTGATGATAGCATTCTCTTTCATCCTAGAGAATCTCAGGAATTCTAATCCTTGCTTTGTCTCTGGGCAAAAGAACACCTGTATTTCACTCAGCAAAAGAAAATAAAGAAGAAAATGTTTGAACGAGATTTTGGTCCAAATCTACTAAAGATGAGACTGTTGATAATATTGTTTTGAATTCAATTCTATTCATGATTTGGTCAATTTATAAGTTATGAGAAAGCTAATAATCAACATAAGACAAGGCAAAAGTTGATCAACACACATAATCCATTCAAGCCCTTGAGGGTCTTTGTCTGAATCCCTAGGGCATTGATACAACACTAGATCGTCGGATTCGATCAAGCCCTAAACGATAGCCCTTTTAGTTGGAAGAGGTAATTCCATGATTAACATCATGTCCATGTTAGAGCCATGACATCCTAGGCTATCTACCAAAGGATAAGGTAATCAGGGAATATAATCGTAAGTAAGATTGCTAAAAGTGTCGGGGAATCACCAACACGAACGGATAAACATATTAACTAAGAAATTAACCCACAAACATACACCATGCAAATACACAAAGATAGATTGCGAACAAAATTAGTATCCCCTACTGGTATTCATTCATTCTCTCTTACATGCCCTTAGTGAGGAGATTATCTTATAGAATTGAATGTCTATTGGTATCCCCTACTGGTATTCATCACAAATGACTAAAGTATCTTATTAATTAATTACTTTACATATTCACTCTACATACTGTATTAAGGTTTAAACATTAGCAAAATGTTAGGTTCAAAACTCAATCGCAGATGAATTGCAAGCCACCATCGCTTTTCCTTTTTTTTATAAACAAAAGCGTATTCTCTCTATCATTAGTAGTTACACACCATTGCTCTAAAAAAAACATATTCTATTTTTTGAAAAACATATTGTTTAAACATGCAATCCCTCTTTCTCTCCATCTTTAATAGTTGCACGCCATCGCACAAAAAAAAAAAGATCGTGTACTCTCTCTCACCGTGTCTCTCTCATCGTCACATTGTCATGCTCTCTGCATTGTTTTCCCCAGCCTCAAAATGCAAGGCATGAACCTTTTAACTAGGCTCGAAAATTCTAGAACTTGAAGGCTCCAGAACTACATGTGTCAAATCAAAACAGGTTCTCCATTGTCTAAAGTCCCACATTCAAAAATTTGCCATCACCTTTGGCACCGAATAATTAACCTAAGGTTTAGCTCACACCTATACTAAGGTTCAAGTGGGCCCTCTCATCCTCTCACTAATTAATTAATAGTAAAAAAGAATTTGAAACCCATACTTTATTATTATGGTGTGACTATCTATTGGTACATATTAACCATCTATTGGTACATATTAACCATGGACAAGCAAGGCACAAGGAGAGGAGAGAAAAGAAAAATCTTTAAGAAAAAAAATTCCCTTCAATTGACCCTTTGGTTGCGGATTATCTCCATCCCCATTAAGGTAATAATCACCTCGTTTCGAGACTAACTACTCCCCGCAGAAGAAGAAGTGCTCGAGAGATATGGGTGAGGCGTGCGAGGCTGTGACACGACACGAAGAGCTCTTCAACTACTTGCACCAGTTGTTAATGCAGGTAAGGACTACACGCTGAAGCCCTCGCCCGGAAATGGTTGATTTTTTATTTTTTAAAAAGGCGTGTTTCCCTCCCCACACCCCAGATTGAAGAGGAAACCGGTGAGCCCGATTTGGAGTTGCGAGAGAAGATCCAATCTCTGAGCAGAGAGACCAGGCGACCTCCATCTACCCTTGCCGCGCAGCTTGGTGAGGTAAGTGCAGCTTTCCTTCTCGGGTTGCTTTATTAACATTGCTATATATGAATCTTAAGCCCTTTGCGCCCACCCCCCCTCGACCACTGCTACTACTCTTTAAATCCCCCCCCTTTTCCCTTGACCACTGCTTCTTACTCTTTAAACCTGAATCTGTTCAAGGACTTGCCATGATCTTTCATGGTATCAAGGCATGGCACCAAAGGAAACATACTGGAAAACATGTCCGGTTGCAAACTGTGGAGGCTTGGGATGTCCAGCTGCCATGCGCACGGAGTCGGACGGACATACATGACATGCAAATTGAATAATTGGTGGAGTGAATTGGGTTGACAATTCATGGTATTTGTGGATGGTAAAATAGAATCACCAGGTGGTGGAATGATGTCTAAGGTTGGAAATTTCTACACAAAGCGATGCCAATGGATTGCTGAGATGAGATATAACCATGTAGTAACGGTCTTGTAAGCGTGCGTTGATTTAGTTGGTTTGAGGAGGACAACAGTGGGGATGTTTGTAACAAGGCACTTCCAATTTGCCTCTTCATCAAAGGACATTAGGCTTTGGCATCTTTAAGTTAGGAATATCACCTAATAGCTTAGTAAGCACTCCCTCCCATCGTGGGATGGACGACTTGGTGAGTCTTTTGGTTACTAAAGTAGTTTTAGAAAATTCTAGAGGAGATACAACATGGGAGAGATGTTCTGGCTTGTCGACTTAATTTGATTTTGCAAGATTTAGCTTCAGAGTGGTATTTATTGTGACTATGTCATTAATGCAATTAAACACTAAAATTGGTCACAACCTTAAACATATGTCACTTAATTCCACAAAATTTTTAAAGAGAGAAATGTCCACTGGAATTGAGGGCAGACATCGAGTCTCGAGCATACCAAATTCTAGTCTACTGACACTTGGTGTAAACATAAGTTCCCTTGCCAACAAGGTGTTAGTCCACATGGATGACTCTTGGCGTAGACAGTCCCCTACTCTACCACTTGCACTCCGTGTTGTACTCTGACCACACACCTTTGAGGAGGGGTGGGCTCAAGTGTGTAACATAAGACAAGAATCATGCACAGGCATAGATATCTTGGTGCTTAATAAACATTTATACTACACATAGTTTTTAGCCAAAAGAAATCCATAGAAAAATCCTCAATCCATGAGTTGTCATGTGCTCCATGAAGCCAATACATCCCAATAAAGGGAGTCATAAATCCATATGATAATCATGTATACCATTTTTTAACCATTGACATTGTTTCCTTGAGACAACTCAAGCCAAACAATTCACTCTTCTACTATACAAGAGTAAGCACTTATCCAAGATACATGTTTGCTAAACACAAAGCAAACAACAATGAAAAAGTACTTATCTCTTGTTTGTCAAGCTCATCATGAGTCCAGAAGAGATTGCTATGGGCTTCGATAGAATAACCCAAATACCAATATACTGGTCGAGGCACAAAAGCAAAGTCTAGGCTTCCAAAATGGATTACACGAACTCATATCTCCATAAGCCGGACATTCTTTTGCTTATGCCCATGATGCATGTGTGCTCCCGTAAGTGGATTGGCTCATAGTGTTTAACTACACTAACAATCAATGTTTATACCCCAATAGGATTGTCTTCACACACGAGTGTGAAAGAGCCAAAGCTCTAATACCAATGTAAGTCTGAGTGGGCAGGGGTTTCACAAAACACTTGACCATTAATGCAATTAAACACTTAACTTGGCCACAACCTTAAACATATTCTACAAAACTATAAAAGAGAGATGTGCACATTTAGCACTACATAGAGGCCAAAATGGGCCGACCTAATGTAACTATTTGGTCCTCCTAGCTCTATTTCACATGATGAAACCCATGCCTGGACACTAGACAGGTGGAAGAAGACACGGAGGCAGGGTCAGAAGGTTTGATTAAGAAAAAGCACCATTCTTGGTCCATAAGTAGAAAAAAGCCAAAAGTCAAATAGGGTTGACCATGAGCCAAGGGCACCATTTGAAAGCGGAGACTGAGCTGGATCAAAAAGCTAAAAGGCACTTTCTCAAAAAGCAACTCTAAGGCCAAAAAGCAAGGCCTTAAAGACAGAAAAGCAACGCACTAAAACTTGACTAATATTTTATTAATAAAAGTAAAAAAAGCAAAAGCAAAGGCAAAAAGGGAAAAGCAAAGCAAAAGCATGAAGGCTTTTTGGCAAAAAGCAGGGTCTCTTACAAGTATAAGAAGGATTGGACTTCTCTTGTAGTACCATGAACAAGATCATTGAAGATTGAAGGAGATCGTTGTGTGGGCATCATTATGATCATGGAGGGCTTCTTCTTCGCCATCATCACCTTCTCCATCTTGCTTTTCAGATGCACACTCAGTCCTAGACTTGTATGGGCATATGCATGGGTGATACGGATGCATGTACGGAGCGCACATGTACAGACCTGTATGGACTGAAATTTTAGAAACCCTAAAAATTTCAGAAACCCTAAAACTGTTCCAAAAACCCTAAGCTTTTTGGAGGTTTTTCGCTCGAAAACCATTAAAACAGGTTTTATACCAATTTTCTTGTCATCAGAAAGAGCTTTTCCAAGGTTTTCTTCATCGACAAGGCTATAGGAGTTGTGGAGATTATTCATGGGATGAGCGTGTGGATTTAGTGTGTGAAAATATACCCAAAACAAGTATTTACCCAGTCCAAAAAGGGCCGACTTCTATGCTGGCATTTTTGATGTTCACTAACCCTTGTATATCCATGCAAGGAGAAAGGTGGTGTTGTTTGTCTTGAGATGGTTTCAGGGAAACATTGTTTATGGCTTCCTTTATTGGCATGGATTATATCTATGGAGATTTCTTTCTTCGACGAGATTTATATAGATATTGGGCTTGACAAGCAATTTCTATGGATGAATCTATCCGAGTTTATAGAGAAGAAATCTTTGGATATCTCATGGATATGATGCTTTTATGGATAAAGTCCACCTCTACTCCAAGGTGTGTGGTTAGCACGGAGTATGTGGTAAGTGGTATGGTATACAGGTCTATGGATTCCTGGACTTCTTTTCTAGGGATTTGGATCCATCCTCTGGTTTATGGATTATTCTTTATGGCTTCCTTTATTTGGGATACATTGGACTTATGAAACTCATGGTTCACATACCCTGTGTAGTTATCTCTTGTCCTACGTGCTCTCTTGAAGATTGTTTCTACCATGTGTAGGTGAAACAATAGAGAGCAGATGGAAGGGAACATGGGCACTTCAGAGGGTAGTATTGAGCACAACATGTCGTGTGTAGTGTTCTCTTGTCCTACGTGCTCTCTTGAAGATTGTTTCTACCACATTTGGGTGGAACAATAGAGAGCAGATGGAAGGGAACATGGGCACTTGAGAGATTAGTGTGAGTTGGTGGTTGAAATGCCTGCAAACTATTGGTGGCCGAAATGCCTATAAACTATGTGTAGCAGAAATGCTTATGGAACACCATGTTATCTATGCCTGCGAGTGATTGTTTTATCTTGTTACTTGAGCCCACCTCTCATCCAAGGTGTGTGGTCAGAGTACCAACACAGAGTGCAAGTGGTAAAGTGGACATGACGCCTGGTTGGCACGGAACTTATGTCTATGTCAAGGGTCATGTGGACTGATGCCTTGTTGGCAGAAGACTTATTTTGTCTCGCCCATTTACTTGGGACATGGATTATGATATCTGGACTTATGGGACTGATTTGTCTTGCCCATTTATTTTGGGACATGATATTGCTATTATGGAGACTTATTTAGTCTCACCCATTTCTTTGGGACATGGATTCTTCAGTTATATTGGATTTTTGAGACTGTCTTGGCTCGCCCACTTGATGGGACATGATTATATCTTGAATATATGGCTTGAAGCTTAAAGTTGTGGACAACTTTTAAGAAGCTGGGGAGGATGTCACTAGCCTGGACATTTCCCAGTATGAAAGGGGTCTGGTGGACTCCAGGATGTCTAAATATTTGGAAAGTACAAGCTTTGGGAATGGGGGATTATCCTAGAATACAAAGGACCACACCTAAAATTTAGGAGAGTTGCTATTTTTGGCCCAACTCCGATGGAAATTTTGTTCGCGTCATTACATCTCGAATTGAGTAGATACCAAGACTTGGCAAAGTGCCTATGTGACAGAATGTCTACGAGTTGGGATATTTTTAGAGATAAAGTTTATGGAAGGACCCATCTCTTAGATTGGGACATGTGGCAAGAAAGTGGACCAAAGTGAGACAAGTGGCCTGACACTTGTTGGAAAGTGGATCAAAGTGAGACAAGTGGCCTCACACTTGTCACTTCAGCTATTGTGTGGCTCTCCACTTATCATTGTAGCCTTCTCTTGCCATTTTAGCTCATGGGAGGCCCAAATCTATAAATTGGAGCCCTCTCTCTTCATTAATAGAGGCTCTCTTGCTGCACACTAGCCTCTACCACCGTTACAGGTTGCCCTAATGATGGCTACTCTCTTTCTCTCTCACTTGAAGGCTGCCCATGAAGAATACCGGCTGTTGGGGACTGTTTTGGAGGCTTCCATCGCGAAGAAATACCGAAGGCAAGGGTATTTAATCATTTATTATGATTTGTAGCCATTGTACTTGTTGTACCAGCCTTTGTACATGTTGTACCAGCCATTGTAGTGGCTGTACTAGTCCTTGTACTTGTACTTGCTGTACCACCTATTGTACCGGTTGTACTAGCTTCTATACTTGTTGTACCAACCATTGTACTTGTTGTACTAGTCACTGTACATGTACTACTAGCATTTGTACTTGCTATACTTGTTGTACCAGCCACCATACCGGTTGTACCAATCACTATACCTGTTGTACCAGCCAGTGTACCGGCTATACCAGCCATTGTACCTGCTGTACTGGTTGAATGGAGAGTTATACTTGCTGTACCAGCTCTATTGCATGAAGACCTGTGGTTTTTGGGGAAGAATCAGTACCCACACGGAGGTATATGGATTATGTTGTTGGCTCGGCATTTCTACAGCCTATGTTCCGGCTCAGTTGCCTTGTGTTGGGTTGTGTTATGGCATTTGTATATGGATAATCCGGCATCTCCCGTGGGGAGAGTAAGGCCCTCAAAGCTTGTACATGATATTATTCTCCTTGGGTAATAAAATACTCCAAGGGGGGGGGGGGGGGATTCCATCCTCTATGCGGTGTCACACGTGCAAGCTCCATTTTCAGCATTTGTGGATGTTTTATCGCTTTTATGTTTTATGCAAAGTGATGATGGATATGTGTTAAGGCTGTGGCTATGTTTAAATGTTTTAATATGCATTGATGGTATCAACAAGTGTGTCAAAGGCCCTAGTCCCTCGGGCACCGCCCATCGCTTGCGAGTTTCACTAGGTGTATGGTGGTCCCACAAACCTCACGTCCCTATTTGGGACACCACTATGACTCACCCGTCCCTCTATACTGTGCACTTTTCTGCCTTGCGGGCCTCGTGCACCTTCGTGTGTGCTCTACTTGGGGTTGGGTAAGATTATCCCCTAGGTATATCTTCTCCCCTTAGTGTGTCCGTGAAGGCCTCTTGGGCTAGCAAGGTCCGGGAATTTCAAGATGAGGGGGCAGTCCCGTGAGGTGTCCCGTCCCACACGCTGTGAAGGGAGGCGGAGAAACACGGAACACCTCTATAGCAATGCCTTTCCACAGTTTGGAATACACACCAACATCAAAAGAAAGGGGCACCAGTCAACTTCTCAATGAGCTGACACAACATTTACATTTCAAGCATGAGACTTTGTCTCTACCCTCATTCAATTTTTTTCAAGCAACTGGGGGAAGCCTACATACATTTGATCAAGACATGCAAGGGGAGATGGGCACATCAACATCTGCCACCCTTTACTCAATTGATACATATGCATATAGGGGTGCACCCTTATTATGAAATAGGCTCACAGCCATAAACAAAATGAACACCACAGAGAAATGATGAGAGAACCACTTGACATAACAAGGTTACATTCCATCAAGTATGAGCTTTCTGCAATACTTCAGTTTCCCAAGAAAAGACAACATCAGTAAGGAACTTTAATTCTCCCAACCTGGCCAGCAGTGTGTGAATAGGAGGCACAATCACTTTCTGGTCTTCGGTCTGTCTGTTGAAGAAGCATACCACCATGCATGCATATTCTCTCAAGCAAAACCAGAGAGCTATTTTCCTCATACACATGAGCTTTCCACAAAATCAGAGATTTGGTTATCATATACATGGGTTTTCCAATGCCACAAACTGGTGATTCCTCATATATATAGGAGTTATTTCACAAAAATGAGGACAAAAAAGCTGGGCAGCCGTCACTTACATTGCATGGGCCGTCATCATGACCGAGAGCCGCACTCTCAAGGCGTGGCACCTTCTCTTCATTCATACAAGTAGTGTTGCAGCTTCTCCTCCCCTCCCAAACTGAAGTGCCGTAAGCTGTTCTGAGGGTACTTCTCTTCAAAGGAAGCGAGCTTATCTCCTTTCTCTCTTAAACACAAAGAGAGCAGCTTCTCACATACGAGGAAAAAAACACCCGGGTTTTCACACCTTGAAGACGGTGCCTTCTCACAAAAGCTACACTTCTCCCCTTACCCACATGGCTGCACTCTCAAAGAACATTAAAATTTTAGATTTTCTATACACATGAGCTGCATAGGTTCTCTAATGCTTTAGAGTAGTGAACTCTCCCCACGCTCTTACAATCCTAGCGCTGCAGAGCCCGTGGATTCCACGCTCATGGGCTGCACGCTTTTTTATTTGAGCTGCGAGTACTCCCTCAATACACATTAGCTACCTTCTCTCTGAGAGCTACAGACACAAACCATCTCTCCTACATGGGCTGCGCAGCTCAACTTCTCTGCGCAGCTCTTGCGAATACTGCTACGTAGCACACCTACTCACACTTTGAAAATACTGGGAGCCTTATACACATAATAGAGAGTGCAGCGCAGCTCTATGAAGACCTTAGAGCTACGCTTTCCCTCACACTCTATAAAAAAAACGAAGCAGCGCTCTTCCACGCCCATAGGCTGCGCACAGAGCATTGGAGCTGCAAGTACTACCCCCCCTTGTACACATTAGCTGAGCCTCTCTCTGAGAGCTACAGAAAAACACAACTCTCCCCACACTCTTGAAAACACTGAGAGCCTCGCAGCTTCCTCATGCAAAGGGCTGCGCTCTTTTTCATTAAGGCTGCGAATCCTACCTCTCTCCCCACATCCATGGGCTGCTCCTCTCCTTCTTATACACCAGCGGGCGCTGCCCGTTCAACCAAAGTATATTTTAATATGCTCAATACTCCAAGGCCTGTCAGAGAGCTCCCCCACCTCCACACGGCGCCTTTTTGAATTTTGAGGCTAGTTGAGGAACTTTTGAAACCATCCAAGGCCACCTTCTATTTTAAGCAAACCTTGCATTAAATCCCAAGGTGACTCTTTCATTCAAGGAAGACTTTGCACCACACACACCTTTGTTTCCCATAAAATGCCAAGGACTGGTACTGTAGCTGACCTCCTTCAACGGGTCCCTATCCAGTTTTTTTAAAAATAATGCTTTGCATGCTCACATTATTTGTCAACAACCTTGTCCATACATGATAGTGCCAAAATCTGTCTTGTGAAACTGATTCTTATCTCTCACTTCTTCCATTTATTATTTATCCAGGTAAACCAATAACTAACTGTACACATTGCACATTTTTGTTAGATCCGTTCACATGTGGCCTTATACCCCCTTTGGCCCTTGGAGATGGACATTCTTTATTTGTAAATGCCATGCATGAGTGTGTACATATGCCAAGAAAATATTACCAAAAAACACCTAACATAGTTTGCCCATCCCCTAGCCTGCTAGATCATTCATGGTCAGCAGAAAACAGTGTCGTGAGGCTCAATGCATCTGATATCACCATGTTCTCAAAGACACTGCTTTTCACTTCTTCAATTCTTTCATCCTTGTCTACCATCATCAGTCGTGCATGATATAACTTGAGACGTAAACCATTCACCCTTGATACATGTGGGGTTCCATCAAGGTCAGCCAATTGATATGTGCCATTAGCAAAGCAATTCATGACTCTGAAGGGCCCCTCCCATTTTACTTGGAACTTCTTTTGAAAGGTTTTATCCAGCTTACTGTTATAGCGTAGCACCAAATCACCTTCCTCAATACCCTTCTTTTTAATCTTTTCATTTATCTTTGTCAATGCCCTACTTTGCATCTTCTCATAATGTTCCAAGGCACTCATCCTGTCCAGCTGAACCTCTTGTAACTGTAAGAGTCTCTCTTTAAATGTGTTGCTAGATGGCCCTAGCAGCTTTTCTAACATTTTTACTGCAGGCAACTCAATTTCCACCGGTAATAAAGCTTCTTTGCCATACACTAAGTGAAAAGGTGTAAAACCTGTGCTTGTCTTTACCGATGTACGATAAGCCCATAAAGCACTGAACAGCTCCAGATCCCAATTCTTGCCCTGATGTTCTGTCACCTTTGCAAGAATGTGTATAAGTTCACCATTGAATCTTTCATTCAAACCGTTGCACTGCGGGTAGTAAGGAGTAGTAAAATTATGCTTAATCCGCATTTTGGCACACAGGTATTCAAGCAAGTCAGCTCTAAAACCGGGCCCTTGATCTGAAAGAAGCTCCAAGGGCACCCCAAATTTACAGCAAATGTCTTCATAAACAAACTTTGCAACATCTCTTGCCGTAATTTGCTTCACTGCTCTAGCTTCTGCCCACCTGGAAAGATAATCCACAGCTGTCAAAATATAACTCTTCCCCCTGCTGGTAATGGGTAAAGGTCCTACTGCATCAATTCCCCACTTCTCAAAAATGTCAAAGGCCAAGATTGTTTTGCGCAACTCTGGTTTTAAAACTCGTTTTCCAAATGCCTGGCACCTCTTGCATGAGCTACACCAGTGATGCACATCTTTTTGTATACTTGGCCATATGTAACCTTCCTGTAAGATTTTGTGCAATGTGATTTTAAATGCAAAGTGGCCACCGCATGCTCCTTCATGATTCTCCTCAAGCACTCTGTACAGCTCTTCCTTCCATGGTACACGCCTTAATACCAAGTCAGCCCCTTGCATGTATAAGGTGTCACCAATGAGCTTGTATTTGCAAGCTCTGCGTACAAACCCATATTTCTTTGCCTTCTCAATGTCCTGGGGAATGACTCCTGTCAACAAAAACTCTTCTTCCAGTGTCAGACTTTCACGACCCCGATAAAGTGGCAGATCTGCTTTTAACACATATAGCTCACCAATCATTCCCTGTGCTGCTTCATGTGCTTCTGTATTAAGAGAACGCTCCACATGCCGAATGCCCCATGCTTCAAACTCCTTCAACAAGCTCTTGATTTTGAGACACTTGTTCCTTAATGCAGGGTTTTTGCTCTTCCATACTCCTAGTATTTGCTTTACCACCAGTAGAGAATCACCTCTTATGCATAGTCTCTTTACACCATGCTTAATGCAAATGTTTAGCCCTGCTTCCAATGTAGAATATTCTGCTTCATTGTTAGTATGAGCATCAACTTTGAATCTCTTTTTACAAACCAGCTTACCTTGCTGGTCATAAAGAGCTATACCACCCGAAGCTGCATCATGGCTCTTCCTGTATGAACCATCAAAGAACAAAACATGAGCATTGCTTACTTCTGCCACACTTTCTACCCTTCTAACACTTTCCTCTTTGACAAGTAGAGGGTTTTCCTTATAAGTTAACAAGTCTGCTAAAGTAGCTCTGTTACTTTCTTCCACCAAGAAAGAGAACTCAAACTCCTGCAATTCAATCACCCACTTTTTTACTGCCTTAGACATGTTTACACCATTGATTAGCTGAGGCAAGAATGTGTAGCTAGTTAGGAATACAAATGGCTTTGTCAAAAGATATTGGCGAAACCGTCGGCAAGCAAACACCACACTTACCATTATCAACTCTATTTCTGACAATCCCCTCTCTGCAACTGACTTTACCCTACTAGCACAATAGACGGGGTGCATATATTGGCTCCCCTTCCCTTTTTGCAGCAACATAGCACCAATAGCATCCTCTCCTACTGAAGGATTCACATAAAAAACCTGTTCCCAATTTGGAGCCTGTACCACTGTCATCTCCCCCAAGACTTCTTTGATTCTTCGAAACTCCTCTTCACACTTGTCATCCCATTGCAAAGGATCATGCTTTGCCACCTGTTGTAATGGATATAAAAGCTGTGAGGACAATGAAATGAATCTTGACATGTACTTTACCTTCTGAATGAATGTTGCCAACTGTTTTGTAGACTCTGGAGAAGGAAGAAGCATGATTGCCTTGACCTTGTCTGGATCAGCCTCAATGCCATTTTCTGACACCATATGACCCAACAATTTTACCCTTGGTTTTGCAAAGAAACACTTCTTGGGATTGAGTTGGCCACCACAATCATTATATCGTTCCAGCACCATCTCCAGCTTCTCACAGTGATCCATGCGTGTGCTGTAGACACAAAAATCATCAATGAAATCCTGTACACATTTTCCAATGAATGGCAGAAGCGCCCAATTTGCTCTCTTTTGATAGTGAGCTGGACCATTTGTTAGCCCAAATGGTAGTACTGTATAGCAAAAGCAGCCCCATGGCGTAATGAAAGTGGTTTTCTTCTGATCCTCTGGAGCAATCTTCAACTGGAAATAGCCTGAAAACCCATCACACACACTGTATCTTTCATGACCCGCCACTGAATCCAGGATTTGATCAATGAAAGGTAGTGGGTATGGATCCTTCTTTGTAGCTGCATTCAAAGGTTTGAAATCCACACAAATCCTCCATTTCCCGTCCTTTTTTGGAGTGACCACGACTGGGCTTACCCACTCTGTTGTCTCCACAGGGCATATAAAACCAGCCTTTAGTAGCTTGTCCACCTCTTCTTGCAAAGCCTTCATCTGCTCTGGACCCATTCTCCTTAATCTTTGACGTACTGGCTTGGCTCCTTCCTTTAGCTCTATGTGCAAATCTTCCCCTTTGAAGCCCCGAACTTCTTCATACGATGTGATGAATAAATCTGGATATGTTGACAACATCTTTAAATACTTCTCCTTCTCCATGACTGAGAGATCTGTGCTAATCATCCTGGCCATCAATTCGTGCTTCTCGTGTGGCTTCACCTGAGGTTGCATTAGCTCTTCAATCACTTCGTATGGGCCCTTGGACTCATCTTCAATTCCTTTCATGGATGCGACTATGCTGGTCTGTTCAAAGACCCTGTCCACCATCAGAAATGCCACATTTACCTCTCCCTCACTACTAGTGGTGGTGCTACTGTCTTCATCTGACACAGTGGAAGACTCCTCACTACTTGGACTTTCCCCTTCTTCATAATCTTCATCTAGTGGTTTCCTGCTACTCATGTCAAATAATCTTTTGCCCCCTTTCTCCCCATATAAGCTGATTGTTCCATGTCTCCAATCTTGAACGGCCCGCACTGCACGTAGCCATGGCCTTCCAAGGATGATAGGATAAGCCCCTAATCCTGCTGGCATTACATGAAAATCCACTACTGTTTTGACTGCATAGGCTTCGATTTCCAAGCTCTTTACTACCCCTAAACACTTGATCTTTTGATGGTTGGCCAGTCGTATGCGGAATCCTGAGACTCCTTCTACTCTCAGGCCCATCTTTTCCACACATGTTTGAGTGATTACACAAATTTGTGCACCACCATCCACGTATCCCTGCCCAAGATTCTTCCTCTTGTGCCAAACATCTACTATGGGACAAATGTCTGAAGACTCATCAATGGCCAACACTCTTACTGACCCTCTGTTGGGCTCCTTCCCCAGCGGGCTGACTAGTTTCTTCCATTGGCGCTTCAGCTTCGGTATCATTTCCACTAGTTGTCCAAAGGTCACGTCTGCCTTCCTACTGTTCAGGTCCTGTTTCAAATCATAGCTATCCTGCCCTTCCCCTAGTGGAAAATCTGAGACGTGAAACTTTCGGCGGGCTCTCCTTTTCCTTTTAGCTTTCACATCTTCACCCTCATGACTCTTCCCTTTTTTTTTACTGGGACCTGCTTCATTTCTTCCTTCTTTATCCTCTGTAGTTCTCTTTCCAATAGGCATTACTAATGTATCTTCCAACATTGCTGCCTTCTCCAAGGTGACCACACTTAACACTTTTGTCTTTCCCTTGTCCTCCTTGGTCAGTCCACTAGGTCCTGCCTCACCCTTAATCTCTATGCCATAATCATTTGACCGGTTTGGCAACTGTGCAGGCAATGGATACATAGCTCCACCCATTCTTGGTGGTTTATCACATTGTGGGCTGATGTGGCCAAGCTCTCCACAGTTATAGCATGTGGGCAATTGCCTCCAACCCCTGCCGTTATTCTGTCCACCAAAACCATTCTTTGGTTGTCCTTCACTTCCTGGCTGATTTGCAAGTCTCACACGACCTCGATTATTTCCCACATTGCTTAACATATTTAAACTAAGATTCTTCATCAAATCAACCACTTGCCTCAAGTCCTGCCTCAGTTCATCATCTTGTGCTGCAGTAGTGACCATTGCTGGCGCAACTTGAGTAGTTACTGAACCCGCATCTGCTGGATGCACCTCCTCTGGAACCCGACTTTGCATGGAATCCATTTGCTTCATCTCTGACACCATAGGTAGTGAGCTCACTCCCAATTGGGTTAGCCTATTCAACTTCCACTCTTTGTTCCTTGCCACCTCCAATGCATCCTCGTATGTTCTTGGCTTCTTCAATTCTACCCTCCAACGCAGGTTTTCCTTGAGGCCAACCAAGAACCGATCCTTTTTCATCATATCTGGTGGGGGCACTTGTGGCTGTAAGGCTTGGCACAAGCTCTCCCATAATATGGAAAACTTCTTGATGTAATCCTCAATGGGCTCTGCTTTTCTCTGTCTCGATTCCTGTATTTCATGCCAAACTTTGTCTGGATCTCTCACCTTCACAAACTGTGCTGTTAAAGCTTGTCGGACATTATCCCAAGTCAATGGCATAGGTGGATCAGCCCTCTGCAACTCCTCCTCATAGCCCTTACACCAGCTCCGTGCATCACCCTTCAAACAGATTTGCAAAAGGCGTAACATTTGAGCGGGTATCTGGATATGGTTGCTGATGCACGCAACTTCCATGTTTTCTAAGAATTCTTCCACACTCTCATCATTTTTTCCATGAAACTCTGGATAAGGGAAAGCCATTGTTACCCAAAAAAACCTTTTTGACACAGATGCGAAAGCAAAACCTTCTACTAACTCAATCCTCAGAAGAAAACTTCAAAACATTTCAGGTTTAGAAGAGGATGAACACATGCACATCAAACGAATTTGCATAGTTAATCATTGGAATTACCACCGGCAAAGGAGACTCCAATATTTCCCTCAGTCTCTCTGGCCCAAACATATATGCCACCTGCTGTTGAAAGAAAATTTTTCTGTCCACATGAACATTTATCTGAATTCTTTGGGTAAAATGGAAGGGAGTAAATTGAGGTCCATTGTGATTATCCATTGAGAGTGGCCATCCACCAACTCCCAAGAGGCACGACTGGCTGATTACCCAATTCTACCAGAACTTTTAGGCAACAAATCAAATGTGAAACAGCACCAATATCAAGAATTTCAGCCTGCAAACCATACTTCAATTGACTGTCAAATCAAGGTAATATAGCACAATTTTAGAAGGCATCTGTCACACAACTGTCCTGGCATAGCAGTCATTCACTGAGATTAATCACATGCACATGTTTTCGGTCTTGTAAACTGCAGGCTCTTGGAATGTTCCTCAGTGGGGGCACCAAAAACTGTGAAGGGAGGCGGAGAAACACGGAACACCTCTATAGCAATGCCTTTCCACAGTTTGGAATACACACCAACATCAAAAGAAAGGGGCACCAGTCAACTTCTCAATGAGCTGACACAACATTTACATTTCAAGCATGAGACTTTGTCTCTACCCTCATTCAATTTTTTTCAAGCAACTGGGGGAAGCCTACATACATTTGATCAAGACATGCAAGGGGAGATGGGCACATCAACATCTGCCACCCTTTACTCAATTGATACATATGCATATAGGGGTGCACCCTTATTATGAAATAGGCTCACAGCCATAAACAAAATGAACACCACAGAGAAATGATGAGAGAACCACTTGACATAACAAGGTTACATTCCATCAAGTATGAGCTTTCTGCAATACTTCAGTTTCCCAAGAAAAGACAACATCAGTAAGGAACTTTAATTCTCCCAACCTGGCCAGCAGTGTGTGAATAGGAGGCACAATCACTTTCTGGTCTTCGGTCTGTCTGTTGAAGAAGCATACCACCATGCATGCATATTCTCTCAAGCAAAACCAGAGAGCTATTTTCCTCATACACATGAGCTTTCCACAAAATCAGAGATTTGGTTATCATATACATGGGTTTTCCAATGCCACAAACTGGTGATTCCTCATATATATAGGAGTTATTTCACAAAAATGAGGACAAAAAAGCTGGGCAGCCGTCACTTACATTGCATGGGCCGTCATCATGACCGAGAGCCGCACTCTCAAGGCGTGGCACCTTCTCTTCATTCATACAAGTAGTGTTGCAGCTTCTCCTCCCCTCCCAAACTGAAGTGCCGTAAGTTGTTCTGAGGGTACTTCTCTTCAAAGGAAGCGAGCTTATCTCCTTTCTCTCTTAAACACAAAGAGAGCAGCTTCTCACATACGAGGAAAAAAACACCCGGGTTTTCACACCTTGAAGACGGTGCCTTCTCACAAAAGCTACACTTCTCCCCTTACCCACATGGCTGCACTCTCAAAGAACATTAAAATTTTAGATTTTCTATACACATAAGCTGCATAGGTTCTCTAATGCTTTAGAGTAGTGAACTCTCCCCACGCTCTTACAATCCTAGCGCTGCAGAGCCCGTGGATTCCACGCTCATGGGCTGCACGCTTTTTTATTTGAGCTGCGAGTACTCCCTCAATACACATTAGCTACCTTCTCTCTGAGAGCTACAGACACAAACCATCTCTCCTACATGGGCTGCGCAGCTCAACTTCTCTGCGCAGCTCTTGCGAATACTGCTACGTAGCACACCTACTCACACTTTGAAAATACTGGGAGCCTTATACACATAATAGAGAGTGCAGCGCAGCTCTATGAAGACCTTAGAGCTACGCTTTCCCTCACACTCTATAAAAAAAACGAAGCAGCGCTCTTCCACGCCCATAGGCTGCGCACAGAGCATTGGAGCTGCAAGTACTACCCCCCCTTGTACACATTAGCTGAGCCTCTCTCTGAGAGCTACAGAAAAACACAACTCTCCCCACACTCTTGAAAACACTGAGAGCCTCGCAGCTTCCTCATGCAAAGGGCTGCGCTCTTTTTCATTAAGGCTGCGAATCCTACCTCTCTCCCCACATCCATGGGCTGCTCCTCTCCTTCTTATACACCAGCGGGCGCTGCCCGTTCAACCAAAGTATATTTTAATATGCTCAATACTCCAAGGCCTGTCAGAGAGCTCCCCCACCTCCACACGGCGCCTTTTTGAATTTTGAGGCTAGTTGAGGAACTTTTGAAACCATCCAAGGCCACCTTCTATTTTAAGCAAACCTTGCATTAAATCCCAAGGTGACTCTTTCATTCAAGGAAGACTTTGCACCACACACACCTTTGTTTCCCATAAAATGCCAAGGACTGGTACTGTAGCTGACCTCCTTCAACGGGTCCCTATCCAGTTTTTTTAAAAATAATGCTTTGCATGCTCACATTATTTGTCAACAACCTTGTCCATACATGATAGTGCCAAAATCTGTCTTGTGAAACTGATTCTTATCTCTCACTTCTTCCATTTATTATTTATCCAGGTAAACCAATAACTAACTGTACACATTGCACATTTTTGTTAGATCCGTTCACATGTGGCCTTATACCCCCTTTGGCCCTTGGAGATGGACATTCTTTATTTGTAAATGCCATGCATGAGTGTGTACATATGCCAAGAAAATATTACCAAAAAACACCTAACAACGCCATGTGTCCACACAAGGGGTCCCTTCCACTTTGAGTTTCTTGCATAGGGCTAGACCTTCATCCTTGGGGAATCCCCCCTCCTTTAGTCCTGTCACCCTCACATGCAGAGCGCGGACCTTCCTCCTCTTCACCTCTTCCAAGGTATCATGTATAACGGGGGTGGGTGTGGGGTGTTTTCTCACTACTTCTGTCTATTCTTTCTCTACTACTTGCTTAACCACCGCAGCCCACTCTTTCTCCATCTCCTTCTTTGTGGCCACTAAACCTTCTTGCAGGTTGTTTTTTAGGCTTTCAACCTCCAAGGCAAGGGAGGGATTAATTTCCCCTTCTTCTTTCATCTATGCTTGGCATACATGTAGCTCCTTCTTGAGGTCTTCAACTTGTGCTTTCCACTTTCCCACTTCGGTCGCATGGGCTTCTTTGAGCTCTTTAATTTCCCTATTGTGTCTATCTTCTTGGCGTATTAGGATGTCCTTGATAACTTTCAACCTGTCTTTTGCCCATCCACCTAGGGGGTGCTTCTCTGGCTTCTCTGAGCTACCGAGCACGTGTTTCTCAATGATTGTATTCAGTTCTGAATACAGGGCATCCCATTTCTGGGATCTCTTCATCTTGGTGCAAGCAAAAGAGTGAGAGAGAGAAGATTATGTTGCTGCCTTGGGGGCCTGAGCAAGAGCGAGGGAGCAAGGGGGGTTGGCGGGAAAATGGAGGCGGAGGGTCGCTGGGCAGCCAGAACAGGCCAGGGCGGGATGTGCTCGGCAGGGCGGACAGATCAGGGTGGCACGGCGCGGGCAGGGCACTAGTGCGCAGGGCAGGGCGCCAGTGCACGCAGTGCGCAAGTAGAGGGTGGGGCAGAGGCTCACGCCATGTGAGAGAGAGAGAGAGAGAGAGAGAGAGAGAGAGAGCAATGCACATGATTGGGTCCCATTAAGCCTGAGAAGGTCCCCCACTCGCAGGTGTATTAGCTTGTATTGCTGTATGTGTAAATGGACTGACCTTTAGGGCTTTAATTCCGTGTTTGTCCTGGCCATAGGACTTGCAAAGTGCTGAAGACTTGGGCTGAATGCTGGTGGCCGCCTACCATAGCACCTGCTGGACAGCTATGATGATGTGCGTTTTCCTCCACACAGGCAAGATGACCCGCGCTTTGCTGTGAACGCTGAATTGGGACTGGATTAGACCTCCTGCTGCTTGCATTAAGGGCTGAAGACTGTAATAGACAGTTGTATTCACCCTGTATGTGAGCAAGAATGCTGAGGTTCAGCTTTGACAAGGGGGTAGGTTGCTGCATGAATACTGGCCAACCTGGGTGTAGGTTGGTTGTGGGTAAGAAATCTCCTTATTATTACCTTTCATATGGGCGCCTACCCAATGAGCCTTGGGCTCATGGAAGTGCCTGGGATGACCTGTTGCATTACATCATACAAGAGGGGTACAATGCGTCAACACTGGCACAATACTTACGTGTGGGATGTGCACAACATTGACCCCAATCACCCCTTGTCATGTGCACAGTGTGTATCTACCATGTGCTATATGCACGCAAGACTAGCTTCGAGGTTTGGGGAATCTTGGAGCTAGGTAGGCTGATTGGCGAGCTGAGTTAGGGATAGACTAACGGGCGGGCACCCGCACCCAAGTATGGACGGGCGGGCGCCCAAGTGTGGACGCCCGATGACCGGCCAAGAGCCTATAAAAGGGTGGCCAAGGTTAGTCATTAGTCATATAGAGTCTCGCGTGATTTGTGAGAGCTCTATGGTCTGGAGCCTGGATCTAGTGCAGACGTGCACCTGCTTCATGCAGTCGAGGCCGGCAGTAGTCTCAAGGTGCGCGAGGGTAGCTTCGTGGCGGTATGGGATGTCGCGAGGTAGAGATTGGTCGGTACGTCAACCTAGTTAGCTCAGCTCGTGGCTCGGTGGGGACAACCAAGATTGTGGGCTTGCCCACGGCTGTCATGGTTGGGTGGTGAGTCAGGCCTGCACCCCCTTCTTGTTTATTTGTTTGTTTGCAGGTTTCGAGTCTCGAACCGGGAGCGTTCTACGAGGAGATTCTTTGGGGATTTGATAGTGGTATCAGAGCATGTCTTGTGAACGAGCAAGTTGGTAGGTAGAGAAGATGAGGTCGAAGTAAGGAATGTGTTCAAGAAGCTTGCTGTTTTGTTTATGCATGCTGTTTTGTTTATGCATGCTGTTGTTTTTTCAGATAGTATGTGCTTTTTCAGCAAAGAATGCGTGATGAGGGTGTAGGTGGTTTGGTAGGGTTGTTTTGCTTTGCAAGAAGAAGGCTGAAGATGTTTGTGCAGTCTCATGACCAAGTCGTGAGAGAAAACAGAGAAAAAAAAGCATGTTCGCTTTTGGTTGAATGCGAGAGAGAGCGAGCGAGAGATGCGATCGATGGGCTAAGCGTGGTTGCGTGCTGGTTGTGGGCTACCGGAAGTAGTAGGTGTAGGCGTGTAGCCGGCCCCAGGCCTACGCAGGCGGCCATGCTGGCAGGCGCCTAGGCCTACGTAGGCAGGCGCCCAGGCCTACGCTGGCAGCCAGGCGGCCAAGCCCAGGCGTAGGCTGGCGCAGATTGGCGCAGGCCACCTGAGCAAAGGGGCGCCGGCAGAAATGCAGGTGACAGGCAGGTGGGTGATGGCAGCCACGCAGGCGTCGGCAACGCTAATTCTAGAAAAAGAAAAACCAGTAAAAGCATCCCGCCGAATAGGCTGCTTTCGTTTTTTTTTTAGATTCAACTTTTTTTTTAAAGAGTTTAAAGGTCTCTAAGGTTTAAAGGTGTTTTTTTTAAAAAGAAAATAGAATATATATATAAAGCTCAAGTTGCTTTTGGGAAAGGTTATATAAACCCCTTAAGTGGGCTTCTTGCCACACATCTCTCAAGATTTCAAGCTGCTCTTAAGTTCTCTCGCACTATTCTTGTGCAAGATCGAATTTTCTCTCCACTTGTCCTCTTCAAGATGTCGACCCAAGAATTCGAGTTGGAGCTCCTTGTCGAACGCGAAGGCTTGCCGGCTACGGAAGATACCGATGCCGATCTTTTTGACGATTGTGTGTCAAAATTTGATTTCCAAGAGGTCAAAGTAGCTCTCGAAGCTTCTTCTTTGGAACGTCAGGCACAAATCGCCGCCCAGATGCAGACCTTGCAAAACTCCATCTCTCTCTTGACCACTACCCTATCTACTCTTTCAGGTATGGATACCTTGGTCTCTGCTTTAGGCCCCAACATTACTCCGGAACCGTCGGGGGCGAGCAAAAGCAGCGTACCAAGGAGATCGTGGACACTTGGCTACATAAGTGGCAGGTCCATTTTCAGTTTCATCCATATGATGATGGAAAAAAGATCCAGTTAGCAGCAGGTTTCCTCTCAGGCAAAGCTTTGTGTTGGTGGAAGGAACTCAACCCTAAGCCAACAACTTGGGCACAATTTGAAGACGTCTTCAAGAAGAAATTCCTCAAGAAAGAGGATGATTATGATGTTGCCCGGTTTACCGCTTTGACCATGACCTCGCAGCACCTCACTTATGAGGTCTACCTCCAGAAGTTTAGGGACTTGCAGATGAAAGCTACAAAGATGGATCCCATTACTCTTTTGGGATTCTTCGTAGCTGGTTTACCAAACTCATACCGTTTACAAGTTAAAAATAACAAATGCAAAACTTTGGACGAAGCCATTCATTCAGCTTGTATCTATGATGATACAATGGTCTCTTCCAAGTCTAAACCTGTTACCGAGCAGGGGAACAAGCATAAAAGAAAGTTCTCCGCACCTATGGCTAACACGACTGAAGGAAAGTCTTCGGACCAACCTTCGAAGAATCCAAGTTCGACACTAGCAAAGAAGAAACGACTCCTTAAGGCTTTGAAGCTCAAGAAGGAGGGACGTTTATCTGCGAAAAAAAAGGACACATGCGTAACGAGTGCCCGAAGCAAAAGGGTGCAAAGACCAACGCAGGACCTAAGCCAAAGGCAGCTAACCAGTTGCCTTTGACAGGTACGTCAGTTACTGTACTTTCTCGCCCTAGTACATGTTCTGATTGTCTGTTCAACTCTAAAGTTTTTGGCTTGCATGATCTTCTCCGAGTGTATGGAGAAGTGAATGGCCATAGAATTCACATTCTTCTAGACCCTGGTAGCTCACACAACTTTGTTAACTACAAACTTCTGCAGAAATTGAGTCTTGATACGACACCCAGCGATCATACCTATGAGGTACGCCTACCTGCGGGAAGGCAAATATGGGATCGAAAGGTGGAGATGCTACCAATCCGGATTCAAGACTACAAAGATACTTTGGAATGCTATGTTATGCATCTAGAACATGTAGACTTGTTATTAGGGATTGAGTGATTTAAGACTCTTCAAGTCCAGATAGATTGGTCTAGTCATATTTTTTCTTTTCAGCATGGGAACACCCAGTATAGTATTTTAGGTGATTGTATACATCCCTCTCAGGGACCTCTTGTAAATACACTTGATTTTGGAAATATAATGGATTCTTCTTTGTATACTGCTTTCCATTGTGTATTGATTCCACTTTCTTCATTTCTCATACCTTCTATGGATGTCAATGAATTAAGTGTATTTGAAAGCAAAGAATTACAGAAGATACTTGATTCGTTGCAAGATGTATTTCCTAAGGAACTGTCATCGGGTTTACCACCTGAAAGGGCAGTAGATCATCGTATTGACTTGATCCCTGGTGCTCATCCTGTTAGTATTCCACCTTACAGGATGAGCCAAGCTGAGGAAGATGAGTTGGCTAAACAACTCGAAGATTATTTGAGGATGGGCCAAATCCGTCCAAGTAAATTACCTTGGGGTGCACCTGTGTTGCTTAGGAGAAAGAAGGACAACAACTGGAGAATATGTATAGATTACAAGAGATTGAACAAGCTGACAATTAAGAACCGTTATCCTCTCCCTAGATCAGATGACCTGATTGACCGTTTAGCAGGAGCGAAATATTTCACGAAGATAGATTTACGTACTGGCTATCACCAGATACGTATTCATGAAAGGCATGTCGAAAGAACCGCCTTTCGGACTAGGTATGGCCATTACGAGTTTCTCGTATTACCTTTTGGGTTAACCAATGCTCTAGCCACTTTCCAGCAAATGATGAATGATCTTTTTCGTGAACATTTGGAAAAATTTGTGGTTGTGTTCTTGGATGATATTTTGATATATAGTCGTACTCTTGAGGATCATGTTAGACACCTCACAATTGTCTTATCTATTTTAAGACAGAATCGACTATATGCTAAGTTCAGTAAATGTGAGTTTTTTATGACAGACATCATTTACTTGGGACACAAGATCACTAGAGATGGATTGAGCATTGACTATGACCGAGTTCAGAAGGTTCTGGACTGGCCTATACCAAGAACAGTGAAACAACTTCGTTCTTTTCTCGATTTTGTTGTTTTTCTTCGGAAATCTATACGGGAGTACTCTCAGCTCACACTACCGATGACCGACTTGTTGAAAGGTCGTGGACGTAAGTCAAATTAGCCTATCACTTGGAATAACGATTTGGATATGGCCTTCAGACTTTTGAAAGATAAAGTCAAGGAAGCACCTATCTTAGCATTACCCGATCCTAGTCGACCTTATGTTCTTGAAACTGATGCCAGTGACTATGCCATCGGGGCTGCTCCATTTCAAGATGGTAGACCGGTTGCTTTTGAAAGTAAAAAGCTAGACGACACTCAATCTTGTTGGCCAACCCTTGAGTAGGAGCTTTATGATGTGATTCACGCTCTCAAGGTTTGGAGAAATTGTTTATATGGCTCCAAGTTTGTGGTATTGACTGATCATCAGTCAATCAAGTATGTGTGTGATGCGGATAATTTGAGAGGAAGGAAAGCTCGTTGGGCTGAGTTAATGCAAGATTTTGATTTTGAGATTCGTTATTTAAAAGGGTCCATGAATAGTGTTGCAGATGCGCTTAGTCGAATTAGAGAGGTGAAAACTTTGTCGTTCCATTTCTACTGACTTATTTCAGTCATTGAGAGGGTTTTGCAGGACTGATAGTTATTTTGGTCCATTTTGGTAGAAGATCCAGGACGGGAGCTCATTGATTGACCAAGACTCAATGACTGAGCAGTCTACCATTCAGGCTGCAAGAGGCCAGTGGATGATTCGGAATGGTTTACTATTCCGTAATGACAAAATTTGTGTACCACAAATCCCGAACATTAGGTCCAAGATTCTTAAGGAGTGTCACGACGCCCCTTCTACTGGACACCCTGGGGTACACAGGACGCTATCATTAGTGAAACACACTTTTTATGGGCCAAAGATGAAAGGGTATGTAGAAGATTATGTTCTCAAATGTCAAGTTTGCTAAGCAAATAAGACTGAACGCTTTAGACAGGCTCGGATGTTGCATCCTTTGCAAATCCCAGGTAATAAATTGGAAAGTATTTTTATGGATTTTATTACCGGATTGCCCATGATTCTATTTGGGTTGTGGTAGATCGCTTGACAAAAATGGCTAGATTTTTACTGACCCGGAAGACTATTACAGCTAGGCAATTAGCACGGCAGTTTATCGAGCAATTGTTTAGACTGTACGGGTTACCGCAGGACATAGTCAGTGATAGGGACTCTAAGTTTACGAGTGATTTTTGGAAACTTGTTTTTGAGAAGTTGGAAATAACTTTGAATTAGAGTTCCTCGAGGTTTGGGGAAGCTTGGAGCTAGGCAGGCTGATTGGCGAGCTGAGTTAGGGATAGACTAACTGGCGGGCGCTCAAGTATGGACGGGCGGGCGGGCGTCCAAGTGTCGACGCCCGATGACCGGCCAAGAGCCTATAAAAGGGTGGCCAAGGTTAGTCATTAGTCATATAGAGTCTCGTGTGATTTGTGAGAGCTCTATGGTCTGGAGCTTGGATCTAGTGCAGACGTGCACCTGCTTCATGCTGCCGAGGCTGGCAGCAGTCTCAAGGCGCGCGAGGGTAGCTTCGTGGCGGTATGGGACGTCGCGAGGTAGAGATTGGTCGGTACGACAACCTAGTTAGCTCAGCTTGTGGCTCGGTGGGGACAGCCAAGATTGTGGGCTTGCCCACGGCTATCATGGTTGGGTGGTGAGTCAGGCTTGCACCCCCTTCTTGTTTATTTGTTTGTTTGCAGGTTTTGAGTCTTGAACCGGGAGCGTTCTACGAGGAGATCCTTTGGGGATTTGACAGCCCTTGCCGGTACATTGGCGACTCGTCCCTAGACAAGGGCTCACAAAATTCCTGGTATTCCTTGCATTTGAGTTGTAGTATGTCCACGGCATCCAAGTGCTGGATGCACTTGACACTGTGCTCAAGGGGCTAGCTTGTCTTAGACGAGGGGCTGGACTCCGTAGATGCTCCTTTGAGCAGGGCTGAATCTGAACAAGCTTGTAAGTTGTGTTGAAGTTTGAAAGAGGCTGGCTGCAAATTGCAAGGTGGAGAGCTACAATTTCCTCAGAGCTGGCCTGTGAAGATCTGAGTAGCGGAGGGCCTGCCTAGGTGTGAGTCGGGCATGAAGGGAAACAACCCCATCCCTCCTTCCGTTCTTTCCTCTTCTGCCTCTTTTTAGAAGTTTTTACTTGTCTACATCCCTTGTTTTAACCCTTCTTTGAATAGTTATAATTTGTGAAACATGCTATCAGAATGTTTTTAGTAAATCTGGTACGTTACATTTGCACAGACACAGATTGCTCAAGAGCTTGACAAACTTTCTGCAAAGCTCGAGTCTGTCGAAGAGCGCATTTTTCCATCTGGCATCGATCCACAAGTTCAAAGCCTTCTAAGTGCCACTGCCGACCTGTGGATGCCCACAATCACAGCTTCTTCACAAGAGAGAGTTTCCATTGCATTCACTTCATCAAATTCTGAGTTTACCAACAAGGATACACTAGCTGCCAAGGACTCAAAGGAAACACCTTCGATGCCTTAATTTACTTCAAGATGTAAATAAAGGTGGTAAGTTGCTTTATTATCAACTAAAGGCATGTGCATTTGCTGTGCACTGGCAGCTTTTTCTACTTACATCAGCTGTTTCGTTCTTCAGACTTCTAAAAAGTATTTTCGTAACCTTACCTCTCTATAGTTCCGCATCACGAATTACTCTCTTAACATAGTACTACGATGTTGGGATTGCAAGGTGTTAGAAGTGAATAGTGTTATTATATATAATATATATACATATATACATATAATATACATACATACATATGTATATATATACATAACATACATAAGTATATACATACATATGTATATATACACATACGTATGTATATACATATATGTGTATGTTTATATTTAGAGAGAGAGAGAGAGAGAGAGAGAGAGAGAGAGAGAGAGATGTACGTACGTACGTACGCACATACATAAATATAATATAATATAATATAATATAATATATATATTTATGCATGTGCAATCAATCAATTTACATTTTATGAAAGGGATAAAAAGTGGAGAATGCAAGCAAAAAAGGTGGGACTAAAAAAATTATGTAAATATGTACAACTAAAATAATGGTTCCACATGATATGCTGAAAAGCTCGAGTAGTATTTCATCGTGCATATTGTTTTGACGGCTTGTCAATTTGTGCCAATGCCCATGTAATGAAACTTGATTTTTAGGTTGATCAATGCTGTTTACTCATGTTGTTGTCTTTTTGCAAGGCTTTTTGACTACACATAAAATAATGTAATATTAAATAAGTCTAATACATAGCTTCTTGCCACCCTTGCATACCAAATTAAAATGTAAATGTAACAAATTTTAGACAATGCAATAAATTTTAGGGACATGATTGCAAAAGTGAAATTTGTATTAGAGAAACAATAACTACAACTGATTGCTTTGCTTCAAAGCTCAATGTCGAATCCTTAGATAATCATAATAATGTTACAAAATGGTACATATCTATAGGCTTATAATAGTTTTCTATGCATGCTAGTTGGTAATTTGCAATTGGAAAGTGCAGCTTGGATGTCTTCATTTGGTTGATGATATGTAAAATCTTCCAAGCTCAACGTTCCATTTGAATACAATCGTAGATAAACTCAAACTCATAAAGCTATGATTAGCTTCACATGTAGTTGTCTTATATGTAAAACTCATAAAGTTATGATTAACCTCATATCCCATTGCTTGGACCACCTCTTTGTTGAATTGTCTTGAGATGTCCACCTTGATCAAAAAGTAGATCAATGGGACATGAAATGTGGTTATGACATTTGTTTGAATTATTGGTTTGCGTTGTCCCACTTTGAAATGCATTTTGTTACTATCACAATGTGTTTTAATGCATTTCTTTCTCTGTAAATGTAACTCATGGAATCGACGCCTTGCCTTTGAAGCAACTCTAAAAGCAAACATGAAATCCTAAAGGAATCGTGTCCTTTGGGACAGCTTATAGATATTTTATAAGTACTCCAAGGTTCATAGCAATCCAAGTCGCTTGGGATAGCCGAAGATGTTTTGTAAGCACGCCAAGGTTTTTAAAGAATAGGAAGCAAAAGAATTACTGAAATTTGACATAAACCAAAAGTTAGTCTCAAAAGTTCATAGTCCAAAAAGCATGACGTATTAGAAAGCTCTTTTGAGTGCTATGAATAACCAATGGTAGTCACTATATCCCATCCATAAAGTTATATACCTTGTGATGTGCTACCTATTTTAGCATAGCATCAATGGAGGCCAACGGAAACATGTCCTTAATCGTGTGTATTTTATTTCCTATATCCATTACAAACTTGGTGATTTGCCATGTATTGATAATAATTGATACATACATACTATTAATGTTTAACACATGTCCAAACAACATACATATTAACGTTTAACACGTCTAAAAAACAATTCCACGTCAAGTATCCAATGAAGGCAATGAAAGCATTTCAAGGCTTTCATAGTCCTTAGACCTAGAGAGAACTGCGTAAGAGTGTGTGAATATATATATAATATAATACATACATACATACATACATACATACATACATATATATATATATATATATATATATAAAACCAAGAAGTGTTCTAGGTGATAGGAAACAAAGTGTCACCTATGATGGCATGGAAAGCTTGGAAGGTTCCTATTAGGGTATGGTTGTTCCCCTATGTAACTTGATGGGAATATGTCTACACAAAGAAAGCCACCAAGCAAAAGTAGTGAACAACTTGGGTATAATATTCAATACAACCACATTATTAACAGAATACTTACAATTACAATGGAACTTGGTTCTTGCCATTTGGGGAGAAAGGTGAATGTTTGAAGCCATTTACACATGTTGAACCAATGCCACCACACCTTCACTCCTGGATTTCTTGAAAGCTAGCAATCTTCCCTTCCAATGAAGGTCCACCATAAGCTTTGACCTTGTGTCGCCCTCTTGGACTTGGCTATAAAAAAACCCAATCATTTACCTTAAATCTCCACTTTGCTCATCCTTGGAGTTTTGAAGAAGATACTCATAGATGGAGCCATTAGGTCTCGTACTAGAGCTTACCATGGTCGAGAGAACTGGCATAGAGGAGGATAAAGTGACTTGTGTGGATGTAGAGGAGGAATAGGGAGGTTAGATATAAGAGGATTAGAGAAGAGTAGATAGATTTAGAAGAAGTTAGAGAGGGATTAGAGAGTTTAGAAAGATATGGAAGCTTACAAGAGCGTTTGAAACTTGCAACAAGATTAAGGAGAGAGGTTTGAATCTTGCAAACAAGATTAGAGGGAGGTGAGAAAGATACAACAAGATTATAAAGGGGTTAGAACATTGGAGCAAGATTCGAGAGGGATTAGAGAGCTCTACACAAGGACTTAAAGAAATATTTACAGGTGTAATTAGTTAGAGAGAATATAAAGGGACTAGAGAGCTTGAAAAATCCTTTTTTCACTAAATATGGAAGTGCCTTTATGGAGAGGTAAAATGGCTTTTCTGGAGGAAAACTAAATTTTTTAGATTTTTAGGTTACTTTTTTGGCTAAGAAGAATTTATCTTGTAGATGTCTCTGGTATGTACTGATATCTGTTTATGTTATGAATTGATTGTAATGTATTTATAGGTGAAATGGTATATGTTGGTTGTCTGCCAACACTTTTGGCAATCTTTCTACGTTCGATTCTCTTGTGTTTCTTTCGGTTTTGCTTTAGAATGTTGTTCCATTACCATGGAAGATTACCTCTCCTAGTCAAGTAGTGAGTAATCGTCAAAGGTCTTGGAGAGATTAGAAACGTTGAATTAATTACCATAATGTGGTCCAGTTTACGTTTGGACTTTGTTTAATGGACACATGTGCTTTATCATATACAAATTATTGTCTGGCTGAATTATTCGCTATTTAATTAGCTAGTTATTGGGGCATTGTCAACCATATTGTTTGGCTGAAGTATTCGCTATTTAATTAGCTAGTTATTGGGGTATTATCAACCGTATCGAATTCAACACTACTATCCATCTTTTTAAAGGGATGGGTTATTATTAGCAATTTCATTTCCCTCTTCCATGTGGCTTCGAGGAATTTTGTCTGTTTCTTTAGTTGAGTGGAATGCTTATAATTTTTGATCTGCATATACCAAGCAGGAGCTTGACAATCTAGAAACCCTTTGGAACGAGTGAGGTTATGACCACTAAAGATGGTGGAGCACATGACCAACTGTAGGGGCGGCATTACAAAGCTTGTTTGGAGCATGCCCGACTCACTGAGCTAGCTGAAGAAGACCGTCCAAGGGAGGCCGATGAACTCCTTCAGATGGGGATGCGGAGGATATGACACCTTCATTGAGTAAGATTTTGAGAGTGAATCAAGGACCCCGAATGGGTGTATGCGCACAAAATTTGTTGATTTCTAGCCTTTTTCTGCCACTCTTGGTACGAATGTCAGACCTTGGGTTCCTCTTGGCGTTGGTACTACAACATGACCCCAACAATTTTCTCTTATGGCCCATCGAGTGTCCCTCAAGTATCCAAAGTTCACTAGAAAGGAGGAGGATCCGGATACCCATGTCGTCAACTTTGCAAATATCTGGCTAATGGCATGCTGCCCACTGTCTTGAATATCACAAAGCGGAATGCCTTCAACGGAAATTTTGATGGCCATTGTCATGCCCAATACAACCCTAATCATTTTTTCACTTTTGAGGGACTACAAGATGCCTTTCTTCATCGCTTTCAAAAAGACAAGATGTCCTCATAGGTGTTGGATAAGGTGTGTCATCTAGACTAGAAGAGTTTTTACAAGTAGAATATTATGCAGCTAAGTTCCACACTCTCCAGAGTAGGGTAGATAATGTGGATTGGTCAATTGATGCCCTGATGGGGAGAGGTGGTTTGTACATGGATTGCTTAAAAACTTAAAACCAATTGTCGCATCGGACAATGGGTGTCTTTGATGCATTAGTGGAGACCACCAGGAATTTTGAATGCAGTTTGATAGAAAAGACTCCTAAGAAGGGAAAGTACAAGCAGGATATGGAATCCCCTAGATTCGGATTAGAAAGTGGACACTTCGGATGAGGGTATTCAAAGCACCAAAACCAACAAGAAGGAAAGCCAGAAGCCGAACAAGCAATAAGGAAAGCCAGAAGCCGAACAAGCAAGTCGAAGATTGACTATTGGCAGTATTGACGAAGTTCACCTAAAGAAGCGTATGAGAAACTGGATGTAGAGTTGGACCAGATGTTTGGTGTACCAAGTGATCCAATCAAGGTCATACAAAGGAAGACTATAAGCTAATCCCATACTATGCAATATTCTAAACCACTACTCATGTTACCGATGCTTGTCGATACAATAGCCGAGTTCGTTGTCCACAATAAGGCACAACCAACAATTCTAATGCAATGACTCTTATTAATCTAGTAAGCACCTGCCCACCACCATATTGTTCGTAAGAGTAGGGTAGACCATGGGAAATACTTGGAGGCACTTTTCCATGTTACTATTGCTGTAAGACTCTAGGGCATCAAAAGTCTAAATGTCCAGTTTGGGTAGCACCATCAACTTGAGTTACACTAGAATGAGGTAGAGGGGTCTACCTCGAGGGCCCCGATAACTAATATGGTCCAAACTAAGTTGTTACCAATGGAAGATAGTCCACCAAAGGTTGTACTGGGACAGTTACACCGTCTCAAGGGCCTGTGAAGAAAGGAGTCAGGAAGTGCCGAGGATGAAGGAGAGGCCCACGGATTGGGCATAATAGTGGCGTGTCCAAGACTAAATTTCTAGGTTAGTGCAAGAAGCACAAGAGGCGGTCTGGATCAATTAGCAGCTTCCTTCCTATGCTAAGGAGGCTGAGAATGATCCGGTGGATGGTTCGACTCGACAGATACAAGAAAAAGGTCCAAGAAACGATTCTGCCTGTTCACCAGCAATCTCGAGGATAGAATGCAATAGCTTTGGATAGTACCGAAAGAATTTGGAATTCGGGAAGAAAGTAGTAAGTTCATGGAAGGCCAAAGAGAGTACCAAACCAAATGTGTGAAGGAAATCTAGCTAGATGGTGTTCATCCAAAAGGAAAGTTGGCAGTACCAAAGCAACTGGAAGCAGGATGCTTTAGAAAAATGGGGAGGATACCTTTGCACAGAAAAGTAAAGTAGGGGAGGAAATACTAGGGTCCAAAAAGTGAAAAGAAGGTGAAACTTGGGGGTGATTAATAAGGCCACTGTTAAGTATGATTTGTTGGAATATCGTAAAGACATGAAGCTTAATATGACATTGGATTGGTTTTTGTGCCTGGTGCCTAATTACCAAGCATAGTTGATTCCAAAGCTTGTGGATACATACCAAATTGTTGAAGCATAGCCCGTAAGGAAAAGAACAAAGAAGAGAAAGAGGCGAGTACAACTTTCAAGGTGCAGTCGACGGATTGGGATGCAACAGTTCCAAAAGTTACACTTTAGATACATGGTAAGACATCAAGGGAGTGGCCCTTATTGACGGTGGGTTAGGACTGAAATTTCAGCTGTTACTTGTAGGGAATTGGGAATTAAGGATCAGGAGATGGAGTGTCCCCATTTCAAATTAGAATGGTCGATCACCAAAAAAACGAAGAGTGAAACCTGTTGGCCTAATTAGAAGTACAGATATCCAGATAGTAGGATGTGATTTCCTAGTAGCATTTATTATGTTAATGATGGAGGGGATCTCTGGATCTTATCCAATGTCATCGGACAGATTGGTTACAGCAAGCAAAAATCAAGCATAACTGGGCAATTGATCAACTTACAATTTAAAATCAAAAGAAGGAGGTCTGAGTACATGTGTGGCATCTAGAGATATGATGTAGCAGTCAGTCCACCCAATATGTGTTGAAGGCATGAATTGGTTAGAGGGTTAAATATTGATGAGGAGGAAGAGATGCTCACTCATAATCTGGATTTGGTCTCATTGTTTAAGGTAGATGTGGACCGGATTGTGTCTCAGTATACGCTAATCGACAATCTGCATACATCATCAATACTCCAAGCCGACCACTTGGATGAAGTGGGCATGTCAAAAGAAATCAAATCTCTAGTGGCAGCAATAGAGGAAGCACATGAGAGGGAAATGAAGCACACCCGCCAAGTTAAGGAAAGTGATTTGGAAGATGTGAATTTGGGAGATGAGAAGGATCCGAAGATGGTACGAGTAAGTAGTCAACTGGATCCAGAATATTTAAAAAGGAACTCCATGAGTTATTAAAATCAAAAGTGGATGTGTTGCATGGAGTTACAAAGATATGAAGGGGGTAGATTGATAAACTCTTAAAGGTGGATTTTATTGATCCAAAAGATAAGGTGCCTTGGCATCATACTTATAGTAATAGTTTCGAAGAAGAATGGGAAGTTGCATGTATGTGTGGATCACAAAAAATTAAATGCTGTAACTCAGATGGATCCTTTCCCACTTTTGTTCACAGTTTCATGGATGTTGTAGAAGGTCATGAAATGTATTCTTTCTTAGATGGATTTAGAAGATATAATCTCGTTCTGACGGCCTCGAAGGATTGAGAGAAGATGACCTTTGTGACAGAATGGCAAGCTTTGCTTCCAATGTGATGACTTTTGGCCTGAAGAATGCTCTAGCAACATTTCAAAGAATGGTCCAAGAGATATTTTATAAATACTTGGTCACTTTTATGAGAGTGTTCTTGGATGATTTTAGTGTTTTCAGCAAAATAATGGAGCTTCTTTTATGTCTGGCACTAGAAAAATGCCGTTCTGCCTGCTTTAGCCCGAATTTGGCTAAATACGCCTTGCGGTGGTGGCCAACGGAATCCTTTTGGGACATGTATCTGTAGCCAGTGCATTCTAAAAAAGTGGAAGTGATTTAAGCTTTGAGGGCACCAAAGAATTAAAGCGATTCTTGGGACGAATCAAATGGCATAATCAGTTATACTATTAGATGTAGCATATCCCACGCATCTCCTTTACAGAGAAAGAGGTACTGTATGATTGTAAATCACAGTGTCAATAGCAAGGTAAATCTTTATAGTTTAGATGTTGTCCTAAATTTTCAACAGTTGGATTTGTCCAAATGTTTCATGTGTTCATTGATGCATTCGAAGTGGCAGTGTGCTCATGCAAGAACTTGATGATGACAGATGGTTCCGCCCAGTGTATTATGTCGTGGATGCTGTCTAGAGTGGAAAGAAATTACTCTACTATAGAAAGGGAAGCTCTTGGGATGATTTATTCTATTAAGAAATGCCGGCATTATTTTTTGGGCAACAACTTTACTTTTCATGAGATCACCAAGCCTTGCATTTCTTCGCGAACAAACCCAAATTAGCTAAAAAATTTAATGAGATGGAAAATTAGCAAATATTACAAGAATTTGGATTTCACTGTTCACCATACAACGGGTAACCAACATAACTAGCGTATAGTGGTAAATTTCTTGTCCAAAATTGAGACTCGGGAGCCACTAGAAGGGATATTGAATTAGTTACCAGATTAAGGTATTCCAATCACGAAGCTACTCCATCTGGCTACATTATAACTTATCTACAGGATGCTCATATGGGTCCAACCTTTGTTCGCGAGACGAACAACCCACCAAGTGTGCCAAGTGTTAATCCATACTATTACCCATATATTATTAAACCTTAGTCATTATTCCCATTTTTTGTAGGCATACTAAAACCATATGTGTGACTCCGAAAATGTGATTGTGTTTTTCATTCTTTGTAAGTCTTGTTTTCTATAAAAGGCTCCTTGTTTTCATCATATTCCTACTTAAGTTCAAGGGGGACTGCTTTGGGGAACTGATGTAGGCACAATCGTGAGTGGTCAAGCTCTTATATCCGGCTTGACAAGAAAGTTTTTGGTGTTGGCACACTGAATTTTTGTATCATGTGTTGCAGTTTAGAGCCCAAATCGCCATGGCTAATGAAGGTTATCTCAAGCATCTCCACCTTCACTCCAAAGGGGTGTTTTTGTTGGATATACAAAGTATGTGTGCGGGTGAGTAAGTGTCTATGAACCCACTTTTAGAGTGATTAGGATAATATCTAGATATTATGCCGATCTGGCATAAGCAATTATGTTATACAGATGAGCCTCTAAGGTTATAAAAGTATTGTGCTTGGTGAAGCTTCATATCAATCAATCATCATTGAGTTGTGCAATACTCTCAGTCTTTGAGCATTCTCTCTCTCTCTCTCTCTCTCTCTCTCTCTCCACACACACACACACACACACACACACACACACACACACACACACACACACACACACACCATGGATATCTTCCATCTACCTTAGATTAGGTGAGCATTCTCTCTCTCTCTCTCTCTCTCTCTCTCTCTCTCTCTCTCTCTCTCTCTCTCTCTCTCTCTCTCTCCACACACACACACCATGGATATCTTCCATCTACCTTAGATTAGGTGTGCTTGTGTAAACCCTAACCCTAAACCAACTAGCTAGGATAACCTCTTTCCCTTCCATTTATTCCTTGGTGAAAATCATTTTCAACTAGCTTGCTGTTCCTCAACAACATCCACTAGCAGCATATGCATCTCTTCCAACTCCAATCCTCCGACTGGTCCATTGGCAAATGCATCTCTTCCCACTCCGATCCTTGATTATGTTGGTCCGACTGGTCCATTGACTCTTCTCTTGATTGAATTCCTTTTATTCCATTTTATAATTGTAGAATTTTCTCGCTCATTCCTATTGTGATGTTGCTCTTCTTAAACCTAGTTTTGATCCATGTTCTAGAAAGTGTAGTGATGAGGTTAGCAAGTATCAACTTATGATTTCACAAACCCAATATGGTGATTCAAATTGCCAAATGTAGACGATTTGTTGTGGTGTGCTCACAAATCAACTCTCAAGCTTTAAGTTTAATCTGGTTTATCTAAGGTGACAAGGTGTCAACTTTCACTCAATATCATTAGTGGTTCATCCACCTTCCTTGACTTATCTACCTTAAGCATGAGGATATGACCAAGTAACTTGGAGTTACCAGCTAGGCTAGAACTTTGATTCTACTTGGAATTGCTACTCGGGTTGCTATTTGGACTTGCTATCTCTAGACTTTCTACTTGTTCTATATTTGACTTTCTACTTGCACTTAACATTTGTTAATAAGGGCCAAGATAGACTACAACATGAGACTTTCTACTTGGACTTAACATTTGTTAATAAGGGCCAAGATAGACTACAACATGAGACTCAGGTATATAATTGAAATGTAGATGTTGCAAAAGACTAAGACATGATTCCAAAACTAAAAGAAATACTAATGAAGTAGCAAGTAATTTCTTTAATCCAAATCTCAAAAAAGTACCAAACTTAGATAAGAAAATTAGTTTTATAAATAACACTTTCGACCTTTTTATAGTTTTTGACTAGTTCTAATAAGAAATATAAAGTTGTAAACTATAGCTTGACTAGAACTTTGACATATTTATTCTTTGTCCTTCTTCTACTCCTACTACTTTATCATAGTTTTCAATGCTATCATCTTGTTGACATTAAGGAGTTCCTGGTCTCTACATTATACCATACATGCTCGTGTTTGGTAGGCAACATCTTATTTGTTGAAGTAGTGTTTCTTATTATGATTCTTGTCCAAACTCAATTAGAATTTCTATCTTGTAGAGTGAACTTTGATGGGAAACACCAAGTAAGATGGGCCAAATTGTGCCAATGTGGTGATAGCTCAAGTGGTGAAGGTGTTTTCTTAGGACCAAGAGGTCCTGGGTTCAAATTCCCCCTTCGTGCTTCCTTGGCGGCATCGCTTCTGGGTGGATAATCACGCGCCTACGGGAGATGAAAAATCAGTAACTACCAGGAGGATATTAAGGCCAGTTGAAAGGGCTCCCATAGAAAAAAAGAGAGAGAGCAACTCTCCTCATATGGGATTCATGCATGTCTCAACATTGCCTACCTGACCCTCAATATCAAGGTAGCAAGATCTCACTGTCCACCTATCACGTAGCTAGTAACAGGCTATGTAGGGGTAGCTTGGACATGGAACCCGATTGCCAAAGTGCGATCGATGAGAGTGTCTAGAGTTCAGAGGTGAGGCACTTGGGTCATAGGACCACGGGCGATCGGGCAAGTGTGGGCAAGTAGGCCACTACATAAATCCGAGAGCGTGGAGCTTATCTACATTCATCTATGGTTGGGTGGTGAACAAGAGGTCTGTCTCCTCTTCGGCTATGGTGGATGCGTGACATTGGTATCAGAGCCGTGTTCGAATCACTCCACACTCGACCTTGCTCCAAAAACTAGATAAGTTTTTCTTGGTTGGAATCTAATCGTTATTTGTTCCTTCTTCTTCTTCTTCTTGGCTGTGTGGATAACGTCGACGCAGAAGGAGATAGGGAGCGTGTTTTTGCTTCGAACTGCAGAAGAGAAAGGTGCTTCTCTTCGTGGAGAAGGCGCCAACACGACAGCACTAGCGCTAACAAGCAAGCCCGTTTGCTAACCTCAGCTGAGTTGCTTCTTGAAGCGAAACTCAGCAACTCTTCATGGTGGCAACAGCAGCAGTAAGCTGACGTGGCTCAGCTGCACCAACGGGAGTAGAAAGGCGGCCATCATTGATAAGGCTAATTAAAGCCTTTAATCAACTCTACCTTTGAATTGCTGCCCATTATTAGCCACCACAGCCAGCACATTCGTTGACTTGGTAAGAGGGTGGCACCACACATAGTCGTACATAGTACACAGTCCGTCGTCGAAGACATGGAAGAGAGGGCACCCACGTCGACGTACCTTATCCTCGGCATCGACATTACATTGGGCCAGTACAATCGCGAGAAATTTGGAAATCCGGCACTTTGTGTTCATTTTTATATAGTTTATCATTTGCACTCATGGCATCGACCAACTCCAACGTTAGGGGGTGCGCCAAGAAATACATGCACGTCAGACGAAGGCCATTCATCCTTTGACGTGGCACACACGAGATTGGTAGTTCTCGTGGTGCGACCCAAACGTTACCATTGTCCTTTGACAACTCCATAGATCAGTCCATAGCGGGTTGAAGATGATCCACATTTGGGAGCAAATGATGTGGATCTAAACACTACCCAGATGAACTAAGACACAAACGAAGACCTCTTAGACACTGAGGAGGATGATGTCGTAGATGCGCAACCCGATGAGGTTCCCACACAGGAGGTTTTGCATGAAACCCTCTTAGAGTTGTTTAAAAGAACCCAGACTTTAGAGTAAAACCAATGAGATATCTTGAAAGTCCTTTGGGACATACACCACCGTTTGGGGGGCTAGTCAGCAGCCCTACCATTTTCTTTTGAGTTCCCTCAACCGAGCAGAGTGAATTTCAACTCTACTCGACGAGATCCCGTACGATCTACACGAAGGCAGTCCATAGCATTTGCCACACAGTCCGGAGTGGCTATGAACATCTTAAAAGATCTCAAAGCACTAGTCTTTGGGGGAAAGGAAAAAGAACGCCACAAGGACGTAGTCAATATATTTGTGCAAAAATGGTATGACCTACATACTCTTAGGCGTATACCTGAGGAATATAGAGCGGTTGAGACCAGCCTGACATTGTTAGGCAAGCCATATAAATGGTGGATGAGCCTAGCCAATAGTGCTAGAGACAGCCTCGCACTTGGGTGGAGTTTGAGAGCGCACTTCGTAAGGAATTTTTTTAACTGTGAACAAGCTTCAAAGTTTATGGCGTGAGTGGGATAGGTGCTCCATGAGGGGCATAACACTCACGCAGTATGTTTCAAACTATCATGAGATAGTTTTGAAATTGAAGGGAATCAATGCATTCTAAATTTTATGCGGATTTATGCATGGTTTATAACCTGAGTATGAAAGCTATGTGCAATCTAAAGAACCTAAAGACCTCGACAAAGCAATCAAGTATACCTAGATATACGATGATATATCTTGTAGATCACAATCAGTTTTCAGACAACAGTTTGGGGAGGGTGGGACATCAAAATCTAAAAGAAAAAATTTGCAAAGTAACAAGGGCAAGGGGGTCATGGAGGGCAAGAGCATAGGAGGACAAGGGACATTAAAAATCTCACAAAGAAAGGAACCCTAGACACATGCAAACGAAAGAGTAATATGAGAAAGCAAAAAATGATAGTCTATGTTTTCATTGCTTCGAGCCCGGACATAGTAAGGCAGCTTGTCCTAAGAGCTGGGTGCTAGAAAGAATTCCAATGAGGCTAAGAATTATGCGAAGCCTTCTAGGCAAGTACGCACACTGTAGGTGTTGCCTCTCCAAATCGTAGAGTTTAGGGAGGTGACACTCTCTCACACTGATAGCACTCATGCGTGTAGTGTTATGCAGGCAATGCGGCAGCCGTCGTTTGGGCCACATGATTTGATCTGAATGCATGGTTCGAACAAATGACTGTAGAGTCATCATAACGATTGATGACAGTGCCTTACACAATTTTCTTAACTATGCAGTGGTTAAGAAGTTGAAAGTACCTCATATAATGATCATAAGTACATGGTCTCATTGGCAAACAGCTTTGATAAGACCATTTGGGACACGATGGTTTTAGGAGTGCCTATCTCATTCCAGGGTTATGAGACCAAACTTGACTTTCAAGTGATGCACTTGACTAGAGTTGATGTGATACTAGGGAGGGAGTGGTTGTTCCACTTGGGCCCTAGCCTGCATTGTAGTTACCATCACAACAGCTTTGAGTTTATGCATGAGGGTAGAATCATTGCATTGCATGGTGAGCATGATGTGCCGGCATCACCGTTGATTTCTTCCATGGACTTGTACCATGCCATCAAGCTCGACTAGGTATATTCTTGTACTCTTTGTTTTGATGAATGTTATTGTTTCCGTAGTTGAAATAGAATACATTAAGGACTTTGGCAGTTTATAAACCATGTTTTATCTACTTGTTGCGATCAAAACATAAAACAATCTAAAGTCCGAAATGAAAATTTAAAAAAATCAAAAGTATGTAATTACTTGTTAATACAAGAATATATGGATGTTTTTCCCAAAGACCTACAAGATGGTGTTCCACCATCGAGGGCTGTTGATCATACCATTGAGTTATTGCCTTGTTCAAAACCAATAAGTAAGCCTGCTTATAGGCTTAGCCACTCCGAAGCATAGGAGGTGGAGCGACAGTTGACTGACTATTTAAAGAGGGGTTTTATTAAACTTAGTTCTTCACCCTGGCCATTGCCCATTCTTTTGGTAAAGAAAAAAGATGGATCTATGCGGATGTGCATAGACTACCGTGATCTTAATCAAATAACGATAAGATCGTAGTCCCATTGATTGACCAATTAAAAATAAAAGGTAAATCAATTCGTTGGAAAGAAATCCAATGAAAGAGCTTTGAAAAGCTTAAGGTTGTGATTGCAGTCAGACTTGTGTTAAAAATAGTGGACCCTAATGAGCCGTTTGTTGTAGAAACAAACGCTAGTGAGGAAGCCATTGGGGTGTTTTTAATGCAAGGGGGATGCCCAGTTACATTTGAAAGCAAAACGTTTGACCGTGCCTAGCGTAACTACTCGATCTATGAGTGAGAGTTACTTGCAACATTATTGATATGGTGCTACTTTTGAGGTCCGTACGGACCATGAAAGTCTAAAATGGATTTCTAGTCAAAATGAGTTGAAAGGTAAAAAAGGCAAGGTGGGCGAAGATCCTACAAGAGTTACCTTCAATTTTGTTACCAAAGAGGTAAATTTAACGTAGTAGTGGATGCATTGAGTCGCATGCCAATGGTGAATGAGTTAAGCTTCACGATATTCAAGAACAAGTTCTTGGATTCACTACGTGGTTTGTGTGAGCATGATCCATCTTATTCAGAGGTTTGGCTTGCTGTACGCGCACTCACTTGCTAGTAGCCATTGCCTTCCTTGTCAGAAAGGAGTGCTAATCCAGAGTGGTTAGTCGAGGTTTCTACGACAAGAAGAGGGAGTTCTAGTCCCGAGAGATTAGATGGGTCTCTTGGGTTTACGTACCAAGATGGAGAGCTTGGGGATGGACCCATCACTACCATTCGACGCTATTTCAAATGGAGGTGATAAATTTCATGTGGGGAGAAAAGATTTAGGAATTTTTCTATCGCAAATGGGCACTTGCTTTACAAAGGTAGAGATTGTGTATCATCTATTGATGACTTTTGGCGCCAAATTCTTATTAAAAGTCACGATAGTCCAAGTGTTGGTCACCGAGGGGTACCAAAGACCAATGCACTAATTAAAGGATGTCCAAGACTTTGTGCTGAAATGCAAGAAGTGCCAGGTCAATAAGCATGAACGTCCCAAAGTAGCAGGCTCGAGGGAATGATTCGGTTTGGGTAGTAGTTGAGAGATAGACCGAGATGGTCAAATTTATACCTACTAAAAAGGAGGTGAAAATTCCTGAGTTAGCTAAGTTATTTATTGAACATCTCTACAAGCTATATGGCATGCCCACAGATATAGTTTCGTGTAGGGATAGAAAGTTTGATAGTCACTTTTGAAGGAAAGTCCTCAAAAAGTTGGACACTACTCTAAGTATGAGTAGAGCTGATCATTCGCAGTTTGATGGTTAGACCAGGAGAGTCAACCAAGTGCTAGAAAACATGCTTTGAGCGTATGTCAGTAAAAAACAATCAAATTGGGAGGAGTACATGCCACTGTTGGAATTTGCTTATAATAGCTCAAAACATTCGGGGTGTGACTGAATTTAGCCCATTCATGTTGATGTATGGTTTTCGGCTAAGATCTCCTATAGCCATAGGGCTAGAGAAGGAGAAAATTCAATCTGTCAACGATTTCCTCGAGGACATGCAAGATATGCTAAAAGCAGCAAGAGATAACATTTGTAGTGCACAAGATCGTGCAAAAACATGTGTTGACAAGAGCCGCAGAGAAGTGACCTTTAAAGAGAGTGACTTTGTTTTCTTGAAAGTATTTGCGAAGTCAGAGACTCTCAAGATGGGAAAGTGTTAGAAGCTTTCCCCTAAATATTGCGGTCCGTTTAAAATCCTTAAGAAGATTGGTAGTGTAGCATACAAACTTGAGTTGTTGGAGAGCTCTGCACAATACATCCTGTTTTTCATGTCAGTAGAATATAGAAAATAGTGGATCATCAGGATAACGTAGCTACTCCTAATATCTTGGTGGAACTTATTGAACCCTCGTCTCTTCCACATGAACGCGAGAAGATTCTTGGATTTAGAGATTGGAACACGAGGCATACTGTGTACCGAGAGGCACTTGTCAAGTGGAAGGACAGAGATAAGGAAGCGTCCTCTTGGGAACGCTTAAGTATGCTTACCAAAAACTATCCTCAATTTGTTTTCACAGATGGAAACTCTTCTTAAGGGGGAGGAACATCACATAGCTAGTAATAGGCTACATAGGGCGCGACCAGACATGGAGCCCGATCTCGTCAGAGTGTGATCGGCGAGGGTGTCTGGGGTTCAGGGGTGAGGTGCTTGGGTCGGAGTACCGTGGGTGGCCAGGCAAGTGTGGGCAGGCATGCCGCTACATAAGCCTGGCAATGTGGAGCTTATCCACATTCCCTTATGGTTGGGTCGTGAACAAGAGCTCTATCTCCTCTTCGGCTATGGCCACCATTGTGGAATAACTTTCTGCTTTTGCAAAAACACTTGGATGCATTAGATAGATTTTGCAAGGAGAGAGACCTTACGGTCAATTTGGGCAAGACCAAGGTTCTGGTATTCAACACATGCTATGTTGTCACCTCACAATTATCTCTCTTATATAGAGAGGCCCCAGTGGAGATTGTGTAGAAGTATTTACACTTTTATATACCCCTATTTTTGCATGACCACAACTAGTGGCACTAACTGCCTAGCGAGAGGGCATGCCTCTCTAGCCCGTGTCCAAAGAAACGTTGTTTTAAGGCACATTTCTAGGAACCCCGTACCAAGTGTTGGGTTTTTGACACTTTAGTATAACCAACATCTATGGTGGGCATGCCTAGTGGAGAAGCATAGAGAGGGTACATGTAATGATATTGTCATGCATGATCAGGAGTAAACCATGTATACCACATGACATTGGTCATGGGTGCTGGTTGTAGATGCCCACTTTCAGATTTCGGGATACATCCGAATACACTTCATTCTATGCATATCGGGATTGGGCAGCTCAGGGTTTCCTCCCACCCCCCGCTCAAAGTAGGCAGAGCCAAGAACATCCCATAGGAGGAGAGGATATGTAGAGTATATGCACCATGGGAGAAGTAGAGGATGAGGCCCATTATATGTTTAGTTGTCCAGATTACTACAAGATACAGGGGAGATTCCACTACCTTTTCTGAGAGGGATGTGGGCCGCTCGCATGGGTGACACAATATGAGGATGTACCAGCAACAGATAACATAGGGATGCAGTGTTGAGAGGTAGCATGCTGAGAGATAGACCCAACCCTGACATATTTTTATGGTACACACATCCACATCAATAGTGTCCACCACCTAGAGTCATCATGGATTTCTTTGTGGTACAGGGATCCACATCAATAGTACCCACCACCCATACCAGTACCTTTGCTCTGACTTCCAGAGCCCACCACCCTTACTTGTGCTCTGACTTTGTGCCTCAGAGGAGCTGTGCCTCAAAGGAGTTCGTAGTGAGAGAGCTTGATCGACGCTAGGAGCCAAATGCCGCCGGACCTATAGCATTAGGACCCGTCGACATGACATGCCATCATAGAGGCCGTGACTCTCTTTGTACTGGAGGGATCATATAAGAGAACCATATGCTATCTAGATGTATACACAAGTTGATCTTTTTTCTATTTTTATTTTTCATGTCCTTTTCGGTTCTTCCTGGCTCAATATATCCATGGTCCATTGTGTTACTTACAAAGGCCAAAGGGGGGGCATCTTTAGATTGTACCCTTTAGATGCACTATGGGTTTACTAGGAGAGCGAGATGCATGAGGGCTAGTGATCAACACCTGCTAATTTTCAATGAGATCATGAAAGATTTTGTTCACCATCCATTGGAATGCATCAAAGTGAGGATCTATCTATAATCCAAGTTCTAAATCAACATGATTTGGTTCGCATTGACTTTATTTTTTGGGACAATGAGGATTCGAACAATTATTACTCATGAAAAGCATTGCTAAAGCTAGTGTAACTCAATTTGCATACAATTTTGGAAAATCACAAAGCAAAACTAAAGCAATTGCTCAATTTGCCATGAAGGTAAAACCTTCAATGGGTGCTTATTGATTATGGGTTCGTTGAAGAAGGATTTTTGAGGATTTTGGGCTCTCATTTGTTATGGGTTGGTTGAGATAAGGAGCCACCACCTTATCTACGTAGTTATATGATTCACCATGAATGGATCATCAACTACCTCCATGCCCCCCCCCCCTCTCTCCCTTTTTGACTAGCAAGTATTTGAATAGATCTCCACCAAGGTTTTGGCTTCATCTACATCCTTAGTTCTTATTCCTTTCTTCAACCTTGTTCTTGTCTTGCTTAGTTCTCATCATCTTGGCATTTGTTGATAATTCTCGATACTTAGGTAATACAATTAAAGTTTTACCTATACACAATCATGAGCGTATACACAATAATACTTAGGTAATACAATTAAAGTTTTACCTATACACAATCATGAGCGTATATACCTTTATGCCATCCCAAGCCAGCATGACTAAGATTTGAAGGCCTATCCTAACCTTCATCAATTTGAAGGCCATAAACTAGCTTGACCTTCAAAAATTAACTAAATATGTATGTTTGCAAAAAATTTAGAAGCCTTCTTTGGGCAACCCTATTTTCTAAGAGGCCTTCTCTAGAGGGCTTGAAGGGCTTTGAAGCTCTTTGAAGGCTTCAAATTCCAGCCACTAAAGCTATACCATTACCTATTTGTTAGGCACCCTTGCTTGTTGAAGCCCCAATGAAACAACTCTTTTTATTAACTTGGCATTAGGTAACACAATCATCACCTTGACACAATAAGTTGTGTGGCAAGCTTATGTTTGTAACACTATATATAAATAATTATGTCATAAAAATAACCCACATCCATCAAAGGGCATGAGGTGGACTGCCAGGTTGAATCTTAGGCTGGGATGTCCCTCACAAAGGAGTTATCTATTTGGTGTAGCTCTTTAAACGAATGCAACAATTTTGCCTACCACAACCTACCATTGGAGTGGATGCAATGTAAGAGAAAGGCGTAAACCTGTCATTTTTCCAGTGAATTTTACAACATGAATGAAGTCAGTTGGGCAGAAGGTTACAGAATTCCTGAATATATAATTTTACATCATCTCTGAAGATGGTTGGAGGTACTTTTGACTTGACAACCATGGTCCACCTCCAAGGACTGTTCCATGGATGACCTTCAGGGACCAAAACCAGCTAAGTGAATATGTATATTGATTAACAACAGTTACTTCCAACCTTGGTCTTCTTGAAATCTCCACACTCCATATGGTAGCAATTATGTCCCCCACTGAGAAAATTTCCCTTCCGTTACCTTGGGGACACAATCATCATGACATTCTAGGAATGATATCCTTGCTCACATCTGAGTTCACAAGCTTTGCTGACTGGTAGGTGCCATGGAGTGTACATCATCAAAAAGCCACTGGTTGTTGCGATGTCTCTGATCATCATCTTGAAGGTTTTGACAATTGTAACGTTGATCATCATCTGATCGGCACTGATTGTTGCACTGTTGATGACCATAGCCAGTGTGTGCACATCTAATTGATGCATCTGCTTCATGTGTCAGCGCGGCATGAGAGAAGCCCCTTTGAAAGCTGATTTGCTGGCTGAGAGGGTGCTGTTGAAAGTTATCCCCTCACGAGAGTCTGTATCTTCATCCTCTAGCACTTGAATGGCTGAAACGTGATCCTCTGGGGGCTGTATAGAATGTGCAGTCAATGGCGGCGGGCAGGCGGCTCGAAGACATTTATCAAGAATCACAACAGCTTCCTGCACTCCGCACACCAATGCAAGTTACCAGAAATCGTTTCCAACCACAGTAGGTAGAATAGAAGACAATCCACAGTGAGTTCACCCTTACCTTCATTTGAGGGCGCTCATTTTTGTTGAAAGCTGCACAGTTGATGGCAAGTTGGGCAACGTTCTGGAATATGGATAGGGGGACGTCGTCACCCATTCTTGGATCAATGATGCCTTCAAGCCCATCCACCTTCATCTTCATTTTGACCTGGAAAATCAGAAAAACGTGGATGAGAAGATCACCACTAATCCCGCGCCTTGTGACCCCAAGAAAAAGAGCTCCTTCATGGTGCCTGCTGCCAGAACGAGCAAGCTCAATGCTTTACTTTGCACTCGACAAAAACTTGCACTCTAGTGAACATACAGGAATCCAAACGGCATTCTAAAGCTTAAATAGGGCTTTCTTTCAACCTCGAAGAATGATCTGTAGCAAGCTTATGTAGTTCAGCACTAATCAAAAGGTGGCAACCGATATAAATACATGTTTCTCTTCTCGCACAGATGAATAAATCATCTTGAAGTTGATATAACCTTTCCGTGCCCACTGACTAATAATGAGTCTCATATGAGGCCTTCAACCTTCACCAACTTCCCAAACCAATCAGAACCATATGGGTGCCTATTCAGGCCCGCAAACCAAGGACAGGGCGTCTTGAAAAGATCTCCCACCCTACGCAACAGCGGAAATTGAAATACTGGTCAATGCACAAACCTTTCTGTGCTGTCTACAAACCAATTAGCCTCAATAGGCAGCCATCAGGTGTACAAAACAGGCTTTGTCCATACAGCTGCTCAACCATGGCTACTCCTTGTAGTGCGTCCTTCATGCAAGAAAGGCTGGCCTATATAGCCATCCATGTTCTTGTAAATAGCAACCAAAAAGTAAACTCACTCACACAACCACATGAACAAGCCACAAGACAACGGACATACACAACCGCTTTAACAAGCCATGAAGGTATAAATAAAGTGACATTTACTTTGTTGGATAACATACATAAAAACATACCCATTCCACAAGATTGTGATCTTCTACTCGATTGGCATCAATTGCCTTCTGACCAGTGATGAGTTCCAAAAGCACAACACCAAAGCCATAAACATCACTTGCTGTCGTCAACTGCCGCCTTAAGAAATACTGGGGATCAATGTACCTGTCAAACATAGCATAACAGCACATCCACACACCCTTGAGCTTGGATAGAAATTGAGTCATATGGGACTAGGAAGTGCAATGACAGTGCAATCACCATGGATTGAGAACGCTCACCCAGCAGTGCCAGCAGGTGTTGTGGAGATGTGTGTTTCGAATTCTAGAGTTGTTTTTGATATGCCAAAGTCAGCTACTTTGGCTACCAGATTATTGTCAAGAAGTATATTACTTGGCTTGACATCTCTATGGATGACTGGTGGATCCTGAACAACACCACCATGTAAAAATGAGGAAGAATGAAGAGAAACCAAAACTTGAACAAAAAAGCAGATGGAATACCGCAAAAGAGTGGAGGTAATCCAAGCCCTGGGCAATGCCAACAGCAACATCTAACCGCCTCAGCCAGCCAAAAGAATGGCCAGCAGTACTTTCTGCACAACATCAATTCATAAACATATGAAGCAGATGCATAGTCCCAGCAAAATCCCACATCACATCTAAAAACATATGGAACAGATCCATATGCAGAAGAAAAAAACCACATCGGCAGTTGTATACATACGGAACAGATGCGTATGCAGATTTCCATTCGGCACGTACTCATAGACCAGAATCTGCACAAAATGGTAATGCATTAGATATAAAAGATTAAAAATACACTTAAAGCATTTACAAGGCCAAAGAAGGATCTCCACAATTGCCCCTAATTAATTTTACCACCCAAACAAATGTGTCCTGCCAGGACTACTAGTTAGAGTTAGGGTTAGTGTGAAGTAGAGGAACTAGCCCATGTTGTGGGTCCTAATCCACAAACTGACAAAGCAGCTATGACGGCTTGAGATAGGGCTCTCAGAACAGGTATCTGAAACCGGCCTTCAGTACGAACCAAAGTGTGGTAGACTAACTGTCGCACTAACACGGCTATAAATCAGCACAGAAAACAAACAAAGAGGGAGCTAGATTGCTCCTGCAAATAGTACGTGTCATGAACACCGATTGGACCCAAACCTTGGCGCCCCTTCCGGTATTTCTTTAATTACATTCAAAAAGAGTTCAGCTGAATACAACACCCATACATAGCTGAAACATATGCATGTCCAAACTGCCAGTCCTCTGGTCCTCTCAGCATAGAGGTTTCACACAGCCCTGTGCTCAAAACACCACACTGTTCTGCACCTCTAATCTACCAAGAAAGTACATCCACAAGGCCCTGAAAACACAGCCAATTGGCCCATGCACACAGCCATAAAACAGCTAAGTCACACAAGTAGGCCTACTTTCTGAGGACTATAAAAGGAATCTCTTCTCCTCATTCAGCACATGTCCTACTACATAGAGAAGATTAGTCTTGAAGATCATCATAAAGAGCAACCATTAGCATATCAATCTATGGCTTAATAGTCCCCCGAAAAAGAGATCCCTCCATTAGTAGAAAAAAACAACTGCCTGGAGGCAGATTACAACCCTCCGATGGGGAATAGAAACTAGAATTGGGGGAGCACCCTCCATAGCTGGCCTCTCTTGGCAGGAGACTACATCCGTGGGGCAAGGGAGTAAAAGCCACACTAAGGGCCTGTAATACCCTTCCTGATAGTGTTTGTTTTAAAGTGGATGCCGCCCCAGATTGGTACGGGGACGTTCTTGCTTTGCTCTCTACAAGACCGTCCCCAATGCAAGCCCCAAAGACAAACGCCCGATTTTGGTGAAAGCCAGCCCTTCCAACTCATAGCTGGTCAGCTCTACAAGGCTGGTCACGATGGTGTTCCAGGGCCGTGTGTCAGCCCTCACACGAGGTGCTACATCTCGTCAAAGATGCCCACGCAGGCTTTGACCGGTGGGGCATTGATTTCGTGGGCCCCATAGATCCTGTGGCCCGCCCCAGCTGGTGCAAGTACATCCTAGTCGCCACTGACTCCGCTACCAAGTGGGCTAAAGCCCAAGCCACCAAGGATTGCACGGCTAATGCCATGGCCCAATTCTTATATGAGCACATCTTCGTCCGCTGTGGCTGCCCCTTGGAAATCATCAATGACAGGGGCTCCCACTTCGTCAACGAAGTCATCACCACCTTCCTTGGCAGATACAAAATCTTCCACCGAAAGTCCTGTGCCTATTACCCTTGGGCAAATGGACAAGCTAAAAGCATGCCAAAAGATGTGCCATCAACACCCTCACTGCTCCCAGGCACTCTTCAGCACATGTGGGCTTACCGCACAGCCTTCAAAGCCACAACGAGGCACAACCCATTTCAATTGGTTCAGGGCCTGGAAGCAGTCTTGCCCTTCGAATTTAACAATGGGTCGCACCGCGCTGGGTGCAGACTCCAGCCGTCGTAATAATGTTTCACATCATGCCACCGTGCTCCGGTTGACTATTTTGAAAGAAACCTGGGCATTGGCCACCCAGGCTGTGGAGGTCAAACAAAATAGACGGAAGGCATGGCATGATTGCCATCTCCGGAAGCCCCAGTTCCAGGAGGGTCAGCTGGTCCTGATGTACCAAGCCTGTTATCTGAAACGGACAAATAAGCTAGTTCCAACTTGGGAAGGGACATTTCTGGTCCACCAGATCCTTCCTCAAGGTTTCTTATACCCCCATTCCATCACTAATGGAAATGTGTAAGTTTGTCAACGGATTGCAACCTAAGCTTATGCAAGCAGTTTACATGGCGGGACCAAAAACATTGGAAGAAGCTCAAGACAAAGCTTTGCAAGCTGAGGCCTTGTACATGCCTGTACATTGGGTTTTTGGGGACACTTACCACCTACAAAACACATGTAGACCACCTGTCAGTCCCAAACAGGTGTGCACATACATGTCCACAGGGTGCCCAGGCGTCCCCGCGGCCCATGGACAACACAGGCAAAAATCTCAAGCATTGTCCAAGCAAACAAGACAAATTATCCAAAGGTAAAATCAAAGTCTTGCACATACATGAGTGCAGCTAAACTGGAAGAAACACCCATATGCTCAGATGTATCAGCTAAAATGTCCAGGGCTCATTATCCTTCCGGAACCTTCCTAGTACATAAATACAGAAAACCTCCAAGATAGCTAGTCCCAGGGAATCACATCATGTCACACTCCATGAGCCATACATGTACACCATGTTAGGCCCCACAAGCCACACATGTCACGACTCACATCATGTCAGGCTCCGTGAGCCATACATGTACTGCCATGTCAGGCTCCATATGCCACAGACACACCATGTCAGGCTCCACCAACCATACATGTATGTCATGTTAGGCTCCACATGCCACACATGAGCAGTAGAAAAATAGAAGCCGTGAGGAATTTTGTGACAATAACAGCGTTTTGAGAGGGGACCCTTGGCTCGGTTGATCGGGCTAGCACAGCAGCGTGAATTGGGCATACAAAGGGCACAGAGACAAAAGGTGAGCTAACATGACTCCAAGTTTCGAGTGTCCCACCAGGCGTGCCAAATTTTTAGTGTACTTGTAGCAAGGTTGGTTGCCCACACACTAAAGTGGTGGTTCTCCTCTGGACAGAATGTCCGGAGCCCTCAACACTCACGACACAATGTACACTTGAAACATACTAAAACATACTAGAATATAAGCATAGCACAATGACAAGAATACTCTAAACACTGCTTGCATAAGTGTTACATTGCCTTCACTATACTGTGCATACCCAGCAGAGGTCACAAGTGAGTCGGACAACACAAATGATGGAATAACAAGTGACTAGAAGTCTCAATGAACAAGACTCAATGAATAGGAGTAGATGGAAAGGATGATCTGAAGGATGAGCTGATGAATCATTTTAATGGTTTCTGCGTGGCGGTGGAGTCAGTGGAGTTGGTGGCATCTCCTATCTTTGGGAGATGCCCATCGGAGTGGTGACAGTGCAGTGCCTTCAATGCCTGTGCATGCACCTCTCGTGTATCCGTTGGTGGTGCGCTTTGGGAGATCATTTGTTGGCTGGTCCACCGAATGCTCTGGCTGGGACAGTCCAATGTGGGCACCCTAGGATGGTCCAGCCAGAACAGTCCAGTGTGGGCACCCTTAGTGGCTGCACCAATGGCTATGGGTGACTTTGGTTGATAACCTTACATAAGCATATACGGGCTGAAACCAGTGGCAAATTTCTTACTAATGTGAACTCTATCAATGGCAAGTAGCATTCCCATTCAAAGTGTCTCTTCAGACATATGCCATCAGCATATCTTCCACAGTCTCATCATTTGACTCTAGATGATTGGACGATTACATGCTCAAATGTGTCTCCAACTTGGTGAACACCACTTGCTGAAATTGTGCATTGAATTTGGGATTCCAGACACTATCAATCTCTTCTAGCAAGCCATAGAGCTTGTACAACTGCTAAACAAAGAGCTTATAGCTAACTCAAGGCTCACCGTAGTTTACTTAGCAAGTATAAATCTGGTCATCTTACTAGATCCGGCTCCCACAAGCCAGATTGAATCATGACCCCTACTAGTCCGTGGAAAGTCAGCCACAAAGTCCATCGAGATACTATGCCATGTATTTTCAAAGGTCTCAAGTGGATATAGTACACACCAGTTCTAAGCCTCTCTGCTTTATTAAGCTCTACCATAGTTGTTGATGTGTCCACAGTAACCTCTATGGCCCTTAGCATCCCTGACTCCATCGGGTCTATCTCTCAGAGCACTTCTTGATCTACATGGGAGTCATACATGTGAACCTCTCTACTGGCTGTCCGGTAATTAAGTTTCCCAAAAGGAAGATGCCTCCTTGTTGGGAAAACTCCACACTATATACAGCAAGGAGTACGATGACTGACCTTCCTGCAATACATCCTGTGTAAATGCAGATGTCTCCGGTGGGAAGTAGCAAACTGCAATCTGTACTATTCTGAAACCTGGCATGACTAGTGGATCTATATCCTCAGCATGCCTGACCCTTATGAGGACCTTTTGGAGGTGGACCTAAACAGGACTGCCACTACTACTAAACTTCGTACTCCCCCCGAAGTCTGACTGATCCCTGTACGCAGACTCCCACATGTATCCCGACACCTCAGGTAATCCTCTCTCGGGCTCAAGTGTATCTGAAGATCACACAATGGGGCTTGCATATGTCTCGGAAAAGCCTCCAAGTTCTAACCACAAGACCTCATTCCAATCCCAAGTGGCCATGTACTCTACATATTTGGTCCCACAGACTCCACACCCTTATGTGAGGCACTACTCAATTAAGATGACATGGCCATTGCTATAGACTACCAATTCCCATACTTCCTTTCCTCCGTAACTTGAGCCTTTCCAGGTTTTCTATGTTCCACATGCAAGAGTAAGATCCTCACAAATGTAGATCTTAGTGGCTTGTAGAGCCACCCTCTTCTTCAAAAAAGCTACCCGAAATTCCATGTCTTTAAATTTGAGGACTAAGGACTGCTTCTTTGTCGTGTCTTTTTGTGCCTGCTATGCATTAACAAAGGGCCCAGGGGGTCCATTTGCCTGCATAATAGATCTCCATCCTCCTACAGAGATGCCCCTTTAGGGAGGCGAGTTTGTCGGCGTTTCCTCTCTTCTAGGGTTGCCGTCGTGATGGCATTCTGATGGTGTTCCGCTGGTTTCTGTTTCCATGCCACTTCCATCCATTTGGAAGTGGCCTCAACGTCTTTTCTCAACCCACCACTTTCTTCTTTGATTTCTGCCTTTGTCACTTCTATCTCTTGACAAAACTCTGCCGTGATCACTTGAAGGAGTCTTGCATTTTCTGTGCCAAGATTTTCCAATTCAAGCTTCCAGGCCTCCTTAAGAGGACTCTCCTCTTCCTCTGCTTTCTTCCTGATTTCTGTGGTCTTCTTATCATGTTGGGCCTTCATCCTTGCAATCAAGTTGGGCTTTCATCCTTGCAATCTCATATTCCAACTAGAGAGCTGCCTTTAGAGCCATTGCATCCTCACGTAGAGCCTTTGGCTTCACAACTTCCTCCCTGAGCTCTGCGAGCTCTCTGTCACGGTTCTCCTCCTGGAAAGTGAGAGTATCCTTTAATGCTGTGATACCGTCTCCGGCATAGGAGGTCAAGGGGTTCGTCAGTTTCGCTGTAGTAATGTAAGATTCTATCTTGTACATAATGTCTTTCAATCTCCATTGCAAGCCATTCCATTTTTGAAGAGGATAGATTTTCTAACATTTGCGGAAGGCCTATGAGACACAATAGAATGTATACAAATTGAAGGATACCGAACGCATTCCCTAGAGCTGTCATAACAAAAGATAGATATGTCAGATGAGGTGAATTTTATCCATGTGCTCTTGTCGGAGGACTGTGAGCATCTCTTTCAATGAGGTTAAAAAGACGAGTGATAGTCTCATCTTTGGAGGGGCTATGTGCTGATCCTTTCGTGCATCTACTTAACATGTCTCTGATTCCCCTTTGGCTCCCTTGCAATCTCTTCTAATTGAGTGTAGTCAAGGAGATCCTTATTTTGTGGATTTTAGTCTTGGGCACTTAAGAGGTGGCTAGCTGTCTAGAAGTTGTGAAGAAGACTCTCTGTGGTGGGGGTTTCTCAAGTTGTGCTTTTGTCGGGAGAGCGGTTTTTGAGCCAAGCTATAGTTTCCAAGGATACAGTAAAACGGAATCTCTAATAAGTCTTTTCATACATATGACTTCCTTTTCTAGCATATGGTATTTTGAAGTGTTTTCAAAGGTTGGTTTCGAGGCATTGCCATGTCAGCTCTTGGCATTCAATACACATGAACTGAGACTACAGGATGTACCTGAATAGAGACTTGAATTGAGGTATAACTGAAGTTCAATTGTGTAGCTTACAAGAAGAGCAGTCCTTTGAAGGTGTCTATAGATGATGTGGTGCACATCTATGTAGGGTTGTAAGGAGCATGAGGCATGCATTTGAGGTTGGAGACACATTAATATGTTTCCGTCATGAGTCTATGACTAAAAATCTTGCATTCCCATCATGCATCTATGACTAAAAATCTTCTTCCAAGACTTATTCTTAGCTTCTAGATATGATGCCTCCATTGATACTCTAAAAGATGCCACCTAGTAGTGATATGTATGGTTATAACAAACAACAAAATCCTTGTAACAACGTCTCTACAAGGAAGGGAACAAAAAAAGATCACAGAAAGCACATTTGCAGAAAAGCTGCGATGTTGGTTAAAGTCATATTGACAACATTATCAAACAAAGAGCCTCCAAAATACCAACCTGAAGATCATCATCCTCACAAAAGCCTTCTATACGAACCAGGTTCCGATGATGAAGCCTACTGAGAAGCATCACCTCATTCCGAAACTCAGCACTGCCTTGCATACTTGAAGATGATGCACGTTTGATGGCAACTTCCTTACCATTATCTAGGCGACCATAAAAAACCTTTCCAAAGCCCCCTACTCCAATCTCATGATCAGAGTTGAAACCAGAAGTCGCCTTTGCTAGCTCGTCCAAGGAGAACATTTGAACCCCTTTTGGGGCTTCCCAATATCCCTCAGACTCTGAGATGGGTTTATAAAACATAATATTAATGAGAAAATGATGCAATAACAAATAAAGCATACATTGCGTGACCTAAAAAGGAGCTATACCTTTGGCATAAAATTTATTCCCATATTTGAGGTTGGAAGTCTTTTTAGGATCTTCCCTTTGCCAATATCTGCGTTTCTTGAATGCTAGGAAGCCAAATAAGGTTAAGAGTAGAACTACAGCTACTGCTACAACTGCACCGATTATCTTTTCTAGATTATGTGACTTAGATTGACCCTCACTCCCTGGAGAAGAAATTACTGCAAAAAACAATCGAAAAGTTGTTTGAGTGTGCAGTATGAGAAAGCAAAAGCACCTGAAAGAGTTTCTCAATGGAAACATTTCTAACATCATATACATGCATGCATACTAAAATTTGGGTCTACATTTTGTTTTCGAGGGTAGGCAGGGTTCTCTCTGCGTTTGCATTTTCAGGGGAGGTAGGAGTCCCTCTACCTTTGTATGGTTCCTTTCTCAAAGGTTATTTGTATGAGGGTGAAAGTAGATCAAAAAGGTGAGACATTCTTGATGCAAGAAGATCATGTAAGAAAAGTGATTTCATGGGCCATGTGGGCTGATTGAGAGAATCAAGAAGTGATTTGAGGAGAAGATTGTGGATCTAGATGCCTCTTTAGGTACTTGGAGCCTCACATTGTGTGAGAGTGCGAGAGATCTTTTATGAGCAGAAGGGAGTAATTTGACTTCATTATCTTGCTCTATTGTGATTGATTTTTCATTCTTGCTAAGGGCTTGTGTTTAATCTTTGATCCGAGCAAGTTAGTTTGAGAGCCTGGTTGGTGCTAGGATAAGATTGTTAGGTCAGGTTACTCAAACTAGGGTAGGACTAGTTGATTCTTTTCAAATCCTTGAGAGAGAAAATTTGTGTTTACTGCTCAGTTCTGTGTGTGTATTCTATAGCATCATATATATAGCCAGTAGACTTTTGTATATTTTGTATGCGTAACTTGAAATGAGATTATTCTTGTGACAATTACTTTTTGTATGTGTCTCTAAACTGAATAAGAGATTATTATTGTGACAATTACTTTTTGTCAAAGTCATTAAATGACACAATCATAGGGCAAAGGTTTAGACCTCCTGAACAAACGCACAAAGAATCATCTGAAAGCGATTGAAGAACTGGACAATTCGGACATTCTCCTGCAAAAACACAAAAACCCATAATCCTTGCTTAGTTGAAGAAATGAAAGGCTGTTGATTTTATTTAGGCATTCTGTGAGTTGCATGGAAAATGTTTTTTTTAAAAAGGTGTGTGTGTGTGTGCACATGTGCCTGCCAACAAACATGGAAAATGTTATTTCAGTAAGGCATTGCACACTAATCAAGTATAGATATCTTTGCACACGATGAGAGTGCGAACTCCAAGTGAAATGTTACCATAGATGAGGACCGATTTGTTGAACGAACTGCAACTATAATAATTGGAGCAGACATGCCTATTGTCATCCTGGTAATGCTTTTCAAAGCAATTTTGGGAATCTGTCAAGCTTTACACTCAAAAAATAAAAACCTTAAGAATTCTTCTTCAGCTTCAATAAAACCAAAAAACATTTAGTTGCTAATTTCTTTCTAACTAAAATCATTAACTAAGCTGACAAGCTTGTAGGATTAAGATATTTCAAAGTTTTTTGGAAGGCTACTCTATGGAGCAAGTATCAATATGTGGGAGGAAGACATGACAAACTTTTCAGGCGAATCCATGTTAACAATATGAGAGTTGCATTAATTATATTGTAAAGATCCGCATCCTCTTCCAAGTAATAATTGTTAGCACATTCATCCCCAGATTCTGCTCATCATTGGAGTCCCCTTTTTGGTCCCTTTTCATGGCCCTTGATTGTGGGCCAGCCACCCTATTTTTGTACATTTTTCTCGGATTTTTCCCATGTCGGGTACCATTTTCCCAGTCGGCCAACAGACCCATGTCCAGTCGGCCAGGTTGTCATGTCCAGTCGGCCAGCCCCTCTTACCTATAAATAGGTGGGCTGGCCTCCCACTTTTCTCATAGTCTAGTCTTTCTTTTTGCTCCCTCACTTATGAGACTCTTCCTGTCTCTTGCTTGGGACTGTATCACTTCAGTATATTCAGCATAGTTGCTTCATATCTCACTCTCTCTCTCTCTTGCACTCTCTGCTCAGCACACTCTAGTGCTTGTTTGCTTCCGCTCTGTGCACTCATTCATGGTATCATCGCTCCCGGTTCAGCGTTAATCTGCTGCCCCAGTCAGCGTTAACTTTCTGCCCCAGATCTGCCTCAGTTTTCAGCACCTTAACATCTGCGTTTTCTTCTCAGTTCTGCTGCTGGTCAGCTAGCTTCTTCCGGCGCCTCTCCACTGCAGATTCAGGTCTTCCCTTATTGGCTCGATCTCTGAGATTCCCTTCTTCACCTGTCGGCTGCCCCTTTTCAGGGCTGCAGCATCTATCTTGCTGTGTTTTCTTCCCTACAGGTGGCTCTTGCAGTTTTTGGTGTTCTGAGTTGAGGATTGGTGGCTTCTGGTACCTGTGGTGGACACTCCTTCCGAGATTGTGCATTTTTCTGAGATTGAGCCCAAGCTCTTGTGATGGCTGCCCCGACTACACTTCATCTGCCCCGACTACACTTCATATGTTCTCTGAGTCTGCAAAGTTGGATGGCTCCAACTACACTTTGTGGAAGGTGAAGGTGAAATCAACCTTGAGTGGTGTGGATCTCTAGGATTGGCTTGTTACACCTGCCAATGCCACCCCTCCCACCCTTGCTTCCGGTGGTGTGACTTAGGAACACATTGATATTTGGCAGGCAAATGATCGTCGTGTTTTCTCTTTTCTGATGTTGAATTGTCAGGATTCTGTTCTCTCTCATGTGCGTACAGTTGAGGCTGCACATGAAGTTTGGAAGGCATTTGCAGATCTTTATGAGATTAAGTCTCCGGGACAGATTTTGGCTTTGGAAAAGTAGCTTATGAACTTGTTAGTTTCTGCCTATCCATCTTTATCTACTTTCATCTCGAAGATGAAAGATCTCCGGGACGAGCTTGCTGTTTGTGGCAAGGATATCTCTACAGAGGATATGGCTATTTGGCTTCTCTCCAAGCTTCCAGAGAGGTTTGATGCTTATTTTCAGTCTCTTGTTTCTTCTCCTCGTCCTGTTCCAGTTACTTGGGAGGAAGTTCTCCCCTCCATTATGCAGATTGAGTCTCGCTTTGAGGAGCGGATTGGCACCTCTGGAGCTTCTGATGGAGCTTTGGCTGCACGAGATAAAGGGAAGAATCAACAGAAGAAAGGGAAAGGGGATTTTGACAAAAACTCCAAGGATAACGACAAGGATAAAGACAAAGACAAAACCAAATCTTCTAAAAACAAGAACATTGAGTGTCATTATTGTGGCAAGGGTCATAAATCACCCCAATGTCACAAGCGGGATGAAGAAGCAAAGAACTATTCCTCTTCAGCGGTGTCTCAGACCAAGAAGGATGATGGTATTATTCTAATAGCAGGTACTCGTCGTGTACTTACTCTTGTGACTTCTCAGTCGCGGTCGTGGATTGTGGATAGCGGTGCTACTGCTCACATGACACCCCATCGAGATTGGTTTGAGGACTTCACTGCCAGGACAAGCGAGATCACTTTGGGTGATTCTTCTTCCGTGCTAGTGCATGGACATGGCACCATCCCCATCTTCCGCTCCTCCGAGGACAAGAGGTAAGAGGTACTTCTCTAACGTTCTGTACATTCCAGATTTGGCATTTAACCTTTTGTCAGTGAGTGCTCTTACAGCCAGGGTGCGGAGGTGATCTTCTCTCGTTATGAGATTATCATTTGTGATAAGGAGACTGGTAGCATCTTGGCTCAGAGAGTCCAAGATAGTGGTTTGTAAAGTTGACCGCTTTGCTTTCTTCTCGTTCTTCTTCAACTCTTTGGTATGCTCGGTTTGGCCATTTGAGCTATCAGCTTCTACAGCAAGCTTCAAAGGATGGGTTGGTTGAGGGTTTACCGACCATCAAGGCTCCATCTTCTGTTTGTTCCTCTTGTTTACAAGGGAAGCAACACCGAGCCGCCTTTCCGAAGGAGGCGCCACACAGATCTTCGACATCACTTGCTCTTGTTCATGCAAACTTATGTGGTCCTATAAGTACCGCATCTTTGAGTAAGGCGTTGTACATGCTCGTGATGGTGGATGACTTCTCTAGATATACTTGGGTCTTCTTTTTGAAGTCCAAGGATGAGGCTTTTCAGCACTTTTGTGATTGGAGGGTTGAGGTGAAAAAAGAGACCAGTTTCTCGGTCAAGGCTCTCAGGACCAACAGAGGGGGTGAGTTTACATCCCAAAAGTTTCAACAATATTGCAAGGCTCATGGCATTTGGAGACAGCTTGCAACAGCATATACTCCATCACAGAATGGAGTTGCAGAGAGGAAGAATAGGACCATTATGGAGATGGCCCGTGCTATGCTTGAGCATTCTTCATTACCTCGATGTTTCTGGGCTGAGGCGGCTTCTGTTGCTGTCTGCATTCGGAACAGGTCTCCTACTGCTGCGCTTCCAGATAAAACTCCGTATGAGGCTTTCCATGGTGAGAAGCCCTCTGTTGTTCATTTCCGGGTATTTGGTTGTTCGGCGTATCTACATGTGCCTAAGGAGCATCGCTCCAAGTTGGACTCGGAGTCTCAACACATGACTTTTCTCAGATACAACACTGTGTCCAAGGCATATCATCTATATGATCAGCACGGCGGCAAAGTTGTGAGTTGTGATGTGGTGTTCGACAACACTCCTACATCTTCAAAGAGGGGTGGTGAGCTTCTTCTTCCTCCGCCTCCTTTTTCACCTCCTCCTCCTCCTCCTCCTACTCAAAGGAGTGTTCGATAACACTCCTACATCTTCAAAGGGGGGTGGTGAGCTTCTTCTTCCTCCGCCTCCTCCTCCTCCTCCCTCTGCTTCTGTTACACCTCCAGCTATGGATTCTCAGTCAGATGATGATGACTCTGCTCCTAATCAGGGACAGTATCGGGTTCTCATCGGTTGTTTGGTTTGGTTGACCTACTCCCGATTGGACGTGTGTTTCACAGTCGGCTTATTGAGTTCTTTCTCATCCAAACCCCATCAACAGCATTGGCGGTGTGCTCTCAGAGTTCTTCGGTACTTGTGTGGTACTCTGGACTTTAGCATCTTCTATGGCCAAGGATGCACTCTTCTTGGATGGTCTGATTTAGATTGGGCTCCAGATACTCGGCGTTCGACCACCAGTTGTGTTTTTTCACTTGGGTCTGGAGACATTTCATGGAGCAATAAAAAGCAGCCTACTGTGGTGCTTTCCTCTACATTGGCAGAGTATCGTGCGGTTTGTTATGCTGCATGTGAGGCAATTTGGTTGTGGAGATTATTGGAGGAGCTTGGCTGTCCTCCTACCGGATCTACTCTTCTTTGGTGTGACAATCAAAGTTGCATCGCCATCACCAAGATCCATGTGTTTCATGCTCGTACGAAACACATTGAGATACAGTATCACTATGTTCGTGAACGGGTTCTTGCTGGAGATTTGCATTTGGAATATTGTCCTTCAGCGGAGAATGCAGCAGATTTGTTCACCAAGCCGGTTTCTCAGGCTTCCTTGGCTCCTCATCTTCGGCTTCTCAGAGTATGTTCAGCATCTGGTGCTGAGAGGGGGTGTTAGCACATTCATCCCCAGATTCTGCTCATCATTGGAGCCCCCTTTTTGGTCCCTTTTCATGGCCCTTGGTTGTGGGCTGGCCACCCTATTTTTGTACATTTTTTTGGGAATTTTCCCATGTCGGGTACCCTTTTCCTAGTCGGCCCCAGAGCAGACCCATGTCCAGTCGGCTAGCCCCTCTTACCTATAAATAGGTGGGCTGGCCTCCCACTTTTCTCATAGTCTAGTCTTTCTTTTTGCTCCCTCACTTATGAGACTCTTCCTGTCTCTTGCTTGGGACTGTATCACTTCAGTATATTCAGCATAGTTGCTTCATATCTCTCTCTCTCTCTCCCTCTCCCTCTCACTCATCGCGCTGCTGCTACCCGCCTGCTACCCCACCCACTCGCTCGCCGTCGCCTTCTCCCTGGGCCGCCCCTGCTCGCCGCCTACTACCCCACCCACTCATCGCGCTGCTGCTACCTGCCTTCACTCATCGCGCTGCTGCTACCCACCCACTCGCTCGCTGCTGCCTTCTCCCTGGGCCGCCCTTGTTCACTACTGTCGCCTTCTCCCGAGGCCGCCCCTACTGTTGCCGCCTTCTCCCTGCTGTTCTCTGTTCGCTACTGTCGTTGTTCGCTGCTCTCTCTCTGTTTGCCGCCCACTGCGGCTTCTGTTCGCTGCGCTGGCTGCCCCACCCACCCTTGCTCAGGCCCCCAAGGCAGCAACATAACTCTCTCTCTCTCTCTCTCTCTCTCTCTCTCTCTCTCTCCTCCCTGCCTGTGGGAAGGACTGCAGAGTGATCTAGAGGAATGGCCCCAAGTCTCCAAGAGAAACTCGAGGCCCTCGAGACGGCAATGAAGGCACTAATCAAGGAGAACAAGAAGACATCTGATTCCAACTTCAATGAGGTGGAGAACAAACTACACCAGCACATCATGGCTCTCAAAGCACGGGTCACGAACCTCGAACAAGAGAACACGGCACTCAAGGAGGAGGTGAGTGCATTGAAAGTGGAAATGGTAGCCATCAAGAATACTGAGAAGGAAGAAGGGGAGATCAATGACAACACTCTCACGGCCATCAAAGAAGAGATCTCCAAGGAGATCACAAAGGACATGGAGGGAAAGCTCGAAGCCAAGCAGTCAGGATGGGTTGAGGTGGTGAAGAAGAACATCCGTAAAGAAGTGAGGGAGGAGACGAACACCAAATCATTCACACCACCATTGAGGAGGAGAAGATAAGGCATGCCCGCCGCCTCAACATTCGAGTCATAGGTATAGCCGAGACACCCGACTCCACTCCCGAGAAAGATGGACAGCTTCTATGCATGAAGCTCGGCTACAAGGAAGAGCACCCTCTCCCCTTCACCAAAGCATGGAGAGCCGGGAAAGACTCAACACGCAAGCGAGCCCTCATCCTACAATTTGCAGGAGCCAGAGAGGGTCACCTTCATGAGGAAGTGGGTCATACTACGGGGTTTAGAGGGAGCTCCTATTTTCTTGGATGATGATCTCAGGAGGATGCAGCTTGAGCATAGGAGAACTTGCATGCCACGAGTCTTACACGCGAGGAGAGAAGGCAAGAAGGCCTTCTATCGAGATGGTCGGGTCATCATTGATGGCCGATACACATGGCAGTATGGAACTGTAATGGTTCACTATGGGTGCAGCCTGGACGACTGGAGCATGTTATGGTGGGGAGAGACATCATACTTCTGACAGAGACACATCAAAGCCTAGAGAGAGGGCTACCTTGAGTAGAGGGATTCCAGTGGGAGTCAGCATACAGGAGGACCACACGCCAGGGTACCTCGAGAGGGTCGGGGGGAGTAGCAGTTCTATTCAGACGGGAGCTACAGGGGAGACTGAGAGTGGTAGCACAGGATCCAGAGGCCAGATACATGTGGATCAGCTTACAGCTCTCACAGGACAGGGTTATATACATAGCTCTATGTTACTTTTCTCCATCAGGATCCTCTTATGTCATTACAGAGGACATGCCACAGGAGGAGGAGACAGGAGCCTTGCCATACACTTGTCTGTCAGAGGAGATTATGCATTATTCTACACTAGGGGAAGTATTTCTTACGAGCGACTTCAATGCCCACACACAGAGCAGACAGTGTGAGGTGTATGACTATGATGACATGGAGATCCTCCACCCTGTGGATCTAGAGGAGATAGGGGCTAGTCGGGCATCAGAGGACACTGGACCAGACAGAGGACATTATGGGGACCACTTACTAGAGTTGGGAGCCAGGCATCGTCTCGTTATTTATAACGGGATGCTATAGTGGCCGGGATCAGGAGGGCTGACATGCTTCCCACATGGGGGTCATACACGGACCGGAGGCACGGTGGTAGACTACATTATGGGGTCTTTGGAGGCATCACAGCTTGTCACCTCATTCTCCATTCCACCTCGTCCTATTGGGGCAGATCATTCATACTTGGCATTTTCACTAGCCGGATCACCAGTATCACCGGCCCCCCACATACCGACGCCACACACTACCATCTACTTCACACATGACATGGCAGACATATACACTGGCAGAGTAGAGGATGGGCTCCTACTCATGGATCCCCTGGCACCTATGGATACCATTACAGCCCAGCTGGCATCACTCCTACACACGGCTGCATTACAGAGCTTCCCACATCGTGTACACTCAGGAGAGCCTGCGAGATCTGGGACTATGCCCCAGAACAGATGGTATGATGACGAGTGCATAGCCCTATACTCACGGCTCCGCATACAGAGAGCCTCAGGAGCCATCACAGAGCAAGAGTCGAGGAGAGAGATGAGGAGACTTACTCGCCGCAAAAGGCGGGCCTTCGCAGAGATACAGGAGCTAGAGATCTTTCATTTCTTCATGAGTAGAGATAGCCCTGTCTCATGGCGGCACTTCAGAGAGCACCGGACACCGACACCTATTGCAGACCCACAGACATGGCACACAAATGCAGAGGGCCTATACCACGCCCCACAGCAGCCACCTATACCTCAGCCACAGGAGCCTCGACCTACCACAGCTAGCTTCTTTACCCACTCGATGGTACAGGAAGCTATCCGCCGCCTACAGCATGGACGGGCCGCCGACCATATGGGCCTGCAAGGTGAGCATCTCATATATGCAGTAGATTCTTTGGCTCCTTTTCTTGCACACCTGTTTAACAGGGCACTAGCAGAGGGTTTGCCTGCGGAGTGGACGATGCACACCATTGTGCCGATTCACAAAACAGGGGATATACTCGATCCGAGCAACTACAGGACAGTTATGGTTGGCCACGTACTGGCCAAACTCTATGGTGCAGTGTTGGAGCAAGAGCTTAGCTTATATGCTGAGCAAGCAGGTTTACGCTCATCAGGGCAGGCAGGCTTCAGGAGAGCTTTCTCTACCACTGACCATGTATTCACTTTGAGATGTATGATTGATCAGGCCAGAGTGAGGAAGAGAAAGCTCTATTGCTGCTTTGTGGATTTCTGCAAGGCATTTGACACAGTACCACGAGAGAGGCTCTTTCAGCGCCTGCAATCTCTTGGCATACCAGCAGATATGACATGGGGCATCTATGCATTATATGAGCAGGTTTTTGGGCGAGTCAGATGTCCAGGAGGTATGTCCGAGACTATTGCTAGCACCATTGGTGTGAAGCAAGGATGCCCACTTTCCCCCACGCTATTTGGGTTATACATTGATGAGGTGGCTGACTTCATTACACGGGGAGGCGGAGATGGAGTTGATTTAGCAGGTACCTCAGTACATATTATGCTTTATGCTGATGATATTGTATTAGTGTCTGAGTCTCTAGGTGGTCTACAGCAGCATCTACATGCACTCGATGATTTCTGCACACAGAGGGGTCTTACTGTGAACCTTGGGAAAACCAAGGTTATGGTCTTTCATACATCAAGACAGGGCAGGAGTTAGCTGACATTCACTCTCGCAGGACACCAGGTGGAGGTGCTGACATCATACGTGTACCTAGGGGTTACCTTCTCTGCAGAAGCAGCCACACGCTTCACCATGGGTTCAGCAGTAGATTGACACGGGGATATGCAGCATTGGCTATGCTAGAGAGACAGTGCCACCAGGCGCATTTTCAGGAGCCTCGGACGAAGGGGTGGCTATTTGACACATTAGTCACACCGGCATTGATGTATAGAGCAGCGGTATGGGCGCCAGGCCTTGCTACCCATGGGTGGACACAGATAGAGAGACCATAGGCCCTCATGATGGCATGCATGATACGCAGCAAACCGTCAGTACCTCATGACATTATCCGAGCAGAGTTTGTTGCGCCTCCTATGATGGTAGAGGCCATATTCCAGACTATATGCCTGCTAGACAGATTCAAAGAGATGCCACAGGACAGATTGTCATACAGAGCTTTTGAGGCATCTAGACAGCTGGCTGAGGCAGGAGACAGAGGATCATGGTATGCACAGGTCACATATTGGTTCTCACAGCATGGCCTAGACATGGATCATCTACCACCATTCCAGTATGACAGGGATGCACCACATATCCGTCTCACATAGTGAGAGGAACAGAGTATTGAGACAGGATCTATGGCAGCTCTATACACGAGAGACATGGATATCGCCTACACAGCCTCTTCCACCGAAGATGCTATACTACAGAGATCACTTCATGAGTATCACTGATGATGGATTTATAGAGAGACCTAGACACATGGAGGGCTTTTTACCACACGGCTCCCGAGTGGCTATTGGTCAACTTAGAGTTTCATCACACCGATTGGAGATTGAGACTGGCAGAGCAGCACGGATCCCCCGAGAGGAGGGGGTATGCAGATTGTGCAGAGATGTATGCACATGCAGAGCATATACAGCCATCGGAGAGAGATATCCCATTTTATTCGAAGAGCCACATTCCCTACGCCAAATCTTTGAGGCAGCAGACCATCGCATACTATGGAGATTCATTCTAGACATACAGCGCCACAGAGAGACATCATTACAGGCTCAGACAGCTCCAGAGGGGGGACGACAGACACAGATTACTACATTTTTTCAGAGATCCATCGCACTCCCAGCCCCTACACGGCAGGGAATTACTCTCCAGAGAGCAGAGACACTCATAGCCCGCAGGAGACAGAGGACACCTGGCTTTCGGACACCACGCCTATACCAGAGAGAGATGACAGAGATCAGAGCTCAGTTTCACACAGAGGGTGTGGAGCGACTGGCTCGCTTCAGAGCACACCCAGGCATGTTCTTCAGGGAGCTGTGGACACCCCCTTCATTGATGTATACCATTTTATACCCCCAGTATGGTATAGGATGGAGCTAGCTAGGTTGCATATCATGATTGTATACTCCATGCATATAGCTTTGCATTCTCCTAGTAGTAGAGCTCCATCCCCTTCACCACTCATTGTACTTATTGCACACCCAGATTCAGCTTTTTAGTTCAGTACTTTTTCATTTTGTTGGGATGACAGAGGATACCCCATACAGGTACACCGATTTGTCTCATAGGCCGAGTTCGGTCTTTTGGAAGACGTTAATAAAATCTTTCTTTCTTTCTTTCTTTCTCTCTTGCACTCTCTGCTCAACACACTCTACTTCTTGTTTGCTTCCACTTTGTGCACTCATTCAATAACTTGGTATGTGGTCAACTTTCTAATACTAGGAAGTAACTTGGCACCAAAGGGGAGGTAGAGGACAAGGCCCACTATATGTTCAGATGCCCAGAGTATTATGCGATATGGGGGAGATTTCACTACCTCTTCAAGGAGGGGTTTGGGCCACTTGCATGGGTGATGCAATATGAGGACCAAAAATGTCTGGGGATGTACCTGAATGAGCTCAGACAACATAGGGACGGAGTATTGAGAGACATTCTGAGAGACAAGGCCAGCCCACACAAGGCGTTGCCCAGAGATCCATCACTGATTTCTTCATGGCACTAGCATCCACATCAACCACCCATGCTGACACCCCCGCATCAACATCAGCTCATACCAGCTGTACACAAGGGCCATATTCGCGTCCCAGAGAAGTCCTAAGTGGGCCTACTCCATCCTAGGTGCCAGGCACCCCCGACCCAGAGCACCGAGGATCTCCACCACATAAAGACATCCATGAGATTAATATGACATGCCCTCGCCATAGCCACATCTGCCATGATGAGGCTTATAGAGTCATGTTTCAGTTTTCAGTTTCCATGTTCTTTATTAGTTTTCCCATGGCATTGTACACCCATGGTATCATTGTACTATTTTTGTAGACGTTAATATATCTTTCTTTCTCATCTCTTTTGAGAGTATATCCAGGGAGGACAAGATCTGCTTGTGCCACCAAGTGGTTGAGTCAAAGGACATTTGCCATTGCCTAGTATACTACGAGATCTGCGGGTGATTTCATTGCCTTTTCAGAGAGGACTTTCGGTGTCTAGACAGGATCATACACTATCCAGATCAGTGCTGCCTCGGATGAGCTCTGTCGACACAGAGAGTCCCAAACCCGACACCGCCCACACCCCCTCCAACCAACCATCACTTGTTTCTTCTAACCAAAAGAGGACAGCCCACACACAGCCGACCCACCTCCCACAGTGAAGCCCAGAGCCTTGGCTGCACCATCCTCTACTACCAGGCCACACCTTGGAGTCATCCTGGATCGAGCCACCACACTCCAGCACGCCCGGCACCTTGACCCCACCCCACCTACAAACTCCAGATTCACAAGACTTTTGAGTGACATAGGGTCACTTTTCCACACCCAAGTGTTCTACCAAGCCTGTCGACTCTACTTATCTCTCCCATGCTAGATATCCTGGACAAGACACTCCCAGTATGACAAGAGTGACTTATTCGGCTGATGTTGAGAGAAGCTCATGGATATTGATAGATTGATGCTTTAGATCAGGATTGGATATACATCACTCCGTCCCTGGACATGATTGTATACATTTTGTTGTTGTTGTGTTTTCCATGATGATGAGATTCCATGGACATCAATATACACTTTTTGGTCTCATAGACCCTTTAAGTCTTTTGTAGAAAATTTTAATATAACTTTCTTTTGGAGAAGCTACTCTACCCTTGACCACATCTTCACCCTCTGTGCCATCATCAAGGAGGGCAAAGCACAACATCAGAGGATTTAGTGCTGCTTTGTGGATTTCTGCAAACCTTTTGATATTGTACCCTAAGCCTGCCTCCTACAGCGTCTACACCGAATAGGATTCCCATCTAACATGGTTTGGAGCATCATCTCCCTCTATGAGTCCATCCCAAGACGAGTGAGAACACCACGAGGTACATCGCAAGAGATTTCCATTACTATTGGGGTGAAACAGGGCTGCCCTCTATCACCCACTTCTTTTGGCCTCTACATTATTGATGAGATCTCAAGTTTCATTGACACATTAGGCAGGGTTGGTCCCATACTAGCAGGCATATTCATCCACCTACTACTTTATGCAAATGACATTGCCCTCCTTTGGATTCAGCTGAGGGGCTTCAGAGACATTTGGATGCCTTACAGGATTTTTGCACTCAGTGGGACCTCACCATTAATCTTGGTAAAACCTATTAGCATATATCATCTCCTGTTGGTGGCTTTTTTGGTGTCTAAGGGGGCCATTTCCATGCTCTGACATTCCCATATTTCTCCCCTATTTTATGGGCCTTTGATGTGGGTTGCCCACCCTTTTTTTAATGGAGATTTTACCTTTTCTCAGGTCGTGTAGGAGACTACAGGGCAGTGGGCCAGCTCATATAGCAGTGTATATATATGTTGCCCTTTGAAGCGCTGAGAGGGGCCCTGTGACTGCCTACATGTTGCTGCTGCCCGGGTGCCATCAATTTCTAGCATCTGTCCTACAGCCTAGCCGCACTATATATGCAAAGAAGGGGGCATCAAGAGTCTCCTCCCGATGCTGAGCTTGTCTCTACCCCATATCCCTGTCAGGCCTCTCTCCTGCAACTCCCGGGGTAACTGCCTGTGTGCGATCCAATCTCCAAGGGACTTGGCAGGAGCTATGCTCAATGTGCCCCATGATACATGAGGTCGGGTCCCCAACATGTGGCCATTGGGTAAACGGATCAAAGGGTTCCAAACCAATGGCTGTCTGTCGAAGCCGCTCCTCTGAGGCTACTGGAGCTATCTGCCTTAGGGCCAGCCTGAGGTGATCCCAAGCTCGAAGTAAACTGGCTGCAAATCTGTCCTCAAAAGCTCGACTAAAACCGTGGGCCCGCATCTCTGTAAGATCCATCTGGTACTCTGCAAGCAAAGGGCCCCCTAGACTCGGCTAGATTGAGGATTCCAGCCCAATCATACCTGGCCGTGCTCAGTGATGATCTTCATGTCCGGGAGACCTGCTTCAGCTCCTCAATGTCCCCAATGGGGCTTCTCAGGGCACCTCCTTCTGGCTTCAGGTGTGTGGCAGGGTCTCCCCATGGTGGATGCTTGGTGCATGGGAGGAGACTTTAACGTGCATGAGGACCCGGAGGATTGCAGCAGGGGATGCCCAGACCCGACAGTTTCAAGCCATGAGAGTGCCACCTTGGAGGCACTTCTCTTCCACATCACAGGTTAGGACACTTGGCACCTTCCAAAGTTTGGCCATTCACCAGGCACCCTCTCGTTTTCCTGTTCTCATTGTAGATCAATGAGCCCCATCCTCTCCCGCCTTGATTGCTTTTATGCAAATGAGTGGGATTGTGACAAGGACGACATGGTGGGCATCCTTGCACACATGACTTTCTCGGACCAAGCCCTTGTGATTCTTAGCCTCACCGATCCTTAGCAACAGGACTCCCAGCAACAGTCAGCACGGATCCCTAACAGCCTCATCTACGACCCCATTATAGCGGGATGGATGAGGGGATATGGTCCTCTTCCAGCTTTACCCCCGAGAGAGCCGTTGATGACCTTGACAGTGCCCTTCAAGAGGCTGGCATCTTCCTGCAGTCATCGACCAGTAGACTTCGAGCCTTTCGGGGAGCAGAAGCAAAGTATCCGAAACAGCCTTGCCTTCCTTCAGCACCTCCAAGAGCAAACCTCAAAGAGCCCATGGGTAGGCACTTGGATGGAGATAGCCCACTGCCTAAGTGAAAGAGTGCACAGAGCGGAAGCAAGATGAGCACTAGAGTGTGCTGATCTGAGAGTGCAAGAGAAAGAGATATGAAGCTAATTAGCTGAATATGCTGCAATGAAAGCAATCCCGAGCAAGAGACAAACTAGTCTCATAAGTGAAGGATACAAAAGGTGAGAGTGTGTCAACACATGAACCACACATGAATCCATGAAAGGGGAGAGGCCAGCCCACCTATAAATAGGTAAGATGGAGCTGGCCGGCTGGACCATATGAGTTGGCCGACTAGAGCAGGCTCACCCGACCTGGGAAAAATGGGAGAAAAATACAAGTGGCCAACCCACAACCAAGGGCCATAAAAGGGATCAACTATGGGCAAATACATGGGCAGAACATGGGGATGAATATACTAACACCCCCTCTCAGCACCAGATGCTGAACAAACTCCGAAAAGCCGAAGATGAGGAGCCAAGAAAGCCTAAGACACCGGCTTGGTGAATAAATCTGCTGCATTCTCTGCTGAAGGACAATACTCCAAACGCAAATCTCCAACAGGAACCCGTTCACGAACATAGTGATACCGAATCTCAATGTGTTTTGTATGAGCATGAAACACAAGGTTCTTGGAGATGGTGATGCAACTCTGATTGTCACACCAAAGAAGAGTAGATCCGGTAGAAGGAAAGCCAAGCTCTCCCAATAATCTCCGCAACCAAATCGCCTCGCAGGCAACATAACAGACTGCACGATACTCCACCTCTGTAGAGGAAAGTGCCACAGTAGGTTGCTTTTTAATGCTCCATGAAATGGCTCCCAACCCAAGTGAAAAAACGCAACCAGTGGTCGAATGCCGTAGTCAATCCACAAGACTATATAACTATCAACTCCATTATGCATAGTATGGACTAGATACTACGACATTCCCACTAATGTCATCGGTGCCCAATAGTGGGTGTAGAACTCTATATCAAGATATGCTCTCACACACGCACTCCACACACACACACACACACACACACATAAGAGTATATATTCACACAAAGACCTTTGTACTGAGTTTCTGTCAAACCTCCGGAGATGCAGGGCAGACTCAGCCATAATGAAGCCTAGCACTAAGGGAAGTAGCACTATCATATTGTACCTATCTCTTGTTTGGTACAATCAAAATTTTAAAATTCTCTCCATTCACTCTATATTGCATTGTCTAGTGTACTTTCTCTTGCTGTATCTTTTTCCGCTGTGCCATATTTGTACGGTACCTAGACTCCTCTTTTTCAGCAGAGAAGCTAAAAGTTGCACTTCAGGCACTACCTCACCCAAAGTACCTTCTTCGAGAGGATGGCCTTCAGGCTCCCGTTCTCCCTTTTCCTTTGTCATTGGGATCGCATGGAAGTCAGGCCTCTTTCAACGATGTCATAGTTCCCTGCGGAAGTCTCAAGAGGTTGGGTCATCGGGTTAATAACTGAATGACCATATACTACCTCAAAGGGAGTCTGCTTTGTTGACGCCTGCAAGGCATGACATGATTGATGTCATGCTGGCAAGGACTCCTTCCAAAGAGTCTAATGCTCTTGACAGTAACACAATGGCATTGTGATCATACTCTTGTTCACACTCTAGGTCTGGTACCTTTGCCCCCAAACCATAGAACAAGGCCCTCCAAAAAGCTCCAATGAACTTTGGTTCCCTGTCCAAGACAATGCTCTTCAGAATTCCATCACCTCCCATGAAAAGCCTGGCCACCTCCTAAGCATCCGCATTTGTATGGTCTTTTTAAATGTATTGTGTCTCATAGATCATTTTAGCCTTCCGCAAACGTCAATATGAATTTCTTTCTTTCTTTCTCCATATAAATCATTTATTTATTTATTGATATTTATATTTATATTTATATATGTCTTCAGCTAGCATGAAAATCCCTTATGATAAGACTAACTCTTTCACTTTGACCATACAATTACAAAGCTCAACTGCTCAACACAATTGTGGATCAAAATAGATATTTGGCTTAAAAAACGCCCAAAAAAAAAAACACTTACTTTGTACTACCAGAACTTGGTGTTGTTCCAGAGAAAAAATTGCAGGCAATGTTCCTGCGTCAGCAGCATAACTTTCTTAAATAATGAACCAAAACTTGCTCCAGCCAAAGCTTCACAGATATGCAGCTTGAATGGACCAATCTCTTGCTAATAAGAACAATGGAGATCATTTGGAAAACCTAATAGTACTCACAATGTCTTTAAATGATTGTTTGTAATGTTGGAAATGGGTCCGTAAAGATCATTGTAAGAAAGGTCTCTGGTGCGTGGACAACACAAAGTGGGAAGCTGAGTGGTAGATAGTTCTTACAGTAACACTTTCAAACTATGCTGGTTTAGCATTCTAAGCACAGCTCCAAATAGCAGTAAACTTGAAAGTGATTGACAGGAGGAACTCACACATTTGTTAGACTTGTAGAGTTTTGTATCCAAGAAGGAAATAACTTAGTAAGATAGTTGTTTTGCAGTCGCCTGCATATCCATGCCGACACACTTAAGCTGCCTTATTATGGACACTGACAGTATACAAGAAACCAAGTAAGACGTACAATTCTTGCAGGTTTTCCATGTTTGCCCAAGTATCCGGAATGGGTCCAGTCAACGTGTTTTCATACAAATACCTGAATAAACCCAAGTTCAGCCTCATGTTAACTTTACCGACAAGCCTGAATTCCATACAAAGAAATAACAGTAGTTCCAAATCATCTCTACCAAGAACCTTATGAAACCACTCAAAACAATTCATAGGTGTAAGGCAGCAGACCCAACTTGACAAACCAATCAAAACAATTCCCTAGGTGTGACGCAGCAGACCAAGTTGACACCTTGAAACAGTGAAGCTCACTGTGCTTCATGTGAGCATGGAGTACATAATTCCTTGCAATGGCTCGAGTTGCTGACACAATGCAACTCTGTCGCCTGCGCCTGTGATGCTCCAAATCCTCACGTATCCACCTTCACCACAATGCCTCACACAGGATGCAAAGCACCTGGCCTTGTAGTCACACCCTTTTGGATTTTCCAAAGTATATCAACTCAACTACTTACGATATTGCTTACTCAGGTAGACATTCACAAAATAATAATGTTATTCGGCAAGAATATTCTTATCAGAAATTAAAACTGATCCCAATACACTAAGTGTATGTTGTGTATGAATCGTCTCCATAGAGCCCATGTCGCCAATGAACTATTAAGGCTTTTGCCTTGAGTATCAGTGATGCCATAATCTTAAAAGCCTCAAATATATCTGAGTCCATGCATCCCTGCCTTCCACCATCTCTTTAGAGCCAAATTATACCAGTTACAACCTGATCTTTGATTTGGTATGGATAACACTCGTGACAAGCCTCCAATGCAGTGTCTCCTGCACTAGTGTAGAGTCTTCCACACAAGAACAGCTCCAGATCAACCTCCATCACAGTACTAGATGGCTTTGATTTAGCAATGCCACAAACATGTAGAGTCTCTCAAGGTGTACCGATGCTGAAAGATAAAGATGCTATCTGACTTCTGTTAAAACATGTATCCAGAGACAACAGTGCATGAGCCCAACATCTTTCATCTTGAAGCAGCTCAAGTCTGCAGAATCTTCTACTGTTGATCACCTGTCACAATGACTAAGTCCACATACAAAACAAGAACCGTACATTGTCCCCGCTTGCTAAATCGTTCAGACCACCAAATACTCAGTTTTGGAGTCTATTCCAAGTCACCAGCAATGGCCTAAACCATTTACAGCATGTTTACTAATCACACTGGATAGCTAACCTGCTACACCAATGACCTAAACCATTTACAAGTCTACTATACAACATGTACAAAGGGTGAAAGCATCTTGACATGAGAGAGAACTACGTACAATCGTTCCAAATTCTTCAGATTTTGAAACTCGGATGGAAGACCCCCAGAGAGATTGCAATCATGCAAAGTCCTGCACATGATGATTTACAAATCTTAGTAGAGGTTTGATGTTGCTCTTCAGGCTGGTCACAATAAATGAGTACAAACTCACTCATATAATCTATCCATGACCTCTAACAAGGACTTACAAATATTTGAGATTAGTAAGGTCACCCAGCTCAGTTGGTATCGAGGAACTGAATCCGTTCCCCCATAAGCTCCTGCTACACACAATGTAATTAAGGGTAGCTCATCACTGCTGCCTTTCTGTTGTTTGAAACATAATGACAGAATTTGAAAGCACTAAAAAGGTAGACTTTATGAATGAGAACATACAACTCTATCAGATTGGTCAAGCTACTGAGCTCAGAAGGTATTGATCCAGTCATGGAATTATTTCCCAGATAGCTGCATTTCATTTGAACAGTTTAATTGAGAATTATGTATTGCAGATGTGGCCATAAACAAGGCTTTCCATGTCTCACAAATCATCAACAAAGATCAACTAATCATTCAGCAATCCTCTGTGCCCACATGAGGTTCCCAACGGGAGACCAAAGGATTGGAGGTGGAAGGGGAAGGGGAAGGGGAGGGCAGGGAAAGTGGGAGGGGGTGTGGAGAGATAAGACACTTTTCAGTAAGATCCTTCCTTACAGATATTGCAGCTTGCTCAGTTTGGACAGACCCTGTGGGAATGCTCCTGTCAATTGAGCATTGTCAAGTCGACTGCAAAACACACGAAGAGCCGGCCTTCTCTTTGTCAAATTCAAGAAGCTCTTAAATTTTCATTGGCAAACAATGAAGCTCCAGTATGCACACTTACAGGGCAGTCATGCCAGTAAATTGAAGCACCACTGTTGGAAACTGCTCATTCAGTTCATTGAAAGTGAGGTTTCTGAAACAAAACGGGCCCCATCATATGCCAACACAAAAACAAAAACAAACTAGTTTACTGTAACATGATGAAGAATGGAACGACGGCGCTTACAAGCTCTGGAGGTTTGTGATGCCTGAGAGTGCAGAGAGGTCGCCCGTGATGTGGTTCCAAGGTCCAGGGTTGCTGTTGGCATTGCTCAAGTCCAAGGACACCAAACCTTCAAGGCTGCCCATCTCTGAAGGGATATCTCCCACCAGCCCTTTGTTTGTCAAGTTCCTGTTCTCCAATGCACAACACATATGTTGTATGGGGTAAAGAGGGAAAGGGGGAGCAAGAGAGAGAGAGAGAAATATATTAATGTCTACAAAAGATCCAAAGGATCTAAGAGACCAAAAAAATAGTACAATATCTCCATGAAAAATGCAAAGGCATGGAAGAAAAACGAAAAGAAACTAACTACCTACGCCAAAAACGTGTGTCAATGGGGTTGAGTACCTGCAGACATGGGGCTAATACAAGGTGCTAGTGTGCCCTCTGATGAGAGCTCTCCATGTCACCAAAGGATATCCTCGATCTGCAGCTGACGAGAGGATGGAAGAGATTTCAGGGTTCGGGGGCGTCTAACTCTCAGAAGGAATGGCACTCTCTTTGGTAACACCCCGGAGCACGGGTGTGCGGGGCCAGAGGATCATGTGCTCGTGTATGTGAGCAGTGACCTGTATGATCTCACTGCTCGTACTAAACTGGGTGACATCCACTTTAGTCTGAGGTGCCTTTTGACACACTGGCTCATCGTCCGTGCTATACTTGTACAGATTTAGTACCTTTTTAGGAATTAATTGTCGTACGCCGTGACCCGATTGTGAGCCCTAGTCCAGGGACATGTCAAGCACGAACAACGTAGGTCTTTCCAAGCCTTAGGTCACACAATCTATCACTTAACCCACTTGGAGAACAGTCAGTTCATGTAGGTCATCCTAGCATAGGAGTCCATAGCATGTAGAAGCATTGATTAGTCAAGGTTTAGACCAGCCTTGCACTTGGTAACCCAAAGGCCACCAAAAAGAACGCCAACCAAGGCTTTAGGCCAGCCTAGTTGCCTTGCACTTGGCAGCCCAAAGGCCACCAAAAGGAGGCCAACCAAGGGCCACCTAGTGCTACCAATGGGCCAGCATGGCCAGCAGCCAGTCGGCAGCCCATACAAGCCCGTCGGCCAACAGCAAGGGCAGCCAGTCCCACACATGTGACGCGATGATCCATGCGTAAACTGGATGTTAAGACAACATGAAAAAAGTAAAAGGCTAGATTCAATACGTCCATAGTAGAGAAGGTTGTGGTTCTGGCATACTTTCCTCTCGTTTCTTCATTCTCTTACCAAAATGTTGCTCTTGCATATCACCTCCACTGTTGGAGCACGCGTGTCTTGTGGGTGTGTTTGTTCCTTTGGTAATCAAGTCGACCACAGCCTTGAAGAAAGTGCAATAGCAGTGTTGTCCATGTGTTACATTGCTATTGAATCATTCATCTTCATCCTCGAAAAATCTTCTCTTATCACTTTTAAATATAGTTTCCCCATAGAATGGCTTCAAACAAGGAGCTCCTCATGTCCCTAACATTGTTGAGACCAACTAAATAGCATGCGTGCATTACAACAAGTTTTAGCCCTGCTGTTAAAAGAAAAGAGTCCTATGATTTGGAACCTCACATGTTGCAAAAGGTCCATATCCTAAAATGGCACACCATACATTGCTACAAGACTGACAAGGGAATAAAATGGAGTGCCTTGTTTTGAACCTCAGCTTGTAAGCAACCTCTCATGGTGGGCAAGCAATCTCACAGACTGTGCTGTGGCAGCTAGACTCATTGTAAAATTTGGACCTAAGACCACAACTCCCAAGTATGTGTATGCTCTTTACAATCTTCACTACCTCTACACCAAATGCGTTTGTGCACGTGTGAGCGTGCGTGCGTGCGTGCGTGCGTGCGTGTGTGTGAGAGAGAAAGAGAGAGAGAGGGAGGGGGAGATCATAAGGCTGGTAAAATGCATTTAAAAGAAGGTGGTGAGCTGTAGTCCCAAGAAAACATGTGATGGATGCACAAATGCTGTGGTGGATTGATGTGGTGGCAATCGTTTGACCTCGCCATGTCATCTAAGAGTATGCATTGGAGGGTTGGTGATTCCAAACTATCAAGCTGCCATACCTTACAGTTGTAATTGCACTTCCTTATGTCCACACACACAACTACAGAGAGCAGTTTATAGCACCAAATTTAGGTGAGCAGTGAGGCTTAGCCATGGACTGCTACATTTGACCTGGAAACTACAATTGGGATGATTTATTTTTAAGGTAAAGATACCTTGATGTGTAAACTGCCTAACAACCCAAACTTCACTACAACGGAAGACGATACATGGAGTGGGAGGGGTGCAGAGAGAGTGGTACTCACAGTCCAGTTACCCGCGAATCGGTGCCGCATTCCACACCCTCCCAATTCTGGCAAGGATCCTCGCCTGTCCAGGATGATGGCGTCGAGACCTGCCATTTGCTTATGATCTTGAGCAAAGCTTCGCCTACACATTTCCACATTACATCATCGCCTGACTCAGAAGTAGCACTACATCCTCATGGGCACACTCAAAAAGGCGCTACACCGGATAATGATGATGTATGCGCATGATTTCATATTCAAAATGCCAATTTGCATAATAAAGACATTAATTGCTGGAGATACAGAGAGGGAGAGATGACCGTCAGCTGTAGGGGCAGCAGGAGGGGTGAAGAGCAGGGCCAACATCATCCATAGCAGCAGAATTATTGCTCTCATACTGTGCAGGGAGAGCGAGCAAGGCAACACAGAAACCTAGGTACAAAGGCGAAAGATGTTCTGGGGTGTCGGCGGAAGAATAAGGTAAAGGGGAGGGGGAGAAGAGGCGTGGTTGATTGATGAGCTGTGTCAGCCATTGACACAGTCCATCACTTTTTGCTCAGCTACGTTACCATTGATTCATTTATTCATTTATTTATTTCAATTTATATGAAAGTTGGTGTAGCTCGCCCATCGAATTTTGATACCCAAAACAAAACAAAACAAAAAATTCAACCCCTCAATTTAATTAATGGTCTCTCTAGACAACTCAATGCACCTCACCTCCTCACATGCTTAGCATCCACTAATTCAGTGCTTACCTCTCCCATGATTGTTCACAACCAATCCAAAATTCTCTATTTCTCAACCTTGGAGCTATTAATAATATGACTAAATTTTCTTATGTTCTCCACAACATGCACACTCTCTCACCCCTTCGTGGAGTGAGAGGGCCAGAGTGGGGGAGGAGGAGAAAGGATACTAGGATAGTGCCTGGGGAGGAGGAGAAAGGATACTAGGATAGTGCCTTAATCACCCTGCTATTGTTCCCACCCTCCACCAAGTATAGTGTTAGACTTTGAAGACAACTTTGCAACTTGCAACATTCTCATTTCCACACGCAAAATAAAGAAATAAAGTCTCCTTTGAAAAAAAATTGTAACATTATTCTTGGTCATAAATCTATCCAAGCCCATGGTCAACTCATCATCCCCAATTTTCCATAGATTTGTGCAGCAAATCAAGCCCTTCCCATCATGAGACCTTAATTTTAGACCGGTCAACTTTTCTGGCACAATAAAGCTTCAAGTAAGCACGTTAAAGTTGCTAAGGTCAAATTTGAGGAGTTTATTTCCACTTCTTACAAATACTAAGAAGGTGCATATTTGGTTGGTCCAAGTCATGGACAAGGGGGAGCCAAATTAAGGCCACGAAGGGCCAACATCTTAACAAATAAGATATTATAACTTTTTGGCTAAAAAGTACAAAATCCTTTTTCTAGAATGCAAGCATCACTCTCATAGCATTAAATGAAGGGGTCATGGGAATAGGGTCTTTCTTTTGAATTCATCACAAGCACTTCAAGTATGAGATAAATTCTAGATATTCAAATCAAAATTGCATGCCACCTTTCAAACATGACCCCTTCTTCTTCTAATTCTTTTTTCTTGATTAGTTAAAGTTGTTTCAACAATAGACAGCTGGGTTTGGATGCAAGTGAATAATTCAAGTGAACTTACATGCATGTAATTGTCTTCTTAGGGGGCAATCATTTGTGGCCCTTTAATTAAAGCATGTCCTCCCTTACAAGACTAAATGTGTTTTCAAAGCAACATCAAAATACTCCGTGTGTAAGTATTTATCTTTAAATCCTTCATGTCATAGCCACCTCAAAAGAACCCTCATGTTACCTCACTTAGCCTTCAGTAAATGCTCTGAGGTATCTTTGCTTTGGCCATTAAATTCTAAGCTTGAAAGTAAAACCATGGAGCCATGCTCTATTAAAAGCACAAAATTAAGGGAGGAGGAGATGGGTATATGGCTCATATACCCAAAATATACATTAAAACTTGAGGCTTAGAAAAAGAAAAAGAAAAACCATGGAGCCAAGATTTACAATAAACAAAAATTCAAGGAAGCAAAATAGGGGTTTTCGAGATGGGTCCTACAACCAAAGTATACATTGTATTGAGATTTCAAGTCATGGTACTATAGGTAATTGTTACCACCCAATAAGCATCATTTACGTGTTTGAAAGGTTGGAATCCCTTAAAAGTCACATGGCTACATGCCATTTCTGTGCATCACCAAGTCACATCAAACAATAGTCTATATAGTATAGTTATGTCAAATGGAAAACAGCTGGAAAGTGATACTTTCATAAGTGTACAAAATAGAGTCATCCATACTTTGTATAGTCACAATGGAATTATCTTAAATCTTAAAAAACGAGAAGTGAAGTTGATAAAACAGTTTAATATCATAACTATAATCTCGATAGAATGATAGAACTAAAAGAAATATCAATTTTAATGGGTTCCCATCATTTAAAAAAGTAGGAAAGACCTCATATGTTATAACAATTAAATTTTTTAGATTATAAGAATAGAAAGTCCCAAAATTCATTAACATGCATGACTAACAATGAAAATTAATTTTGTGCACAAAAACTCGTCGATATTTTATTGGTCATGAGCACAATAATTAGTTCCCTAAAATACATATGGCATCTTCACCCACCTTACAAGTTGATTACACAATTATATCTAGTGCAATTAAAGAAATGGAAAGAAGCCACATGCCCATGTCTATTTTATTAGTTGTTGGGTCCACAAGTTGCCACATGTGTATCATGTTGATGTGCTAGCATGGTTATTTAGTGATGTGTGATATGAGGTGGTAATAGTTGGAATAGTCTCTTTTAGGAGAAAGGGAAACCTTAATATATAGTGAGGGTTGTGTGGTTTGAAGAGGTTTGCTTGTATGATCATACAAGATATATGTATGGTTACATAGCAAAGGAACATGATATTCTAACACACCAAGAGCATATAGAGGTGGTAATAGTTGGAATAGTCTCTTGTAGGAGAAAAAGGAACCTTAATATATAGTGAGGGTTGTGTGGTTTGAAGATGTTTGATTGTATGATTATACAAGATATATGTATGGTTACATATAAAAGGAACATGATATTCTAACACACCAAGATCATAGAAGGCATGTTGATGTGTAACTAATAGTTCACAAAATGGAAATAATACGAATGTCATATTGCATCATTGTTAACTACTCCCATCATACTAAGACACCACCAATAAATGTCATTACAAGCATGTGTCATAATGTAACATAGATAAAGGGTAACATTGATTGTATTATAATGCTTATGATCAAAGAGAAAAGCTTCAGCTACACATTTTTACATCACTCATGAGAAGTAGTTGGACATCCCCATGGACTCACTTAAATTAACCTTTTTTTTGTAGGAGGAACACGCTCATACTTTTTCTTTCACCTCTTTATGGAGTGAGGGGGACGACTGGGCCAAATTTGGGGTAAGAAAGGTCATTGTTTTGTCCAACTGGTTACATTGTCCATAGTGTTGAAATGCATATTAAGTTGAAGGGATCAAGAGGCATTTAATTGATTAATATCTACTAATTAAGAATTAACCATGTGTGTATTGTTTTGTGATGGAGTTGATGGCTTTTGCACAACTTGATTATTATTATTTTATTTTATGAAAGATTATAACTATAATAAATCAACCCCGATCCATTGAAATTGAATGTTGTCTCACCACTACCTACCTAGAAAGAAATATCAACCCACCAGCACCCACACTACCTCCAGGCTAGTAATGGCAATCAAGCCATTACTAGCCTGGAAAGAAATATCAACCCACCAGCACCCACACTACCTCCAGGCTAGTAATGGCAATCAAGCCATCAGTCATTTGCTAGCACCCACCCTCTTACTATTGCAAGAATTGTGTAAATCTCTCCTCTCAATAAGGCAGTGTATAAAGGGCCTTGGTTTGTTCTAGTTAACAGATCAAAGCCTTGTTTATTAAAGGGTATCTCATACAGCCTATCCGTGGTGGATAAGCACGAATGATAAAATGTGCATCCATCCTTAACACTACATCCATCCCTTAATAGACAATTGTACATAGTTGGACACTACAGGAATCAAACGACATAAAGTTACAAAGCTTCAAATAACCAATGTTAAACTTACAACTTGATACTTGTATCTAGTTAGTTGAAGGTTGTTAAGGGGTTGTACACACTCTTAAGGAACACAAAAGCACAAAAATATTTAATATCTATTAGCCTTTGCTAGGCAATCTCCGACGTATATCAGCAATTTTACCTTACATCTTACTTATAACACATGTTGGGGGCACCTTAGAAACTTTCCAGCATTGCCTTTGTCTTTGTGTTCACATAGGAAAAAATCAAATTCAGTTTGCCTCTCCTTCAAGGCTATGGTATCTTTCAATGAGAGTCCTTAAAAAGAAGTGATTAATTCTTTTGAAATTATCTAGCACTTAAAGAATGTGATAAAGTTTATACCTTTGAAAATTCCATGCCACTTTTTAAACATGGCTGCTTTTCTTCAAACTCTCATTTCTCAATTTGTTAAAGCTTTTTTAACAATAGTAGTTGTGTTTGATTGTAGTAAATGAATGCAATTGTACTTATATGGAGCAGTGGTCTTCTTCAAGAGAGGCATGCACTTTTTTGAAAAGTTAACTTTCAAGGATATTTATGATTGTTTTATAAATATAAATAGATCCTTTTCTACTTGATAATATGTAATTTATTTCTAAAACACTCCATGTAGATAAATTTTATATTTGAATCCCTAATGATATAGCCACCTCAAAAGAACCCTCATGGTGTATCACTTGACCTTGAATAAATGCTTTGAGATATCGCCATTTTTGCCCTTAAAACTTTGAGCTTGAAAGTAAAACTCTACCCTCTCGTACAAGCATAAAATTAAGGGAGGAAGGAGGGCTTTATGAGAGTTTCCTATCTATGGCTCCCATACCCAAAAATACATTAAAACTTGAAGTTTGAAAAAAGAAAACACAAGACCATGGAGGTAAGATTGATACAATAAAACTTGAAGTTTGGAAAACGAAAAAGCAAGACCAAGATTTATAACAAACATAAAATCAAGGGAGGGAAGAGAGGTTTTTTTAGGATGCCTCTGATACTGGAAGTATTAGTTGTATTGAGGTTTCAAGTTTAATGCACTATACATATAAGTTAACAACTTGTGAATGTCACTTGCATGGCATTTTAAGTTTGAAATCCCCTAAAAGCTACACGGCATTGATTTCCACCCTCAAGTCACATCAAAAGACAATTATCTATGTTATTCTATCCATTCTAAATGGCAACAAACTCAAAAATAGTACTCTTTTAGTGTATAAAAAGTAGATTTATTTATGATATAAATATTGATAGTGGATTTTTCTCAAAATTTTAATAATGAAAAGTTGGAGGGGTGATGAAATAAGTTAATACTATAACTATGATCTCATAAAGCCATGGAATATCACTTTCAGTGGGCAATCTATATCTTGGTACCCTTAAGTTTGTTTGGACCCCAAACTTATCAATTTTATAATGATAAGTGAGTGTCACATGATTACTTGTTGTATTCAAATAGATCCCAATCAATCATTGGCACTACTCCATGTAGTTATTCACTAGGTACCCCTCCTCATCTCCATCCATGTACTGTGCATTAGGTAGATGGCCCAAAGTTCCTTAGTTCCAATTTTCTTGATTTCATCTATGACTTCTAATTTAATGTGTTCTTTCAAATCTTCCTTGACCACTCTCTGGATGCTAGCGATGGTCACGTCTAGATCTTGTTTAATCTCCTCCTTCACTTTTATATATGTGTTTGTGCACACGCGCACGGTGCGAGAGAGAGAGAGAGAGAGAGAATGAATAGTTTAATTGTTGTTGTCATTACTCCTTTATCAACAAAGGGAGTGTAGTTAAACATTGATTTTCTATTAACAAGGTCATCATAAATATTATCTTTTCTTTGTATCGGTTTCATGTGTGCTCTTTCTATTGATTTATAGAAGCAAACAATTCCACTAACATGGATTTCAGTTGGTCGTGTCTAAAATTGTTACACTCAATCTTTGGTGCTATATTAATTAGATCCTAGTAGAAAAGATTTTATCTCTAAACTAAGTTGATCATGCACAAGGGGAAAAAAAAGGGGGGCTAATATTCAACAATGGCTATATTTTAGGGGTCTCCAAAAAGTGCTAGCATCTTTTAGATGTAAAACTTTTAGCTATTTTCCCAAAATTACTAGTTTTGGTTGAGTTGCAAAGATAAATTTACTAAAATTACACTATATGCTTATAAAAAATATAGAAAATTAGAGTAACTTATATAGATAATAAATTTGCCAAAAGTATAATATATGCCTATAAAAAGATAGAAAATTAGAATAATTTATATAGACAATAAATTTAGAGACCTATTTTCATTTATACCATGATATTGGCCTCTTATCATATGCCAAAAATGGAATCCAAACAAGTGTTACTCCAAAAAACCCTAAATCCCATATGTAAGAAGCTAGATGCATGACAAGTGGGGAAGAAATGGAGATTAAATTGATGATATAATGTTTTGAGAAGGGAGTGACACTCACTTCAAGCCAAGTCATATTTATGGCTTTGTGCATAGAGTAGAAGAAATGGAGATTAAATTGACAATATAATGTTTTGAGAAGGGAGTGACACTCACTTCAAGCCAAGTCATATTTATGGCTTTGTGCATAGAGTAGAAGAAATGGAGATTAAATTGACAATATAATTTTTTGAGAAGGGAAACACCCTCACTTCAAGCCAAGTCATAGCTATGGCTTTATGCATAGAGTAGAAGAAGCTCACATGTTGCAAGGACAACGAAAGGGATTGTACATAGAGCTATACCTTTCCTTGACCATAATTATCATTTCATTAGAGATGGCTACTAAAAAGGTTCGGAGCTTGTTTTCTCTACATTATATAATGGAGATGGTTGAAAAAATGCACACACAAGAGATTAAGGTCATCAAGTTTTTTAACATGTGCCTGAGAGAGAGAGAGAGAGAGAGAGAGAGAGAGAGAGAGAGAGAGAGAGAGAGAGAGAGAGAGAGAGAGAGAGAGAGAGAGGAGTTGGCTGCTAAAAAGTTTTGGAGCTAGTAAATATTGGCAAAATTAGTGAATGATAAATTTTAATACCATCACCAACACTGAGCCAACACTAAAACTATGCATGCTCCAACCTTATGAGAATCCAAACTTTTGAGAACTTTTCCAAGACTAATCCTTCCTCCCTTATTGTGGCTTTGCATGTGCACTAGCATCTTTTGATCCCTTATTTGACTTTCAATTTCTATTGAAAGTCAAATCCCTTATTTCACAATTCAATTCTATTGAAAGTCAAATCCCTTATTTCACAATTCAATTCTATTGAATTGTAAAATTCAATCTTTAATCCATGCTATGAGAGGCACTTTGGTCCTAAGTGGATGGCATTTTGGCTGCTAGTCCAACATGTTCCATTTAAATGAGTGAGCCAATCATGATCATTGAGTGCCTCTTTGTAAAACCTTTTTCTTGGAATATTACATGTCAAACCAAGCTTAAATTCCAATTTTTCTTATATTCAATTAATATTTTTGAGACTAATGGTATGTGTAGCCCTACATCAAGGTCTTGAAGCTTTGCTCAATGTTTCAAGCCAATAAGGAAATGTACTTTGAGATCGGGTTTGTGACACCACCCGACTATCTAAAATTGAGCTTCACTCTATGCTTGCCACATGCTTGTTGGATCAAATAACTTCATTGTAACTTTAAGAGTTTCATAGGTGCTAGGGTCAATTGGCCCAACTAGGAATTTGAGTTAGTGCACTGATTGACATCCTTACTTTTAAGGTGCTTCACCATCTTACATTTTAGAACCTAAGATCTATCCTTTGTAAGATGACACTGGAATATATAAAGCAGACTTACTCTATCCTTAATGCCAAATGAGGAAGTCTATGACTTCGTGTATATGATTTTTTAAAGCTAGACATAGTGGCCATGGACTATCTTTAGGTTATGGTTATGAACACTAGCCTTGTATATAAGGTAAGTTTGACATTAAGCAAAACACAATTAATCCCCTTGTAATAATAAGATACTTGTGAGCTCTCTTCCCTCTTCTCCCTACTGTCTTGCTTATGTTCTTTTGAATCTATGCTTGCTTTTGATGGTGGATGCATGCTTGAATAGGATTGGTTGTAGGATCTCTCTTGCATGGGCTTCCTTTCTTCTCACTTCCATCAAGGTGATTAAGGCTCTTCATCCACACCCACGGCTATGGATCTCTTCAGTGTGATAACCCAAATAATAGGTTAGCACACCCACATTTGGTAAGTTGCATTTCATGGCTCTAAGGAAAATGGCACATGTTTAAGCAAGGCTAGGTATAGTTTTCACTAAAATATATATGGCACCTTGTTGGTCGAGGTGGGGTGCGTCTAGGGAGCGAGTACAAGTGAGAGAGAAGGGAGCATCATTTTATTTTGGGTGTGGTCTGTGGGGAGAAAAAATGTACTTATTGGGTGGTTGATGATAGGAAGGTTTAAAATCCACAAATATGCCCAAGATTTGACCATAACCATCAAATTAAAAAGGGTGTAGACAGTGCAAAACATAATTAGACAAAAGCTATGTACAATGTGAAACAAAAAGGGTGTAGGGAAGTTGAAACATAATTAAACAAAAGTTGTGTACAATGTGAAACATAACTTGGCAAAAGCTGTACAACATGGAGACAAAAGTCACAGACACTATTTATTGGGTTGCTGATTGGACAGGCTGCACAACTTTCGTAAGCATGTCTTTCAAGATATGTTGAGCTATTCTAGGCTAGTGGATGTGCATGCTATTGTTCACATCTTGCCCAAGAACCATAAAAAACACATAGTATATATGCTTGCATGGTAGATACTTCTTCTTGTTACTTGTTCTTTCCACAAACTCGGGGCAAGAACATGATGTTTGTCCTTGGATGAATACATTAAAAGGTGGACCCTATTTCTCTTCATCTGCCCAGATAGAAGAGTTCTTTAGCACCTTCTTTGTACACATGTTGGCGGACAACTCTAACCTTTAACTTCAGTGCTGCTTGTATTTGTTCAACTTCAGTGCTGCTTGTATTTGTTCATATGTTGCATTTGAAATACCCCTGCGATAAGGTTGTTTCCTGCTAGTACCCTCTTCAACATTAGTTATTGTGGCATCTGAGTGTATCTTGCTTTTGTCTAGTTTCTTTAACTCTTCCAAATTCATGCCAATGTCAAAGCCCGCCTTCACTAGACCTATTGCTTCCCTAGCAGATAAAGTGCTGCCCAATGCTATTGGCCATATTGGAGGGACATCTACTGGTTTATGTAATATATGCTTACATGGATTGTATGTGTGGCGCACATTAGTGTTGCAAAAAAAACACATCTTCTCTCTCCTCCAATGCATCACACTTCCTTCCAGACAACCAATGCTGGCACTTTACTCTACTACCCACTAGTACTCGTCTTATAACCCATTTGGTGTCATGGATGTCTGCCTCTAGGGCAATGATAGTATCCCTCTTGTCTTTCTCTGTTGCCCTACTCTATGCATCAACACGATCAACAATGACAGATACATAATCAGGTATGTGGCTACAATTTGCAGCATTCTTTGTGTTCCCCTGGTTTAGAGGCCTCTTGGTCTCATTGTCTTCTTCTCTCCTTTGAACTTCATTCTTTGTGTTCCCCTGGTTTAGAGGCCTCTTGGTCTCATTGTCTTCTTCTCTCCTTTGAACTTCATTCGATCAACAAACATGGGCGTTCCCATGTTTGTTCCCCTGGTTTAGAGGCCTCTTGGTCTCATTGTCTTCTTCTCTCCTTTGAACTTCATTCGATCAACAAACATGGGCGTTGCCATAATAGCATCACCCACCACCCGAGAGGTTGCACCAGGGGAAGATTTTGTTTTTTGATGTGACATGGTCCTATCCATGAGCACTTACAAATCGGGGCCACTTCCAATGTACCTGCCCTCCATGAATGCAAGTTGTCTCACAAGCACTTTGTAGGATTACATTTATCATGTCAGTGACACATGCATCATATAAGGATATCTTGTGCTTATACCCCTCTCCAGCAAGCTAGCTCCCATGTTTGGATTCAGCCACGTTGTCCATGGCACCATCGCATTTTCCTTCGGGTCCCCACCCTGAAAGATAAAGTGTCCCTAGTGCCCTACACGGTAGTGCCACCAGCTTAACCAACTATCAAGCTTGGGAAGGTTGTGATCTGTTGCCTTACCAGTGGCCTACCAAGCACGGATTTTTCTTGATTAAACCAATGCATCTTCAATAGTAGCACATGTTCTCCATTTTTCACACATTTTGATGTGGCCTTCATGTGATGACGTGAGAAAATATACTTCTCCATGTGACTATTGAGGTTGTCTCACCAATGAAAAAGGCACAACTTCTCCCTATCCGGCATTGCCCTTTCATTGTTGAACACCTGCCATGTGGCATTCCAATTGATAGCTGCTTCGTCAGCCACCATAAAACCACAAAAATTAGCTCAGTTGCCTGTGTGCTCAACCATTACAGCATTTAGATTATCCTAAAACATTGCTTGGGTAACCTCGTCCTCCTGCTGAATCTATGCCCATGCTATTGTTAGTAATTGCTGCAAACTGTCCACAAAGAACATAATTTTAGTGGGCAGACAAGTTAGAGATCTAATCACACACAAGGGAAGGTGATGAATACTTATTGCATGTCATACACATGTGCAGCCATCATGTGTCATCCATCTATTTGATGAACGTGATCAAAACACACCCATGCATCCTTGAGGTCTCCATTCTTATCAGCGTCTATGCGTTGAACAATATCAACTCCTGAACCAGGTCCTGTGGTGGAAATTTTGAAAAACCCATGGAAGAACTCGAAATGGCACTTGCGCTTTAATTCTAAGATAGCTTCAAGCCCACTCCCGGCAAAAGTCGCATGCCCTTCCTACTATTCATTACCATTTGCTTCAACTTGAAACACAGTTTTACATCAAATCAAAAGTGAATGTAGCAGGGGCATTTATAATAGCATGGTATGAATCCTTACTTGTCTAGCAAGAGCAAGCCTCCCAATTTGTCTGCCGTCTTTGCAAACTCTAGCTCAGACATATGCTCTCCTTATATTTTGTCTTCATCAGTGAATGCCTTCATAATGAGCTCCCTTGCAACAATCATTTAAACTTTTCAGGGCCTGCATTATGGTCCATCTGTACAAGTTTTTGCATAAGGATCTTGGTGTTGTGGAAGGCCGCTCTGCTAATGCCTCGTTGAACCTGGTGGGAGTGGAAGCCTCGATGTATAAACAAGTGTGTATGTGTTGACTGTCTTGACATGAAATAGTGAGCTCTTGTAGAGCATGTATCTGTGCATATAGGTACATGCTTATAAAAAAAGCATTTTAGCTCCCCATAACTACCCATTGCTAGAGATCCTTGAGGTGGTGCCTTTATCAATTGTCTTTTCCAGTAAAACTTATTCGGCCTAGAGGAGCATAGCAAGAACACACACGTCTCGTTCATGCGACTTTCTCAATACAAATGACTTGTTTGACCCGGTCTGTGTTTAAGGCTTTGTCTAAACAATTCCTTCGTATTTTTGCTCCATCCCCATATACTTTATTCTATTCGTAAGCTCAAAAATACAATTTCCATTGTATTCTTTGGGAAGGAACTCTAGCTTGCCCTTCTTGTGGCAACTTCTTGTGCTCATCTGGCCACAATTTCCATTTCTTGAGTCTCTGCAATCTTTTGAAGCCTTTCAACGGCCAAAGCTTGACTAGCTTGGAGCTGCTAGATAATTTGTAGCATTTTTTGTTTGTGGGTGTCCACCATCAGCTTCTGCATCTCCAAGGATTTGGTGTTGATGGTCTCATTCAGTGCCCGTACTTTTTCTACATTAGCTTTTTTGATTTCTTCCCTTTCTGTTTGAAGATGGAGCACTTTGTGATCAGCATCCTTAAGATCTGCGGATATTGATGTCAAGTTGTTTTGTAATTCCTCTTCCTTAGCCCAGAATGTATTTTGACCTCCTAAAGCTGTTGAGCTTGAATGCTGGCTTGTTCCATATTGTGTGCTACTTCTCTTTGGATCTATTCTTTGGCCTGCTCTAGTTGTGCCTTTTAAGTTTATATTTTCATTAATTCTTTGTACCAATGTTTGGCTGCTAAGAACGAGATTATTGCTGAGAACGATATTATTGCTTTCGAGTGTTTGATACCTTACTTCTTGCTCTTCGGCGGCCTTTAAGCTTTTTAAGATTACATCTCGGTGCGTTGCTTCTACTATTGTTAAATGCTCCTGGGGAGCGTCTGAACTTGGTTGGTGGCATCTTGGACCTGTTTCCATAGTGTTGTATTTGTGTATTGAAGCATTTGAGTGGTTAAAAGATGGCATCGCCACACTCTCTACTCTTGTTCCCAAATAGAAGCACTTGTTCCAACCGGTCCTTCCAATTAAGAGTTTGGTAACTGTAAGAGACTATCCAGGCCTTCTATAGTCTCATTGAGAAACTTCTTGTAATCTAGGTTATGTAATAAAGACTTTTCTGAAATTCTCTCTGCATCATCCAGTTGTTGCGATTTGCTGGGGCCAGTCGCCTCCTCACTTCTCTTTCTCTTCCTTGTATCCAGTTGTTCTTCGGGGATTTCTACCTGTAATGAGGTTGCCTCTTCTTGGCTTTGGTGCCCTTCTTCTTGTAACTTTTCCTGTTTTGTTGCTCTCTCTATACCCAACTCAGCGGATGTAGGTGTATCTGGTATGATGGAATTTCAAAGAGGGGGAAGGTTCCTGAAAATAATTTGTGTTGGGCTAGGAGGTGGGGTTTGTTGATGTGTTTTGCTGCTATGCCAATTGGAGTTTTTGATAAACTTAAGCTTTTTGCTTCTTGTTGCTCCAGTAATTCTTGATAAGATGCTATCTCGTGGGCTAGCTCTGCCTCTAGTTGCTGTGATTCCTCTGTGACACCAGGCATTATTCTCCACATCTTCCTGTTTGTTTTCTTCCTTCTTCTTTTCTTGAGTTCCTTCATGATTTCCTTGGTGTCCTTTAATAATGCTTGTCCTTCTACAACTCTCCCCAGAGGTAAGCGTGTAGCATTATATGGTAGTGATGTGTGTGAACACACTTAGGACCGCTGGGGCGGCATGTACACCCTCTTATCTACTCATTTTGGGGTGTGTACTTATCTTTTGTATCTGGCACACATTTGTTCATTCTATTCTAGTGAGTTTGTGTGCTCTCAAGCTTCTTTATCTTGTATGTGTGCATTGTTGAAACACTAACCCTAATTCCAACAATTGGTATCATAGCTAGCTTCCTTGACACTTGATCTAGTAGTCTACCTCCCTCCTCACTCACGACCCTATTTTTCTGTCTCCGATTGAGATACCCTCTTAGGAGAAGAAGGTGTATACTGTAGTGTGAAGTATACAAAATTTTCGCGGTCTGTGGCGCAATTCGGGCGCGTTTTGGGCATCGCAAGGTTTCTACAGCAGACATTCTGGAGAGGCATCATTTTGGATTGGTTCTACTCGATTTTGGGTGTTTGGGCTGTGTAGCGACGGCAAAGATTTGGTGTGCAGTAGCATCTACAATGTCTTCAACAACATCGATCATCATACTTTTGCCAGTAACACTCTATTCTCTACTTTGTGTTATTTTTCATACACTTTATAGGTGATTCAGTCAGTTGGTAGCCATCTAGGGTTGCATTCAGTGAATACTGAGTACTTGCAGTGTGTTGAAAGATTTTGCATTTGGTAGAAAGTCATGGCTAGCAGTAGTGATGTATTCAACATGTTGTCTCTGCTGAGGACAAACTTGATGGGACTAACTACCCATTGTGGTCCCATATGATGAGGCATGTACTAGTTGTTAAAGGCCTTTGGAATGTGGTCAGTGGTAGTGAAACTCGTCCTATTTCACAACTACCAGTGTAACCAGGTGCTATAGGTATATCTGAAGTAGAATCTGATACAGATGTGGCTCCTCCACATCTGGTGGTGCATGTGGCTCCTCCACATGCACCACCAGTACCTCCCACTGCTGCTCAAATGAGATGGGATGGAAGAGATGCACATGCACATGCATTGCTTGCACTTTTTGTGAAGCAAAGCATTATTCCTCATTTTCGGTCATGTAAGACTTCAAAACAGGCATGGGATGCACTTGCTACATTATACCAGGTGCGCAATGAAGCACGTGTTTCTTATCTGCGTAAACAATTAGAGTCTGAGCACATGAATGAGGGAGACTCAATGGATAGCTTCTTGACAAAGATAAAAGATTTTAAGGAGCAGCTTGCTAGTGTGGATGAGATATATCCTGATAGTACATTGTTGCCACAGTTCTCAATGCATTACCAGATTCTTATCAGAGTTTTGCTTCTACCCTTAGACTCATGATGAAGGGAAATCCAAATGCCCTTACATTTGATGAGCTAATTTCATTACTTTTGTAAGAAGAGAAGTCTAGGCAAAACAGATTTAATATGCGAGTTGGTGACCATGCCTTTGTTGCCAATCAGAAAGGTAAAGGTAAAGCTTCTTCGCATGGTGGCTATAAGCCAAAATCAGAATCCTCAGGAAAGGATGCAGAGAAAGAAGGTGATAAGCCTAAAAAGAAGGGTAAGTGTCACTATTTTGCAGGAAACCAAGGCACTACATACATGAGTGCAAGAAAAGGCTAGAGAAGGAGAAAAAGAAAGAATCGGACATGGCTATGGTTGATACATCTGCACCAAGTGCAAAGAAGAAGGAATCTGTAAGTTAAAATCAAGATGATTGGGCATGGACTGAACATTGCAGTTATAACCCTTTTGTTCATGATGTATGCATGTTAGTTGGCAGAATCGGATGCTTGGTACTTTGACAGTGGTGCTAGTAAGCACATTACTTCATAAAAAGGTTTGTTCTCATCTCTGGAATCTGTCCCAAGTGCAGGAACTGTCACATGTGCAAATGGTTCCTCATATAATGTCAAAGAGTTGGTAGAGTTGTGCTCACTGCTGCAAATGGGGGCGCATTTACTCCTTTGAAAGTTTTATATGTGCCAGGCATTAAGAAGAACTTGCTGTCAGTTTTAGCCTTAGCCTTGTCAGGCTCGACGATGAAATTTGTGGATGACAGATGTACAGTTCAGGATAGAAACGATTTGGCCATCTGAATTATGGCAGTTTGTTATGCCTTTAAAGGCATGATATGGTGTCTGAGTTGCCAAATCTTGAGATCCCTACTAGACTTGTATGTGAGGGGTGTATTCTTGGTAAAATGCATCGGGCATTATTTCCAAAGAATGGATCTATGAGAGCTGTTAAGAAATTACAGCTTATACATAGTGATGTATGTGGTCCTATGAGGACACCATCTATTGGGGGATATCTCACTTTTATTGATGATTACTCTAGATATAGCTGGGTGTATCCATTAAAGAAGAAGTAAGAGGTTTTTATGTGCTTTAAGCACTTCGTATCCATGGCTGAAAATGCATGTGAATGTAAAGTTGGCACCCTTCGTTCAGATTGAGGGGGAGAGCATATGTCCAAGGAATTTCATGCATATATGGCTGAAAAAGACATAAGACATCAACGTACAGTGCCATATACACCTCAGCAAAATGGTGTGTCTGAGAGGAAGAACATGTCTCTCATGCAGATGGCACGATGTATGGTGAAAGCCCAAGATTTACCTCATGGTTTTGGTTAGAGGCAACTATGTGCGCAAAATATGCATTGAACAAATGCCCTACCAAGGCCTTTAAGTCTAAAACTCTATGAATCTTGGCATGGCAGGAAGCCTTATGTGACTCATTTGCGTGTTTTTGGTTGTCTTGCTTATGCTCTTGTGCCTGAGCAACAACGTAGTAAGCTTGATGATAAGGCAGTTAAATGCATATTTGTGGGATACAGTTTAGAAAGCAAGGGATATAGACTCTACCATCCGGCATCAAAATGGATTTTAGTAAGTAGAGATGTTTTTGTCGAAAACTCAATTCAACCCATGCTTTCATGCAAAAAACAGCATAATATATGCTCACAGGACATGTTTGATTCGCTCCTACCTTTGTTTAATGGAGGGCAGCCATATGTAGAGCAATTGAATGCTCGACCAAGTGCTGAAATTCAGCCTTTGCAGATGTAAAATCAGCCTGCAAATTAGCCTCTTGATGAGGCAATTATTGAGGATGTAGTGGATGAGGAGAGAGCAGCCATAGAAGAATCTAGGTGTATGCTGAAATGGCTTATGCAGACAGCAAGTTGGCAGCTCCTTTACCTAGCAGAACTCGTGCATGTTCTCATCATGCAGATTATTCTCATATGGATCATGTTCTCATTTCTACTTTATGTAATGAGGAGGAACCTGTTTCCTTTAAGGAAGCATAGGATGATGATCATTAGATGCATGCTATGCAGAATGAGTATAACTCTATACTCAAGAATGACACCTGGTATTTGACAGATCTACCTCATGGCAAGAAGGCCATCGGTACTAAGTGGGCTTACAAGTCAAAACGCAAAGCAGATGGTAGCATTGATCGCTTCAAGGCCAGCAGAGCAGACTTGTTTGCAAAGGAGTATGCCCAGCAAAAGGGCATTGATTATGATGAGACCTTTGCACCCACATCTCGTATGACTACCATTAGGTGTCTCATTGCTTTAGCAACACATCATGGGTGGAATGTACATCAGTTGGACATTAAGACTACATTCTTGAATGGTGATTTACATGAGGAGGTGTATGTATCGTAGCCTCCTGGTTTTGATGTGAAAGGGGAAGAGTCTAAAGTATGCAAGTTGAAAAAGGCTCTTTATGGCCTTAAGCAAGCTCCTAGAGCATGGTATGAGAAGATTCATGCATATTTGGTTGCAAATGATTTTTGCAACAGTCCAATAGAGAGTACCCTCCATGTGAAGAGGAGTGAGGACACATTTTTTGTCATTGTTCTATACGTTGATGGCATGCTGCTCACACGGGACCCAATATAGATCAAATTTTAGCCTTTAAGGCTGAGTTGCAGTCATCGTTTGAGATGTTAGATTTGGGGTCCTTGCATTATTATTTGGGGATTCAGTTTATGCAGCAGTGTAATGATGGCATTATTATACTGTAGTCTAAATATATACATAAGCTATTGAAGAGGTTTAATCTTGAAGACTGTGAACCTGTGGGCTACACCTATGGCATTGTTATACTGTAGTCTAAATATATACATAAGCTATTGAAGAGGTTTAATCTTGAAGACTGTGAACCTATGGGCTACACCTATGGAGACAGTTACTCGACTTAGTCTTTAAGATGCAGGAGACTCTTTTGATGCTAGTTTGTATCAGGAGGCTGTTGGATCCCTTCTTTATGTATGCAACACGAGGCCAGATATAGAATATGCGGTCTCACAGTTGAGCAGATTTATGCATAGCCCAGGTACGAAGCATTGGCAGGCTATCAAGTGGGTATTTTGTTATTTGTAGGGCACTCAGTATTTTGGATTGTTTTATCCTAAGGGGGGTGAGTCACAAAACTGCATGCTTTTAGTGATTCAGATTGGGATGGATGTTACGACACACGAGTATCCACTAGTGGGTTTTGCTTTCGCCTTGGTGATTCATGTATATCATGGCTCAGCAAAGAAGCTTCCTACAGTGGCCACTTCCAGCCTATGAAGCTGAGTACAGGGTAACTTTTTATAGCTACAGTTGAGTGTGTGTGGCTTAGACATCTTATGGTGGTTGATTTGGGTGTTGGACAGTCGTCTAGCACTACCATTTTCACTGGCATCTAGAGTGCATTAGTAGTTGCGAGGAACCCAGTGTTTCATGCTCGCGCTAAGCACATTGAGGTGCATTACCACTATGTCAGGGAAAGACTCTCTGCAGTAGAGATCAGCTTGATCTGTGTGCCTACACATGACAACATGGCAGATTTATTCACGAAGTCTCTTCCTCGAAAAGTTCAAAGCTTTTCGTAAAGCTTTGGGCTTACTGCCTTTTCAAGATTGATCAACCATACCCTATACATGTTCACATCATCACTCTAGGGGGGGTTTATAGCATTATATGGTAGTGATGTGTGTGAACACACTTAGGACTGCCCCGCCGGGGCATTTTTTCCCTCACTAGGAGGTTTTTTTCCCCATGCATATGTACACCCTCTTATGTACTCATTTTGGGGTGTGTACTTATCTTTTGTATCTGGCACACATTTGTTCATTCTATTCTAGTGAGTTTGTGTGCTCTCAAGCTTTTCTATCTTGTATGTGTGCATTGTTAAAACCCTAACCCTAATTCCAACAAAGCAATGGTGGTTCTATCTGTGCTGCTTGCTACAAGTGTTCTTCTTATGACCTGGAAGAGGCAACTTTGCCACATGATTCAACACTTTTGTCATTAAGTATGGATTGCAGACCTTTGACTGATGTGCCTTCATATAGTTTTCCATTTCCCTATATGAATGTACCATGCCCAATCATCCTCTTTTTCGTCATGTACTTTGGCAATTCTGTTAAGGAGAGCCATGTTGTACCTATCCACTGGTTTCACCTGCATTATGAGGGACATGGCTCTGCAAGCTTTCTCTGTCACCTCATCTATGATATTATCATATTTAGCCCCGTTGGAGTTGTAAGAGCTTTTCTTCAGCATGGCCTCTAGGGGCATCTTCTCGAAGTTGTGAGAGTGGATTTTGATAGGTGGTGGTAACTATGGAACTTCTCGTATCAAATCCTCTAAGAGTAGTACTTGTTCTGTTGTTCCATCTACTTTGGTCACATTTCTTCTCTTAGTGGCCTGTCATAAGACTTGAGGTACTCCGCACACAATTCTATATTGATGGTCCGGGGGAGACATTCTGCCATTCGTTTTCCTAGGCCAACCTTCTCTAGTTTGTCTTTGACTTCTGATTCCTCCAAGATCTACAAGCACTCTGGGCTGTGGTATTGTGGAGTTATCTTCCTATAGGTAGTCTAGGGACTTCCTTGCGTATGATTGATCCATGGAATGCTTGTGCATACTGACCCAAATAGCTTAATTTTGGGCCTCTCGTGGGTCTTTTCTTCCTGCTAATTGGTGACCCAGTTGCACTGGCTTGTGTTATTGCCGAAGTCTCCTTGGCTTTTGGTTTAGAAGTACCTAAGGTTGACATCTGTAAAAACGACTGGTGAGAGCATGTGTCTGTGCCTCTTTTTCTTCTTCTTCTTCTTCTTCTCCTTTTTTCTTTTGGGTGGAAGTGTGTGTAAGGGTTATATTTGATGAGAAGTGTGTTAGTGGTGTGAGAAAATAAGAAGGTATGAGTTTACAGGCAAGAAGGTGCACATTATGAGAGTGCAAGTTGATGCACCATGAGATGGGCTAAAACTGTGAGATGGGCTAAAACCGTGAGATGGGCTAAAACCGTGAAATGGGCTAAAATTGTGAAACGGTTAAACCCGTGAAACAGTTATTCCATGAGATAGGTTAAAGCCATGAAAGTGCAGGGTACGAAACTCGTGAGATGGGCAAAAACCGTGAGATGGGCTAAAACTGTGAAATGGGCTAAAACCGTGAAACACGTATTCCGTGAGATAGGTTAAAGCCATGAAAGTGTAGGGTACGAAACCCGTGAAATCATGAAACGGTTATTCCATGAGATAGGTTAAAGCATTAAAAGTGCAGGGTATGAAACTCGTGAGATGGTCTAAAACCATGAAATGGTTATTTCATGAGATGGGTTAAAACCGTGAAATGGTTATTCCCGTGAAATAGTTTGAAACCGTGAAAGTGCAAGGTATTAAACCCGTGAGACAGTTTGAAAACGTGAAAGTGGAGGGAACCTAGATTTTTTGCATTTTTAAGAGTTACTTGGTGAGTGTATGTTTATGTCTTATGTGTGGAGCAAAGGATCAAACATGCATATGCAAAAATTACAATTCATGAAACGGTTAGAACTGTGAAAGTGTAGGGTACGAAAACCTGTGAGATAACAGTGCACGCACCTAGCTCTGTTTTATTTTTTGATGAGTTACATTGTGATTGCAAGGTTTCGTGAAACCATGAGAGTGTAGGTTTGTGTAGACAAGGAACGCAAACACGCGCATGCAGTCAATCACAATTAGGTTCTTGCATTATTCAATCCTACCATGCAATTTGATTTTGCAAAAGAAGGAAAGAAATGGAAAAATAAAAAAAGACACAAAGGCAAGGCACAATATCCCACCTTAACTCGAAGATGTTGATTATGCAGGTAGACGATGAGTTGGAAATTAAGCGTGGGGAGATGTAATGCTTGGGGATGTCACACGATGAAGAATCGCAAACACAAAATGCACAAAAAAAGGAAAAATTTTGATTTTATGGCATGACTGTCGGACTAGGTGGTTGCCTTAATGAAATATGCCACATGGCATTCCATGATTGGTCGAAGGAAAGGCGACCGTTTCACGTTGTGAACCATTTAGAACCAGTTCACGGTGTGAACTGTTTGGGTTGTTTCATGACGTGAACCGTTTTGGAACCAGTTCATGGCGTGAACTGTTTTAGAGTGCATGCAAGGTTGATACCCTATATTCCTTTTGTGCTCAAACACTTGATTATGCAATCAAAAGTTGGTTGAATGTAGTGATTGATCATGTTTCATTTTGAACCGTTTTTACCTTGTATCCACTTTTGAGTAATGGATACCTTTGTACTTTCTTTTTGTTTATTGCCATGGAAACCAAGGTGGTACTTTGGCACTTCTGGGCATTTGTTGTTGCAATCATTTTAACTCCATGTGAGAGTGCTTGATCTTTCCTTCCATCCAACGGAAGAGTGCCTCTACTGAATCTTGTTGATTGGGATTTGTCTCTATCTCCATTTGTTGCACCCTTTTTTTTCCTTCTCAATAACATTGCCCAGCTTCTCTATTTTGGTGGGTGTGTAATTGGCAGGATTGCTATCTTTAGTTCATCCTGTTGAATTGGCTTCTTTCTCCACACCAATGTTTGTGCATTCCTAGCATTTGTTTTAGCCAAGAATTGGCTTTGGTTGCTCTTACTGTCCCTTTCTTTGTTTCTAAAGGTATTTGCACGATGGACTTTAGGTGGGATTTTTGCACCCATATTGTTGTATTGCCCTAGTAGTAATAGCCTTGTTTCACTAGCAAATCCCTTTGAATCCATTGCTTATGAGTGCCTTGTGGATTGCGGCTTCGTTTGGAACACTATCAGATGCTAACATTTAAAGGCCATCTCTGTCCCTTGTTTGTAATTTAAACTTTTTTCCTTGATTCCTTAATTACTCCCTTTGCATCACTGTATAGCTGGTTTTCGAGTTGATCCTTAGGCACCCACTGTTGAGTACCTGGTGACTTTGGCTATTTTTTGCGTATGTTTTTTTTGTTGATGTCGTCTCTAGTACATGAGCTGCTGTTACCGCCCTTGGTGTTTCCATACCATCAATCATAGCCTACTTCCCCTTGTTTAGTAGACTCCATAAGGGCACAATAATGACATTGTTGCCCTCGTCTAGTTGTGCTGTCCTCTTTTTCCATTGGATATTACAATTACTGGCATAAATCCAAGATCATCCCAGGATCATTTCTTCCTCCATAGATCCTACAGGCATAACAAACACCTTTCCAACACCAAGGGATTATTTCTAATGGAAACATTAACACTTAGAGATCCCTTAGCTGTCATAAGTTGACAAGTGCACACTTCGTACTTGTGCATTGGTGGCCTCAAGGTGTGGTTTGTCTAGAGCTATCCATGTCTCATAAGAGATCAGATTATGACTTGATCCCGTATCTATTAATGAAATGCTCTCGTCGCATGACTTTTAGTCATAGAGACTTTCACCATGAGCCGTACTGGCTCAATGTCCAGTTTATCCTCATCAAGGAGGGTTAGTGAAACCATGTTCACATGCAATTCTCTCCTTTGAAGTATATGTTTGGCTTTGGCCTCTCTTGCCTTAGCTTCTTCCTAAGCTTGCTTAATTTTTTCTTTTGCTAGCTCCTTCCATTGTTTTAAAAGATGTTGTTGCTTCCATTAATGTAACCCTCCATTTGTACGCCCTCAATTGTTTCAATTATAATTGACCCTTGAGGTGTGATTTCAGACACTTGGAAAGGTCCTAATTCTTTGTACTTGAGTTTCTTTTTTTTTTTTTGGTGCTTCCCACACCATACATGAGGATGAGATCCTTCTAGCTCATTTTGTTTTAAGTTATTGTCAAACCAACGTTTTCTTCATAATTTTTTGACCATAAGATCATGTGATGTAATTAGTTGGGTTTCATCAAGTTTCTCTAAGTCAATTAACCTTTTGGCTAATGCATTCTTAGTCAATCATTCTTGCACCGCAATTCTCAGGCTTGGAATAGGCATTACCGCCTCAACACCATAAGCTAGACGAAAGGGAGTATATCTCGTCGCTACCTTATACGATGTTTGATATGCCCATGCCATTAGCTTATGTTCCCAATCCATTCAACTTGCTTCTAATGTTTTTGTCAAGATAGTACACAAAATCTTGTTTGTACTTTTTGCTTGACCATTAGGTCGCGGATAATAAGGGGATGACTTTCGGTGGACCACAAGGAATACAACAAGTAAGTGATCAATCACCTCATTAATGAAGTGTGAACCGCGATCATTGACTAATTCTAATGGGCAGTCAAATCTCGAAATGATTTGTTCATATAAGAACTTAGCTATTGTTCGTGCATCAGCTTGCTTTGAGACTCTAGCCTTTGCCCATTTTGTGAAATAGTATGTGGCACGATCACATATCGAGCTTGTGATGGATGCGCAACTGGACTAATAGGTCCAACAAAATCAATTCCCCATTTCTCAAAAGGTTGTCTTACAATAACAGGGGTAAGTGGCATCATGTCCCTTTGTTGCGGAATAGCAAATCACTAACACTCTTTTCACCTCAAACTCCATGGCGTCCCTCGAATAATGTAGGCGGCCACCATAGTCTTAATTGAAACACCTTGCGAGCTATAATTTACCTAGCAAAATGTCCTCCAGCTATCCCTGAGTGTGCTTCATCTAATACTGTGACAAATTCGTCTTCCCGCACACATCTCCTTAAGACATTGTCCTTACCTAGCTTCTATAGTTCTCGAGCAATTAATTTTGATAAGGTGCAGCCAGCTTAACAAGCCAATACATTTTATCTTTGTTAAAGGGTCGTTCTTGTGAAAAACCATAAGATAGATAATTTGATATTTCTTCACTCCATTCGGGCACTATGTCTAGTTTGAACAAATAAGCATCTGGGAGGTTATCATCAACACTAGTTGGGCCAATTTCCCATTTGGAATTCTTGACATATGATCGGCCAACACATGTTATGTTCCCTTTCTTATCGTGATCGTGAAGTCAAATTCCAATAGTAATAACAACCAGCATGTGATTCTTCCTGTGGTGCAAGGCTTGTTCACCAAGTATAATAAAGCCTGATGATCCATAAAGAATACAAATTTGTGTGGCCAATAGGTAATGTCGATACTTCTTGACCGCATAGACCATGGCCAAACCTTCTCATTCTGTGGTGGTATAATTCACCTCTGCATCATTCAATTGGCGACTAGTGAAGCAGATTGGCTAGTCGGGTTTGAACTCACCAAACTGTGCCAATGCACATCCTATAGCGAAGTTTGATGCATCAATGTGTACATGGAATATAAGATCCCAATTGGGTGGTCTCAGAATTGGTGCACTGGCCACTGCTTGCTTCAATTTATCATATGATTCTTGACATTCTTCAGTCCATTCAAAGACAATGAGTAACCTATATAATGGTATGGCAATTTAAATACTATGAAGCGGCGATAGTACCCACCAACATGGCCCATAACCTTTGTACCCCTTTGTAATTAGTGGGTGGGGGCAGTTCCAAAATTAATTTGACTTTGCCTTCGTCCGTGGAGATACCGTTCTTAGATACAATGTGTCCCAAGATCACACCATGTTTGACCTAAAATTGGCATTTTAAAGGGTTTAAGGATATACGATACAATTAACATCACTCAAACACCTTTCTTAAGCAAGCCAAATGGTATGACCATCGCGAGTTTGTACATAGATCATCAATGAATACCTCCAATCACTTTTGCAAGTAGTCTTTGAAGGCTATGCACATTAACCATTGGAACGTTGCTGGGCATTGGTGAGACCGAAAGGCATAACTTTGTAAGAAAAAGTCCCCCACATTGTATTGAAGGCCATTTTATGCTGGTTCTCGGGTGCTATAGACACATGATTGTAACCTGAAAATGCGTGTAAGAAGCTGTAAGCTTCTTCACTGGCTACTCTCTTCAAAATGTGTTCCGTATAAGGTAGTGTGGGTAATGGTCCTTCCTAGTAGTTGCATTCACCTTTTTGAAATCGACACAAACCCTAAGTTTCCCATTCTTCTTTGGCACTATCACGATTGGTGATAACCACTTCGTATGTTCTATCTTGCAGATGAAGTCCACAACAGCAATGAGTTTATCAATTTCCTCCTTTATAATTGTTCCATATTTAGGATTCATCTGGTATGGTTTTTGCCTAGCTAGTCTTAATCCATCCATAATTGGGATCGTATGTTGCATCACTTCAGATGGTACACCCTTCATCTCTTTATAGTTCCAGGCGAAACAATCCTTAAACTTCTTAAGGAGAGCAACAAGCTCCTTTTCTTCAGCTAGAGTCAAGTCCTTAGTGATATAAACAAGTTCGATTTTCTCCCCTGGCTCTGCAATATCAATTTCCTTGACCTCAATTGGGCCATCGTATGATGTGGATAAACCATATTTCCCTTAACCCTTTTGACCGTTAATTGGACCATTTTTCGTTCGTCAATTGTATATGTCTGGAAATGGTCTGGTGCTGAAAGTAGGTCTAGTTTATCCTCATCCTCTCTTTTTGTTTTAGCCATCACCTTCTTAGCCTCGCACTTGGCTTTTGCTAAAGCTTTGTTTCATTTTTGGTGCCCAACTTTTGTAAGCTTAGCGTTTCTGGTTCTAGAAGGGTGACTTCATCCCTCTCTTTTCCTTCAAGGGATATCCTGCTCCACTCTTCACTCCAATTCTTAGAAAACTCATTGTGTACCTTAGTAGCTTCGAGATATCTCAGCCACTAGGCATCTGTGGGTTTTCTTTATAGTAGGGCATTTCATCGGGCAATGTACCGTTTTTGCTTTCTCGATCTTCTGAGGCATTAAGAATTGGTACGGCCTTGTGATCCAATCCCCACTATGCTTTAAGCTTCCTCCTCTCATTCCTCTTCAATGGGTTGCCAATTGACCATACAGACAAATGTAGTGGAAAAAGTCTCAGATTCAACGTATTGGATTCCTCGGGGTTGCATCACATCTATGGTGGATAGCACATGCATCCAATTTTCACTGAAATCCAGAGGAGGTAGTGATGCATACATTTTCGCTTCCTCTTCTTCCTTTGAAAATTCCACCGTGGCTTGGCATACTTGTACGGATGTGGTTCACTTAGTTGTGACCAAATCATTACCAACAAACAGTTGCCCTTCCATGGGGTGTGCTTTCCATGTTCGTAGATCTATCTTTATAATTTGTGTGTCCCTTTGAACATACACATGGTCTAATGCCCAATCGTGCACCAATTTGGATTCCCTCTTGAAGGGAATCCCCAAGATTATGTCATATGAGTCTGGTTGGTGTAGAAAATCCATTACCACAAATGTATGACGGTAGCGGAACGTAAAGAGTTTAAGTCACACATTCTCTAAAAGCCCAATGGGTCTTGAAGATGTTCCGTTTGCCATTTTAACGATAAGATCTGCTCTTTTTAGATCGGGGTTTTCCCAACATCGTTTTGTGATGATGCTGACTCTTGCCCCACCATCTAGGATAGCCAGTACGTTATGTGATGAATTGGGATTGTAGCATTAGTGTCATCACTTTTGTAAATAACACCCCAATTTATTAACCCGTATTTTAACAAATCTAGGCATTCTTTCCCTTGCATGTTTTAAGTTTCTTTCTGTTAGAGGTGACTAAATCTCCTCTACAGTGGCTGATGGCTTTAGTCCGCCCTCTCTACCCATTATTTTATATATGTCCACAATGTTGGTGAACTGCATAGCAATTGTCCCAATGGCATTTGCACCAAAGTGGATAGTATAACTGTGAGACTGCCTATGTCTCTGGGCTCTCTGGCAGGTGAGGGTTCCTTCCATGTGTGCGTCTCATATCCATCCCTAGGGAATGAATGAATGGACTCATCCTGTGCAACCTCCTCAAACATTCTTGACATAAGGTTTCCTTGAGATCCCTCTTTCGACTCTTGTGAAATTGAAGTAGTTACATCCAATTCCCTTTCCCTTGTTGGTTCGTTTCTTGGATACATTGTATCCCTAGCCCGGTTATCCCATAATTTGGCTTCGTGAAGTCGTTGACACTCATCTACTAGGGCCCTAGCTTCTTCAAGCTGTCTTATCTCTTCTTCAGCATTTGGGTATTCACCAATTCCCTTAGGGATTGTTGGTTTTTCTCCTTGTGCCTCTTGGTCAGGCTCATCTGGTTTTAGCACTTAATTACTCTCTTCTCTTGATTAAGTGGATTTGGTGTCGAAATGATGTGTGGTTTCATTTGGGATGGTATGGAGTCTAGAGCAGTGCCTAGTTCCTTGACCATTCCTCGACCCATTTTCGCAGCCATATTCAACAAATCTGTCCTTGTTGTCGCATTAAGATATACATTTGGATCCCTCCTTGGTCTTTGAGGACCTACTCCCCCCCTACCTAGACCTCGTCCTCTTCCAACATTGGCTCTTCTAGGCATTTCTAGTCTATAGGTCAGTCCGGTCACTTCATTTTGGACTGGCTCATTATTAGCAGCCTCCGTACGCCTTTGTAGAATCAAGAGCTCCATGTCCTGTAAGAATGTGGGATGATTGATCATTTGATCGATGTCCTTCTTGGTGTACAGGCGATCTTCTACTTCACCAGTTTTCCTCGGTAGGTTATCTCCTTCATCCTGGGTAAGAAACCCTTCCTCCACTCTTGGCTCTTCATTAATGGGCTCTAAATTTGGAATGTCTCCCTCAGTCCTGCACATAACTATTTTTGGTTGCCACGTGATTAAAATAGATTCACATTTACCATTTCCTTTTTTCAACCCTAGTCCTTCGAGTATCGAGCTCTTGTTTCCTTAAGCTCAATTCTCGCAGTTGCCATTCTACTTCAATCCTTTTCAAATCTAATTCCACTTCTTCTAAGGTCGGGAAGAATACTTAACCTATCCTGGCTGTGCTTTCCAAGTCTTCTCATTCTGGGGATACCAATGTTAGATAACTCATCGTTGTTGGTTTGGAGACGGAAAAATCCCCGGGCTATATCAATGATACCACTAGATCTTGTATAGGGGAGGATGGTTTCTCCTCTCCCACAAACTCGGAGAATCGTAGCCCTTCTTCCATGGATTCTTCACTTCTTGTCTCAACGGTGGTTAGATTCCTTAAGACACTTAATTGAGTGCTCACTGAGTGGCCTGAACCAACACTTTTTTAATAGGAAGATCTTGGGTGATTTAATGCACTGTCATCATCGAGAGTGAGGTTGTCTCCGATGAGCTTTCCAGACCTCAAGTGCATGTGACTGTGATTTGATAAGCTAATTTGCTACCCCAATTGAATTTTAGTAAGGTACTGTTGATCTGATTTTCTTTGTTTTTCTGTGGCCGTGAGATTATGGATAACAGTTCACATCGTGAGATGTCAGAGAATCGTTCACGTCGTGAGATCCAAATTGTTCACATCGTGAAAAACTAATTTTTGTACTCTCACGTGCTCCAATAATTGCTTCGGATTCACAAATCAGTGTTACCTTGATCTAGTTTTACTGGTCTCAATGTGCTTAGTTAAGGCACTTCCCTAACCTTAATTTGACAATACTAGGTTCGTGAACTAAATCTGGTTACGTAGTGAAACTACAAAAATAGTTCATGTCATGAAATGGTAAATCGTTCACGCCATGAGATCTAATTAGTTCATGTCTCATGAGATGTCCAAGAATCATTCACGTCGTGAGATCTAAATCGTTCACATTGTGAATATAGTGTTTCACGTCAGCGTTCACGAATTTCAATTTTATCGAACCCATTGTGTCAGAGATGTCAAGATAAGACGACCTATTTTTAGCAAGGTAATCCCGTGATTTGCGATGCTGATTACGGCATTGATTGTGGGAGCGGTTCATGCCGTGAGATAGCAAGAAGTAGTTCACGTCGTGAATTGTTTTCTTGCACTTTCACATGTGACGTTTCCACGCGTCGATCGAGAGGAGTTTGGGTGCAAATTACCTATCTGGATGCTCCAAAATGATTGTGCTAGACATAGGGAATGTAATGCGAGTTTAAAACACAACTAATGGCTCTTTATTTTTATAATTTTTGTGGATTTTTTCAAAGAAACAAAAATAGGGTATCACCCTACTCGTTCATGTTCACAATTTTGGTGATACCAACATCAAAATTAAAAGGAAAAAATAGTGGAGCTTTCCTCTAAGGTCACCCCAGTACTCACCCACATAGCAAAAACGACCAATTTCTCACAAACCTTCACTCCCAATCAAACCTTATCCATTCATTCCATACACAATGCACTACTAGAATGTAAAGGCAATGATGAAACTTGTGTAATGGGAGATGAAACTCAAAGAGGATGGAAGAAACAAAGGTGTTTCCCCCCAGCAGCACCCAAAATGTTATGGGCTACCACACCTCCAAGAAGAAACTCTATGCATTCACCTTTGGAAGAAGCAATAGAACACAACTGTCATAGAAGGAACTTACCAATGCTTCGAGCTCGTGTCCCTTAAGGTCTCCAAGCTTACTTGAGAAGCTCCAATCCTCCAAGCTTCACCTCCACGCTATCCTCGTCGCTCACACCACCACACAAGGCAATCTCTCTCTCTCACTTCACCACATCATAAGCATGGAAGCATACAAGTATAGAGAAGGCACATGTGCTAGAGTACTCTCTCTCTCACACACTCTCTCTCTCAAGACAAAAGCAAGAACTCTCATAGCACAAAGGGGGATTGTGTCTCTTCATTTATGAGAAAATACCTTACATACAATTGGCCCTTATTCACACTTGGGCAGCCAAAACTTACGAACTAAGGCCTTGGGTGGCCAATCTCTCATAATGCTACAACCTTTATAGTGCCTTTACATGAAACTTATTAATGTCCTCAAATGGAGGAGCATAATTGTTAATTAACAATGTTGCAGCCCATGGAATGGGACCTCTAGAGAAACCAATGGAGGGAGACATTGATGTCAGCCTTTATGAGGATGATAGCAGTCATGGGACCACTCATGATGAGGAGGAGAATGAAGGGCAAGAGTTGGAGGATGCTGTGCAAAGGGAGGAGGGTCTTGAAAGGGAAGGCGTAGATGAGACACAAAGCAACCAAAGAGAGGGCACAAAGGACACCTCCAAACAGGTCAAAAAAACATAGATTTTTGGGAAGATGATGAGAACTAGAAGCCCACAAGGATTCCTTTCAAGTATCAAAGCTGATTTCACCACTGATCCCCCATTGATACCGCTGTGTAGGATGGTGCCCATAGGGGCAGTAACAAAGCTTAAGTCAGAACACCGAGAGAACAATTTCTATCACGAGAGTGAAGAATATTTTATCATGGGAGTGAATCCAATTAATTATGTGTGATGCATGCATGGTTCATGTGTGAAGCATGGTAGTGAATGATTTCTATTTGTTAGAACTATTTTTGTGAGTGATTCCAAACTAACATTGTGGACTATGTTGAGTATAGATTATGAGTTCGGAACAAGCAAGTGAACATTGGACAAGATTATCTAGCCGAGCACATATGTGCTAAATATTTGATTTTGTATGGTTTGCCCCATTCTACATATGTTGGGCAAGGTTTATTTTTTTGATAGATGCTTTAAAAGCATTGGACTATGGTTCAATTTTGTAAAAGCCCAATTTTGGAAAAGCTATGCTATTTATGGCTCCAAGGGTTAAATTTATGAATATGATTTAAATACCGCATGTGGGAGTGGAGCCACACACGTCGGGGGGGAGATTGTACCCAATCTTGTGTTCTTTGATTTTCATGCTCTTGATTTATGCTTTGATGTTATGGTTTATTTCTTTTATTATTTAATTTGTAGAATAATCCAATCTCCATGTACCATGGTCCTGTAATAGTGGTATCAGAGCACGACAAATTCAAGATTTGAATTTGGGTCATGGAGAGTTGAAGAAAAATCAAGAAATTGATTTTTACTCAAAGGTTATTGGCTTGGAGCAAATTTGAAGGCTTTTCAACAAATTCAAAATACTTGCATGGGAAGAGTAGAATCTGTAGCAAGGGTACAAGGACTTTAGACAAAAACAAGATTCATTCAAAAATCCAAGACATAAAGAAGAGAAGGTGAGTAAGACCTTTGGGCAAAGATTCAATGGTTTGTGGGAAATTTTTGGACCATCGGATCAAGATTTGGATCAAGGGTTGAGGGCCTTTATGCATAAAACCACTTTTTTGGAGAAAAACCACCCTTCTTCTCCCCAAAACCACCTTCATCAACTCTAATCCTCCATAATCCATCTTTATGGATGGAATCAGCTCATTGAGGAGATTATTGGACTATTTTCAGAATTTCTAAGCTCTCTATCTACTCAATTTGTATATTGGAGGGCTCACAAGTATCTACAAATCCACGTTTTTTTGAAGTAGCCTCACGAGCAGTTTTTAAACTTATTTATGCTTAAGTTTAGGCTTATCTTAAGCTTAAGTTTAGGCTTATCTTAAGCTTAAATAAGGTTAGGCTTATCTTAAGCTTAAGTTTAGGCTTATCTAGAAAAAGAATCAAGTTACGGTCGTGAGAACGTGATTGAAGATGAAGACAAAGACAACCAACCTAAGCAAGAGGGTACTCCCAATCATGATTTCTACCACACTAGAGAGGTAAGCCTAAAACTTATACTTATGCATTGTTTAATATAAAATTTATATATAAAAATTGTAGTTAAATTTAATTATATTGGTCAAGATAGTTCAATGATTGATATGTACTTTCTATATGCGGTCATGAGAACGTGATTGAAGATGAAGACAAAGACAACCAACCTAAGCAAGAGAGTACTCCCAATCATGATTTCTACCACACTAGAGAGGTGAGCCTAAAACTTATACTTATGCATTGTTTAATATAGAATTTATATATAAAAATTATAGTTAAATTTAATTATATTGGTCAAGATAGTTCAATGATTGATATGTACTTTCTATATGCGAAAGAAAATACATATTAGAACATTCACTATCAAGACTTCACTGAACTAACAATGATGCATATATGTTTTTCAACTGATCACCAAAGAATGTATGTAACTTATTGTTATTTCACATTCAACCTTAAAACTTTAACACCTCATTTAATACACTTTCTTCACATTATTCTCTTTTGATTCTAAATAAAGTTAACCAGGTGTGTGTGAGAGATACTTGTGTTAGTGTCTGTGAAAGATACTCGTATTGGTGTATGTGAAAGATACTCGTATTGGTGTATGTGAAAGATACTCTTTTGATGTCGGTGAGACGGATAATCTAAGTGATATTTATTTGACGGATAACTTATCACAATCTAGTGCTGAGACGGATTCTATTTGGGAGACGGATATTATATTTTGACTCTCTTCACTTGCTAATTAATATATGCAACTAAGGTCAGTTGCAACCCAAACAAGAGGGAATGTTATGGTAATTAATTTATTGTTGGGTGATCCAATAAGTGAAAAGAATATCTTGGTGAACCAAGTGTGATTAATTTGGTTGTGAGTAAATCCAACCAATTGTGACATGTGTGATGCATGTAAGAAATGTGTGAGTTTGATTATGAGTGAATCGAATCAACTCTTTTGAATTAATTCTTGATGAGGGTGACCCTAGTTGGTTGTGAGTGAATCCAACCAGCTGTGATACGTGTGGTGTACTATGTGAATACGTGTGACGCTTATGAAAACATTGTGGGTGAATCCAATGTAGGAGTTTGATCGTGAGTGAATTTGATCAACTCTAAGACACGTGTGATGCGTGTAAAGGTTCTGTGAGTTTGATCATGAGTGAATCCGATCAACTTTAAGACATGTGTGATGCGTGTGAGGACATGTGGGAGTGAATCCACTTAAATACATAATTACATTGTGAGTGAATCCAATGTGGGAACAATTAATGTGTTTGATCACTTGTGTGTGCTGATAGTTACAACCAAGGACGGTTGTCTTCTCAAATGGGAGGACTATCACTAGAGTGATATTTTTAAGAATATTTTATCATGGGAGTGAATCCAATTAATTATGTGTGATGCATGCATGGTTCATGTGTGAAGCATGGTAGTGAATGATTTCTATTTGTTAGAATTATTTTTATGAGTGATTCCAAAGTAATTATGATCTAACATTGTGAACTATGTTGAGTATAGATTATGAGTTCGGAACAACCAAGGGGGACATTGGACGAGGTTATCTAACCGAGCACATATATGCTAAATATTTGATTTTGTATGGTTTTCTCCATTGTACATATGTTGGGCAAGGTTTTTTTTTGTTTTTTTTAATGAGATGCTTTAAAAGCATTGGACTATGGTTCAATTTTGTAAAAGCCCAATTTTGGAAAAGCTATGCTATTTATGGCTCCAAGGGCTAAATTTATGAATATAATTTAAATACTGCGTGTGGGAGTGGAGCCACACACGTTGGGGAGGAGATTGCACCCAATCTTATGTTCTTTGATTTTCATGCTCTTGATTTATGCTTTGATGTTATGGTTTATTTCTTTTATTATTTAATTTGTGGAATAATCTAATCTCCATGTACCATGGTCCTGTAACAATTTCTTTTATTTCTTTTATTTCTTTTATTATTTAATTTGTGGAATAATCTAATCTCCATGTACCATGGTCCTGTAACAATTTCTCGGTCATTCAAGATGGGTGGGTACATGCCTAGTGGAGGATCCTTTATTGTGTCCATGATCGACCTAGAAGGGGAGTAATCCCCTGTCATACAGAGACTTATATATAGTCTTGGACGGATGTTTGGAGGGCAGCAGTGAATGACCAGTTTGAGGCACTTCTATGTACTGACAATGAATGGGGCCCATTATTGAGTGGAAAGATGGTGCATATCTTGGATGGCAACAACAAATGGAAGACCTTCATGGAGTGCATCAAGTAAGTTATTATTCAGTGCTATAATTTCAAAGTTTTGGAATTCTTTTGTAACAATTCTTAATCTTTTGTGTTTTCGTACATGTTGAAGATCATCCTACGGACATATCTTGGCATTGCTTTGTGAAATGTGAGTTTGTCTCATTCAACAAAGGTGATGTCGGGGAGTTGCTATTTTGTTTGACAAGACTGAACAAGTAAGAAGGTGTGCTTGTCCATGATATTTATAATTTCTTTTTCTTTGTCCATTGCTTTATACATACTGACTATTCCATATGAATATTCAGGGTCAATGAGTTTGGCTACGTACTGAGAACATTCAAAGACATGGTGTTTCAATTGAGGCAGCTTCGTGGGTCAGACTTAACTGGCAGAGATTGATGATGAGGATTGTGCATTTATTGAGGAGGAACTCACTCGCAACGTCAATACGTGTGGGAAAAAGGGATGGTACAAAATCCCAATTCAAGTCTTGATGCAACTTGTTTTCAGAGATGAGATGGAGCAGCACATTGAGGAGAAAGCAAAGGATATGGATGATGTGAATCGTTGGAAGGTTATAGAACATGTGGAGGTTTTGTACACCGAAATAAGGCACACAAAATGACGCGCTTGGCTGACCCACACAATGGAGAGGCTTATTGGCGAGCTTTAATCTCCCTACCATGGCATGAACGGGCCAAGCACATAGCCACAGAGAAGAAGCTATACCTTATTGTGGTGGCATGTGTGAAGGATGCTGCAAAATCATATTTGGTTGGGATGCTAAACAATGAGCAGTCCAATATTCATGCCGCCTTAGAGTATCTCCCAACAACTAATAAGAGGAAGATGAGAGATTGGTTCCATGTGTTTGTTTTCTGGTTACAAATTGTAGAATTTGGTCAGGCTTTGCTAGTTGAAATCAAAACAACTAACCAGGTCTGCCTCCCCTTTGAAAAGGAGTTTAAGGAATATGTAGTGACACATATAGGAGAAAGTTCTTCAAGAAGGCATTCAAGACACACCATGGAGGGTTCAATCACAATCTTCCTATTGATGAGCAACCTGCCTTAAAGTCTACTACACACCATGTGGTGTATCGATGGCTACAAAAGCAACTTGTCTCTTGTGGCCTTGAGTCAATGCCTCCCCTGGCAGCAGTTTGGACATCAGCTGATACTCCAGCTTACATGTACGAAGATCTGCGATTGGGCCGAGTAAGTTTTGACATTTCTTGTTTAAAGTTGTGACATTTAAGTGTTTGTCTATGTGCAATTATTATTAGTGCCATGCTTTCAGGCACTGTGTGCCATAGAGAGGGAACATTGCCCATGGTGGCTAGACCTTGACTACAATGAGGCTCCTAAGGAAGAAATTGACTTGTACAGGAGACATATGACTTTAGTGGTGATTTGGCAAGACCCTAAGACCATTGTCGAGGTATGTTGTGAACCCATCACACAAGCAAGTGTTTGTTTCTAAAGGTGTTGGTGAGGCTTTTAATGATGTGGCTTTTATTCTGGCAGAACCAACCTTCCACCTCGCATGCGCAAACCAGCCACTCAAGTAGTACATTTGTCACACCACCTATGAACTTGGGTAGAGATATAGTTCAAAAAGCACTGGGGCAGCAAAGCAAGCCCATTCTACATAAGGGGGGGTTAGTAGCAGCTCCATTACTAGTCGTGTGGTGAAGATAGAGTAGATACAACACTCAAGATCCACCTAGTACCTTCCGATAAGATCCTAGAGACTACATCATTGGTGGATTGACTTTGATTCCTAAATAGACTACATCGCTGGTTGATTGTATAATGTTGTGTGTAGGCACAGTGCTGGCATACTGTATGAATGTTATTGACCTTGCTCGTGACATACAGAGCCTTGAGGTGCCATTGAATACGATGGAAATTTTTTTGGAAGGATTGAATATCATTTGTACTAGGGGGAAGGTAAGGGGAAAGATGGTAGACTACTGTGTGGACATGGTGTTTGTTGATTTTCCTTTAAACACCATGGTGGAGGGTTAATCTCAAACAAAGGGTTGATGTGGACTTACATGCATCAGCATTCAATTTAGCAAACTTTTGCATGTCTGATACTAGATTCTTTGTGTGCTTGTACAAAATGGAAGAGGCACATAAGGTTGAGTCTTGTGCTTGGACAGAAGGGATTTGTGCTCTTCCATCGGCAATCTTCCATCGGCAAGTGGTCCAATGCACACAAAGGACAAATGGCAACAAAGGTAATTAATGAATGTGATGTCCCTCCTTTGCTTACTATGAACAAAGAGTAGACCTCAAAACTTTGGTATGTTGATTGGGGCAGGTGACATGTCTCTTCTCAATTGTATTTGTACGTTCTTCTACTCCTAAGAGAGACCTTGAGCTTCATTCTAATCAAGTGAGAAAAATGGAGCTCGTGTATGAGTTTGATGTTGAGCTTGATCTCATTCATGAGACAAGTGAGTATATTGGTAATCTCATAAAGGATATGAACATTAAACCTTCATCATCACTAGTAACATGTGTGTTGATTGTTGTGTGTGTAGTGTGCCATCTGAGGATTGGGTTGAAAGAAAAGATCATCCATGGAGGGGGGGCTGTCAAAGAGATCAAAATCTTTGCAAGTACATTGTGTCCCTCTTCACCCATGCTGGTGAGACCATCATTGATATGTTTGCTCGGACCGGCACACTAGGGCTAGCTCTGCTGCATACATGGATCGACATGTGATCTTGATAGAGAATGATGAAGTAATCTATGAGCGCCTTCTATGTACATATGTGGCAGAGGTATTATTGTCCTTGATCTATCCTGGTTTTTAGCATTGTGTATGGAAAGAAAATTCACTTGTATGTATTCTTGTAGATTTGATACCATTATGTGTTGCAGTGCACCGAGTTCCTTTTTTCCTCCTATGATCCATTATGTCCGCATTATATTTATGTCCATTATATTTACATTTGTTGTTTTCATAGAGAGCCTTCTTGGTTACTCTTTTTTTTGCCTACCTTATTTAGGAGTTCAATTCCTTGGAAAGAATGTTGTACTCACCATTTGCTTAGTCTATTTTGGACAATCTTTAGGATGCCTTAGTGATTGATTTGGCTTTTGAACTTTTTGAGAAAAAGAGAAATGAGAATTCATTTATTTTTAACTTGTAAAGAATATTGTTTCTCTAAAGCTTCATTCAAGTTCACATTTAGGTATATCATAATTCTCTTCTCATGTATTAATCCTTTGTGTCACAATTGCATTCTTTTGTTATGTTCATAATGGATTCCCTCCCTCCCTCCCTCCCTCCCCCCCCCCTCTCTCTCTCTCTCTCTCTCTCTCTCTCTCTCTCTCTCTCTCTCTCTCTCTCTCTCTCTCTCTCTCTCAATGTACCACAAAAAAACCAGCACATGCTCCCTATTTGTAGCTCTCATGGAAAAGATAGATTATATGACCCCGCCCTCTGCTCCCTTGTTTGTGCTCACTTTATAACCACTCCCATCGAGGCGTAGCCTAAGGGCTTAGATTTGAATCTGATCCATTCCAAGCTACGGGGATCAATATTGCCCAGTGTTAATTAGGAGGTCACACTCCGAATGGCATACCATTTTGGAGCCTCAGTTGTTTTCAATCTTGTTCATATTAGGTTTTAGGATATTCAATTTATAGATTTTAAAAGAAAACCCTAAATTTTTGGCCATTTGCATGATTTTTAGGCCCAAACAAGGCTTGGGTTTTCATTATAATAAGTCAGGGATTTCTTATCCTTAGTGAGAATAAGGATGAGATTGACTCTGAAAACCTTGGTGAATATAGGTGATTCATTACAATGAGTTAGGGATTTCTTATTCTTAGTGAATAAGTGTGAGATTCACCTTGAAAACCTTGGTTAGAAGCTCTAATCTTGTGAATTAGAGTGTGAAAAGTTGTGTTTTTCTTATTCTTACATTGCATGCATTTGGTACCAATAGAACATAAGTAGATTTTAATAAAATATAAATTAAATTAAGTTAAGCTAGATATATGTATGTGTGTGTGTGTGTGCACATAAAATCAACAAAAAAAACCTAGTATTAAGCATTTTAGGAATATTAAAAACATCCTCCAAAAAAGTCTGAGACCCAAGGGAAATAACAAAAATGAGGCCCAAAATTATATGTGAAACCTAAAGCAGTATTGTCACCTTGTGAGACTGTCTTCTTTTTGTAGTTGTGTTGTTCCTCATTGGTTGGTGTAGTTGGTTGTACTTGGTTGCACTAATCCATGATCACTCCAATAGTAGCTGCTCTTCCATAACTCATGTAGGAATCACATACACCTTCCTAGCCACCACCACAGGTTTATTTGGGAAATTGATACGAACCTTTAGTGACAATTCAACTTTTACCATGATGGAGTGAAAGCTATGGCCTCTGGCCTTTGTTGGTTCCAGTTCATGTCTACCTACAGTTTCCCATGTTTTGTATGACAATAAGTCATGACTTACACTTGTATCTATTAAGGTTAATGCTTGAGGTATCACTACATGTAGGTATTCACTTTAACTTTTATCCTTGCAGGCTCAATATTCAAGTTAACATCCTCAAGGGGGATGAGCAACCGTATTTGTGTTGCTAAGGTTTTCCCTTGAAATTACATTTTTACTTTCACTATGTGCTCTTTTGCTTCCTCTTGGGCTTGCTTTTTCATTGTTTCTTCATTCTTTTTCTCTCTTTTTTTTAAGACTTAGGTTAGAATGTCCTGGGTCAATGGTCGACATCCTCAAGGGTGACAAGAGAAACTATATTTGTGTTTAAGATTTTTCCTAAAAAATGCATTTTTTCTTTTGCTATACGCTTTTTGCTTCCTCTTGAGCTTGCTATTTCATTTTTCTTCATTATTTTTGTCATGTTTCTTTTTATGGATTTTGGTTAGCATGTCCTAGGTCAATGGTTCATTCATATACCCCTAGGTCTCCACACCATAAAGGGTTTCAATCTTTACAAAACCTTGTAGAGTGACCTCCATGATCTTGAATGGTCCCATTCTCCTCAGTTTTAACTTTTCTTCTTGCTCCCTATTTCGAACTAAAAAACTAGATTCCCTTAAGTTCCTCATGTTGTGATCCTTCCTTACAGTGATTGTAAAGCCAAATTCAACAAGTAAAAGTAGCAATAATGTAATTCTTCCCACTATGCAAGGTTTGTTAATAAGATACAACAATGCCTAGTGGTCTAGAAAGAACACAAATGTATTAGGTAATAAAAGGCTCAAATGGTGTTATTTGCATTAACACCTCGAACATTAGCTTTGGCTTTAGCAGTGGATTGCTAGCTCGAATGAAGCCTTCATACTCTGCACCAAACAATGACTCCAAAATTGTATCATCAGTAAAAGATTCAATATTGTCTTGGGGGAGAGTATGTCATACCTTCTAAGGTTGTCGCATGGGGGAGTGGGTGAGATGCCAGTATCTCCTTGGGGGCGAGAGGGTTAGTGGGAAAATCTATATGTTGTGGAATGAGAGTAGAAAAGATGCAGTCGGCTTGAGACTTGTTATTTTAGTAGGTGGGGCATTAGGATATGGATGAAGTAGTTTACTGGACACATTAGAATATATTGGGTAAGTGGAGATGGAAGATGAAGATGGTGTCTCTTCCTGACCATGACTTGAGCTAGAGGGTGGGTGGCTAGGTATTTGAGATTTCATAAAATCTTCAAGTTCAGGGATATCCTTAGGATTTATGTTAGGATAATCAAAAGTGTAAAGGACACTGGTTAACATGGATTCTAAATGTTTGTAGATATTATGGTATAGTTTTAGAAAACCGAAAGGGTGATATAAAGAAGACTCACATAAGTTTAAGTGCTGGTGAGTATTGTAGACTTCTAGCCACCCATGGCTTATAATCCATTGATAACTTTGTGCTACCACCTTGTAGTTGGCCGATGTTTCGGGAATATCATTTGGAACAAACAAGTCTAGTTTTTCGATACTGTTGTCTAGGATTTCAGAGTTTTGTAGTACTTGACACCAACTACGAAGGTTTAACACAATAGGATGCAATGGATAAAAGTAAATATCATGTGGATTAGTTAATACTATATCTCCCCAAAAAATTCCCATTATGATAGTGGGGACAGCATCATGCTCAGTGTTTTGCTTAATGAGGGTTAGTTCACCTAGGCCTAGGTCCTCAAACAGGTTTATATCATATTGAAGCAAGGAGAGGGTTAGTGTAGAAAAAAATAGAGTAAGAGTTTGAGGACGGGCCCAAGGGGTTACTGGGGTGGCAAACTGACCTATCTCCGAGGCTCGCTCAAGGATTAGGCACATTTCATCTGTAGGCTCTTGTCTTTAACTCTGCGATCCTGTATGGCCAATTGGCATTCCAATTCTTGTAGATGGGAGTCATTGGTGAGGAGGTTTGATATGGCTATTTCGCAGACCATCCGTGCAGCATCCAACTCCTTGAAGTGCCTCGTTGCTTCTTCCTGCGCACGTCTAGCGGTAGCCTCTCTTTCTTCTTGAGCCTCTGTGATTCTCTGAAGTCTTTCGGTAATCAGTCTTTGATTGTCTTGTAACTGTTGGGTGACTTGTGCCATTGCCTCTTGGTGTGCTATCACCATTCTTTCCATCTCAACTTGATTGGCACTAATGGTATCATTAAGGGCTCTCACATTCTCTACATGTGCCTTGTTTGTCTGTTCCTTTTCTTGTTGCAAGTGAGTAGCCCTGCTTTTAGCTTCCTTCAGAATTAAGGATAACTACTGGATCTTCTTTGGCCATGGACATAGCTGGAGCTCTTGTACCTGCTGGGCATGAATGGATGTTAGCTCGTGTGGTTATGGGTAACCTCCTTCTGAAGTTTCTCCTTAGCCTACTCCAGCTTCTTCCTAAGCTCCGTATTCTCTTTAATTCTCTAGACAATATTTTGGCCTTAGAACCAGATTATTATTTTCCAGCACTTTGTACCTAGCCTCTTGCTCCTTGGTGGCCTTTATTCTCTTCATGATCACATCTCGATGCATGGCCTCTGCTGTGGTCAAGTATTCTTTTAAGGTTTGCACTTGTGTGTTGGACTCTTGAACTTGCTTCCAAAGTGAAGCATTACAATCATGAAGCATATGTGTAGTGAGGAGATGGCAGCGCCATACTCATTGCTCCTACTCCCAAAGTGGTGCACTTGTGTTCGCCGCCTCTTCCAGTCCAGCATGCGGCAAGTTCAGTAGCCCATCTAAGCCTTCCATAGTTTCCTGAACTATTCATAATCTATATTGTGTAGGAATGACAGATGTGGTATTCTTTCTTCGTCCTCCAGACGCCTTCCTTTGCTCAGACTGGATGTATCTTCACCTCTTGGTATTTTACATGTATCAAGTGGCGCTATTGGATCTTTCAGTGGGATTGATGTTGCTATTTCAAGCTCTCATGATTCTTCAGCCCCCCCAGCACTGCTTCTGTTGCTATCTCTGGCTCCATCTCCAGGTGTGTCTGTCACATAGTAGAATCCTTAAGCAGAGACAAGTTTTTGAATATAAGCTGAGTTGGGCTCTGAGGAGTCATCTGCTGTGTTTGTTCTTGTGTGGCCTGACTGACAGTGGCTTTTTGCAGTGTCAATATTGCAATGATTTAATCTCTTTTGCGAGCTCAGGCTCAATCCATTGTGTTTCCTCAGCCACATTTGGAATGATGCCCCTCATCTTTCTTTCCGTTTTCTTTTTCCTCCCTTACTTGATCTCCTTCATTATGGCTTGTGTTTCCATGAGGACAGCTTGGCCTTCTTGCATCTCTGCAGCTGTCAGTGCTGGTTGCTCTGGAAGGAGTGTCGATTGCATCTGCTCTGCTAGTTCGAGTTCTGGAAGGGTCCTCTATGCCACATGGTTTAGGACTTATGTGAGGAGGTATGGGTTGCATATCTTGAATTGATGGGCTTTGAGGTAGTTCTTCATTTCTCGGTGTATGTAGTATGCCCAGTCCTCCTCCTCCTCTTCATGGACTTTCCCAATTCTGTTTAGTGGTGCCCAGTTGTAGCAGTCCACTAGCTTCACCTGCATGATTAAAGACATTGCCTTGCATGCCTTCTCTATGGCCTCATCTTGGATGTTCTCATATTCAGCTCCATTGGAATTATAGGAGCTCTTCTTCAGTATAGCATCTAAGGGCATCTTGTCAAAGGCATGGGCATGTATCTTAACTGGTGGTGGGAGCTGCAGAGCTTCACGGATTAGATCTTCCGATCATGACCTGATCTGTTGTGCCATCGGCCTTCTTGGTAGCTTTGTCATATGTTTTGATGTACTCGGCACAAAGCTCCATGTTGATATTCTTGGGAAGAATCTGTGCCATTCTGTTGAGGCCCACCTTCTCTAGTTTGTCATTTACTTCTGCCTCTTCCATGATTTGGAGGCACTCCGGGCTGTGGTACTGCAGTGCCACCTTTTCATGTGCCGTATGGATCTCCTTGCTCTGCTGATGATGGCACCATGGAAGGCTTGGGCATATGGGCTGAGGTAATTCATCTTTGGTCCATGTGTTGGCCTCTTCTTCTGACTCACTGGGGAGCTCGTAGCACTTGCCTGTGTCATCGTGGGGGTCTCTGCGGCTTCGGGCTCTGAGGTCAACATCTGTACATGTAAAGAAGATTAGTCTCTAGACTGGTGGGGTAGGTACCACTCTCTTTTTTTTTTTGTATGAATGGCAAGAAGGTTAATCGTGATGATGAGAAGGGTGTTAGTGGTGGGAGAAATAAACAAGGTGTGTTAGTTGAAGAGGTCAATTATGTAACGTGAAGGTACAGGTGCTCAAACCGTGAAAGTGCAGGTCATGAGAGGACTAATCTCGTGAGTCCGAGAAAACCCATGAGATAGAAATCCATGAGAAGGATTTTTGTGAAAGTTAAAAGCGTGAGAAGGATTTTTGTGAGACGAAAATTTGTGAAAGTTAAAGGTGTGAAAGTTAAAAGCGTGAGAAGGATTTTTGTGAGACGGAAATCCGTGAAAGTTAAAAGCATGAGAAGGATTCCCATGAAAGTTAAAGGCGTGAAAGTTAAAAGCGTGAGATGGAAATCTATGAGAAGGATTTCCATGAGACGGATTCTCGTGAAAGTTAAAAGTGTGAGAAGGATTTCCGTGAGATGGATTTTCATGAAAGTTAAAGGCGTGAGAAGGATTTTCGTAAGATAGAAATCCATGAGAAGGATTTCCGTGAGACGGAAATCCATGAGTTTTAATAGCGTGACAGTGCAGGTTTTGGCAATTTCGTAAAACTGCCGATTTTGATAGTTACGTATTTATGTTTTGTTTTTTTTTTCAAAGATTAAAATAGTGCAAGTTGTGATGAGACCGCCTAGCAGAGTTTAGAGTGAACTCAGAGCAAAACACAGGAAATCGTTTGATGAAAATGCAGACGGTTGTTTAATGTGCAAGACTTTGTGTGCCCGAGACTTTGTGTGCCCGAGACATTCAATTGATCATGATCAAAGTTTGAAAAGATGAAAAAGAAAAGAAAAACAAAGAAGGGTCCAAGCTTCCAGCTCAATGCGTGAATGTCGATTAGATTTCAAAGAAGCGGGGATGCGATGCAAGAAGACTGATTGCGTGAGCGCACGATGGAAGATTGATTGCGTTGAGCACACGATACAAAATGACAAAAAAAGGACAGATTTTTGAATTTATGGCACAACCGTCGGACTGGGCGGCTACCTTAATGAAGAATGCCACGTGGCATCTTGCGATTAGCCTATGAGAAGTGATTGTTTCACGACGCGAAGCATTTTGGACCAGTTCACAGCGTGAATTGTTTTGCACTAGTTAACAGCGTGAATTGTTTTACACTAGTTCACGGCATGAACCTTTTTATATCCGTTCATGGCGTGAACTTTTTCAGATCACTAGTATGCAAGATTGATATCTTCTATTTCTCTTCATGCTAAATCATTTAAACATACATATAAGGGAGTGAATGATACCCAGTTTTACCTTGTATCCATTTTGTGACTAATGGATACCTTCATCTTTTATTGCCATGGGAACCAAGGTGACACCTTGGCACTTCTGGGTAGGTGTTGTTGTATAGGCATTGTAGCTCTGTGTGGGAGTGTTTGATTCTTCCCTCCACCCAACTGATGAACAGTTTTACTACTGAGTTCTATGGATTGGGGCTTTTAACTGTGTCCCATTGCTAAACTTCTTTTTTTCTCCCTTTAGGGTCCTTGTCTAGCTCCTTGATCGAAGTGGTTACTGGTATTGTTTTGGCAATACTCAACCCATCTTGTTGAGTTGTCTTCTTCCTCCACACCAGTGTTTGTGCAGTTTGAGCATTGGTTTTAGTTGGGAGTTGGTTCCGCATGCTTTTACTACCCTTTCCTTGTATTCAGAGCTGTTTATATAACGATGGCCACTCGGTGGGGTTTGGGCACCCACACTGTCGTTTTACCTTGGTAGTATCCTTGCGCCAGTAGTAAATCCTTTCGGACCCATTGTTATATGCACATTATGTGTGCATATACTAGGAGGCTAACCCACATTAGGCTTGTGAGCATGAACGCATGGGAACAAGCTCTAGTGGAGCATGGGTTAGGACTAACCTTAAGGGTTAAGGTTAGGGTCAGGCATCCAAGGGTCACACATGGGAAATGGAGAGTCAAGAGTCACTTGAGGGTCCTCCTATATAATAGGGGCATGGGGCACACTCAAGGGAGGCTTTGGGGACTTAGAGGCTTAGGCTATGGTCTCTTGTATAGAGGTCCATATCTACTCACCTACCATTTCACACTATAGCTTCATGCTATTGGATTGGAGTTATACCTCTTGATGGTATGGGACATCAAGGTAGAGGTATGATGTATTTAATTTATAATTCATGTGTGCATCCCTTGGGCTTGGGGATGGTCAGGTGGTTGAGTTTATGCCTGATTTATGCATGTTTATACTTAACAATTATCTAGAGAGATCTTAGGGTTTTAACAGTGGTATCAGAGCAATCTCTAGTTAATTGTTGTTGATTTTTTCTTATTATAATTTTTGGTATTTTTTTAAAAGTAAATTTTAATATTTACTAATAAAAATGTTATTTTGTTGATTTGTGTTGATGATTTGCATGTGGATCGTCGATATGGTGATTGGAATGCGTGTTACTATTATTCAATGGATGAATCGACGTTGCAGGGGAAATTTCGTGAGTTTAATGCTATTTTTTTCTATTTTTTATGGTTTAAAATAAGCATTAATAGAAATTTTTACAAAAATACCACATATTTTATTGTGAATATTTTTTGGTAGAATGGATTCCCTAAATTTTTAGAATTTTTAGGAAATTTTTTCTAATTTTTTAGAAAATTTTAGAGCATTTTTATGGTTAAAATTGTAATTTTTATAGATTTTTGCGGGTTTTTCTACGGGTATGCCATCAAATTTCTACCGATTTTCTGCTGAAATTCAGTAGGGGGCAGCATGTTGATGCATAGAATGCTCTCTGGTGTGCGTGGGATTCTCTTGGTCTCCCAATTCTGAATTTTCTTCTATTTTCTCTCGCATTTATAAACCACCTCTTAAAAAAATTACATTTTTATTAATATTAATCATAATTAATATTAATTATGATTAAGGAGATTAATTAAAAGTTAATCCTTCTCTTTGATTAAGATTAACAGAGAAGAGAAGATGGTGAATAGAGAGAATGGAAGGGAGAAGAAGGAGAGGAAAGAGAGGAGAGGAGAGAGGGAGTCTTCTCACTCTCTCCCTCTCTCAATTTTTTGCGCAGACCGGGGGGGGGGAGGGGGGGGGATTTCGCTGTAGGCGGCGAAAAAAATCACCACCCCTCCCCTAAAAAATCAATTCATAAGCTTTTTATTAAGCTTATTAATGTTGTTTTTTTTTATTTTTTTAAAAAATGACTTTTTTATTATTTACAAAAAAAGCTTTTGAAATTGTTTCAAAAAAAAGCTTGGAAAAAGCCTAAAAATTAGAGACAATTTGAAATCTGAGGAAAAAAAATTCTCCCAAAAATTTCTGGAAATTTTTTCTTGGTGTCTTTTGGCTTTTCATCGTCCGGGAAACCTTTTGGCTTTTCGAATTTTGGAAAATCTTTTGACCTTTCGAATTCTGGAAACTTTTGACCTTTCACATTCTGTTTTTTTTTTTGTCTTTTCATTTTCCCGAAACTTTTGGTTTTCCGTATTCTGAAAAAACCGTTGGGATTCCGAAATTTTTTGACCATTCGTATTCTAAATGCGTTCGGGGTTCATTAAAATTTTCAAAAAAATCTTGAAAATTAGTGGAAAATTAGACAAAGGTTATTAAATTTTGAGAAAATGTGGGGTTGGTGTTGGTTTGTCCATTCCGACGCCCGTGAACATTCAAATTTCTTTAAAAATATTATTTTTTGACCTAGAAAATTAAAAAATCCATTAAAATTGTAAATTTTCATTGGATTTGAGAATTGCTGGGCGGAATTGGAAATTTCATGAACGATGGGATTCTCAGGAAAAATTAGGAAATTTCTAGAAATTATTTTTAGAAATCCTAAAAATTGATATTTTTAAAATATCAATGGTATTTTGGGAAATCTAAATTGCTAATTTTTTTTTGGAAAAATATAGGATGGAATGCCATAAGACAAGTTTGGTGGAATTCAAAATTATCATATTTTGAGGCCCTAGAAAATTAGAAAAAATTAGGAAAAAAATCATGATAATTCTTTTTCTCAAGAATTTAATATTTTCGAGGGTTATTTAATGTTGAAGTACGTTTTCTCATACTGACATTAGATTGATGCAGGTAATTCGCATATTATTAATACGATTATACCTTGTATTAGTAGATATTTTTGTTTGGATTAATTTTGAACGATGTTTTCATAATTTTGTACCATTGTATAGCCATTCTTTTTGGACATGTTCCTTAATTTCTTTTAATGCATATAATTTGCGTTCAAAGTGTGTTTCACCTTTGACACTTTTCCATGATAATTTCTTAAGCTGGTAGCTAGCACATGCATCCAATTTTCATTGAAATCCAGAGGAGGAAGTGATGCATACATTTTCGTTTCCTCTTCCTCTTCGGAATTTTCCATCGAAGGCTGGCACATTTATACGGATGTGGTCCACTTCGTTGTTGTGTGACTGAATCATTACCAAAAAGTTGCCCTTCCTTGGGGTGTGCTCTCCACGTTCTCAGATCTATCTTTAAAATTTGCGAATCCCTATGCACATACACATGATCTAATGCCCAATCATGCACCAATTTGGATTCCCTCATGAAGGGTTTCCACAATATTATGTTATATGAGTGTAGTTGGCACAAGAAGTCCATTACCACAAATGTATGATGGTAGCGAAATGTAAAGAGTTTGAGTTTCACATTCTCTAAAAGTCCAATGGGTCTTGAAGATGTTCCCTCTGCCATTTTAACAATTAGATCTACTCTTTTTAGATCGGGTTTTCCCCAGTTTTCCTAACAACGTTTTGTGATGATGCTAAACCCCCCCCATCATCCAGGATAGCCAGTGCTTGGTACTTGTCATGATGAATCAAGATTGTAGCATTTGTGTCGTCACTTTTGTAATAACGTCCCAATTGCTTAACTGGTATCTTGATGACTCTGGTTTCCTTTGTGTGTTTTAGGGTTCTTTCTGCGGCGGCCAGAGGTGGCAGAACATCTTTTGTAGTGTCGGCTGGCCTTAGTCCACCTTCTACCCATTCCTTTATATCTATCCATAGTGTTGGTGAACTGTATAGTAGTTGCCCTAATGGCATTTGCACAGACATGGATAGTACAGTGGCAGCGAGGCTTCCTATGTCTTTGGGTTCTCTGGCGATTGAGGGTTCCCTCCATGTGTGTGTCTCGTATCCATCCCTAGGGAAGGAATGGAGGGACTCACCTTGCACATTTTCCTCAAACGTCCTCGACATTGTGTTTGCTCAAGATCCCTCTTCCGTTTCTTCTAGAATTGGAGTAGGTACGTCCAATTCTCTTTCCCTTGTTGGCTCATTTCTTGGCTACATTGTATCCCTGACCCAGTTAGCCCTTAGCTTGGCTTCATATGAAGCCGTTGACATTCTTCTACTAAGGCCTTGGCGTCTTTGAGCTTCCTTATCTCCTCTTTAGCATTTGGGTACTCACCGACTCCTTTAGGAGAGTTGATGGTCTTTCCCTTTGCTCCTCTAGGTCAGGCTATTTGGGGTTGATCGCTTGATCCCCTTCTTCTCTCGATTCGGTGGATTCAGTGTTGATCGTATCTTCTTCTGATCCATCTTGGATTGTGACCCTAGTGTCACCCTTACCCACTTTTTCACTCTTCTCCTCCGGCCAGTTCTGGAAATGGTCGCATCTGCTCGGTTCTTCCCTTTGTCCCCCAATTGGGCTTGGGCTCATTTCAGGACATTGAGTGATGTGATATTTCTAGGCTGCACACTAATGGTTATTTCGGATGGTGGCCTAATTAGAAGTGGAAGTCGAACCACTTGCATGGTATGGACAATCCTCCTTGATCAAATGATCAATACCACATTTAGTACAAGTATTGGCATGTCATTGGGTGGAGCAATCAATTGTTGGGGTTGGTGCGTTGAACCACAGCGATTCGATGCAGCCCACCACAGCCAAAACATTGTAGCAATTCTTGTTTGGACACTCAGCGATTCGATGCGGCCCACCATAGCCAAAACATTGTAAGCAGTCCTCTCCTCATGTTTAAGTTCATGTCCTTACCCTTCCACTGTACCCTAGTTTGAAACACAAGTACTAGCGTGTTATTTTGTAGGACATAGAATTTAGGTGCGATCTCCGCAGCTTCCTCATAGTACTCTCCACTAATGTAAAGATTCTTCCCTCCAGCTTTTGAGGTGTACAGGTGTAAGAACCTCCCCTTCTGATCTTGTAATTATTTCCCTCTCTGAAATAGAAGAAAGATCCTGTTTTACCCTGTTTTGGCTTGGAGAGAGAAAATGTCTAGAGAGAGGTAATCCAAAATTAAGATATTTTTTGATATAAAAATCCTCCTAGTGTCTAAAATAATTTCCCCTGAAACTGAAATTCAAAAAGAACTTTCCAATGTGCAATTGGAATTAATTGAAAATGTGTATAAAGGACCTTAGCCTAAGGGTCTAGATTTTCAGAAATTTTTGGATTATGGTCCAATTAAGGTTCCTATGGGCCAATAGGATCAATCCAAGTGTGGGGAGGAGATAAATCTAATGAATAAAAGAAAATACCCAAAATTGAGTAAATGCCCACATAAGATGAAGAGTTGACTAAGTACAAGGTTTATTAGTTAAAAACTATGAGATATTATTAAAAAAATGAGATATTTTGGTATAATGATACATTTTTGACACCTTGGAGGGGGGAGACTTCAAGGAGGTGCCTATTTCACACATGTGGTGGAGTTTTTAACTCCAAAAAAATGTGATATTTTTATCTCTCCTCTCTCCTTGGATCAAACCAAATCAAAAGAAGGGAGCCAAACTAGGTCCAAATCTTGTTCAAATTCAGCCAAACTGAACTTGGAAAATTCTAGAACCTAGTTGGACTTGGTTAGAGGCCTCCCTCACCTATAAATAGATCCTTAGTCTTTTGTAAAAAAATCTGTGAACTATACCATGCGAGTATTACATTAAAATAATGATATTTTTTATTATCCCTTAAAAATCCTCTACTTTTGGAGAGAGTGGAGCCTCTCTCTCTTCAACCATCCTTGGAGCTTTCCTTTCAACACACTAACCAATTGATTGGTTGGGGGCTTCTTCTAAGATAAAGAAGCAAGCAAAAACGAGAGGTAAAGTGTAATTTTATGGTTTTTTCTCTACTATTCTCAATGTTTTCACTTCTCAACCCCTCTCAAGCTTGAGAAGTTTCTAAATTAAGTGTTTATAATGCAAATCAAGCTTTTCTTAAGAGTTGTAATGAATAATTAAGAAAAGTTTACATTTATGCTTAATTAGGATGCTTTTTATGTTTATCTCTCTCTCCCCCAAAGAATGGTCATTCCTATGACCAATTCTCTATTCAATTGATGCTTCTCATGGAGAAATTCTCAATTCACAAATCAAACTCTAGGCTTGTCAAACTAGAGGTGCTAGTAAATTATGGTAATCTTATGAGTTAAATCCATAAAGCAATTAAATGTAAAAAAAGGAATTTCCATGATATTTGAGATCCAAGAAATTAAATGGAAAAAAGAGAAATTTTTAGTATAATTCAATTTATGAATATTTATCAAAAGTGAAAATATGGGTAGAATTGATTTTTGTAAATCCCATGAATTCTTTTATTCAAAAGAGGAATATTGAATATAATTCATTTGAGAAATTGAGAAAGAATATGGAAATAGTCCTCGAGAAAAAGAACCTTTATCTAAGCCAAACAATTAGTAGAAATTTAGAAAAAGTCCCATTATAGGTATCGAAGTAGAAAAAGCTACTAAATGGGAATAAGATGTAAATGGGATGTGATAGGATGTGAATAGATGTTAATGGGATGCGATAAGATGTGAATGGGATGTGAATAGATGTGATAATATGTAAATGGGATGTGATAGGATGTGAATAGATGTGATAAGATGTGAACGGGATGTGATAAGATGTGAATGGGATGTGATAGGATGTGAATAGATGTGATAAGATGTGAACGGGATGCGATAAGATGTAAATGGGATGTGATAGGATGTGAATAGATGTGATAAGATGTGAACGGGATGTGATAAGATGTGAATGGGATGCGATAAGATGTGAATGGGATGAGAATAGATGTGATAAGATGTAAATGGGATGTGATAGGATGTGAATAGATGTAAATGGGATGCAATAGGATGTGAGTGGATGTGATAAGATGTGAATGGGATGTGATAGGATGTGGTGTGATGAAAATGAATGTGGATGAGATGTGAAGTAAATGGATGTGGATGTGAATGATGAGATGAGAATGAGAAGAAGGATATGCAAAAGGGTGAGATGGGAAGTAAATGGATGTGGATGTGTATGTGAAAGAATGTGATGTAAATGGATGTGGATGTGTATGTGAAAGAATGTGATGTAAAGGGATGTGGATATGCGAAAGGGTGAGATGGGAAGTAAATGGATGTGGATGTGTATGTGAAAGAATGTGATATAAATGGATGTGGATGTGTATGTGAAAGAATGTAATGTAAAGGGATGTGGATGTGAAAGTGATGTGGATGTGGATGTGGATGAGATGTGATGTGCTGAAAAGAGATGTGGATGTGGATGTGGATGAGATGTGATGTGATGTAAAGGGGATGTGGATGTGAATGCGATGTGGATGTGGATGAGATGTGATGTAATGTAAAGAGATGTGGATATGAATGTGATGTGGATGTGGATGAGATGTGATGTAATGTAAAGAGATGTGGATGTGAATGTGATGTGGATGTGGATGAGATGTGATGTGATGTAAAGAGATGTGGATGAAATATGATGTGATGTGAATATATGTGGATGTGATTTGATAGATGTGAATGTATGGATAGATGTGGATAGATGTATGGATAGATGTGATGTAAAGAGATGTGGATGAAATATGATGTGATGTGAATATATGTGGATGTGAAGTGATAGATGTGAATGTATGGATAGATGTGGATGTGGATGAGATGTGATGTGATGTAAAGAGATGTGGATGAAATATGATGTGATGTGAATATATGTGGATGTGAAGTGATAGATGTGAATGTATGGATAGATGTGGATAGATGTGAAGTGATAGATGTGAATGTATGGATAGATGTGGATGAAATATGATGTGATGTGAATATATGTGGATGTGAATGATTGGATGGATGTGGATGAATGAGATGGGATGTGTATGAATGAGATATGATGTGGATGTGATGTAAAGTGGATGGAATGAATGAGATATGATGTGGACGTGATGTAATGTGGATAGAATGTATGTGATAGAATGGGGATACAATGAATGTGAAGAATGTGAATGGATGTGATGTGATGTGAGTCGGGATAAGTGTGAATGGGTGAGATGTGATGTGAAATGGATGTGATATGATATGATGTAAATTTGGATAGATGTGAATGGATGATATGTGATGTGAATGGATGATATGTGATGTGAATGGATGTGATGTGATGTGAATCGGGATAGATGTGAATGAATGAGATGTGATGTAAATTGGGATAGATGTGAACGGATGATATGTGATGTGAATGGATGTGAACGGATGATATGTGATGTGAATGGATGTGATGTGAATCGGGATAGATGTGAATGAATGAGATGTGATGTGAATGGATAAGATGTGATGGGATGTGAATCGAGATAGATGTGAATGAATGAGATATGAGGTGAAATGGATATGATGTGATATGATGTGGATCGGGGTAGATATGAATGGATAAGATGTGAATGGATAAGATGTGAATGAATGTGATGTGATGAGATGTGGATATGGGTAGATGCGAGTGGATGAGATGTGATGATTATAATGTGGAAAGATGTGATGAGATGGAAAATGATGTGATTGGATGGGAATGGATGAAGGACGATGGGAATACATATGATTGGATAAGATGTGAATGAATGTGATGTGATGAGATGTGGATATGGGTAGATGCGAGTGGATGAGATGTGATGAGTATAAATGTGGAAAGATGTGATGAGATGGAAAATGATGTGATTGGATGGGAATGATGTGATTGGATGGGAATACATATGATTGGACTTGGATTAAGTAATGTGGATTGATGTGGAACAATGTGGAAAGATGAGAGTTCGTTATAGAAACTGTATTTATGACCTATTTTTAAATGACTGTTTTATGTCAAGAATGCTGGGGAAGCATTTTGACTGTCTTGTGAATGAGGTCGTGGAGACCTAAGTGATAAAGTTGCAACAACTGTGACGGAGAGTCAACGGAGGACGTCTCGCGTAGCACGGTCGGCCGAGGTCTTGACCAGCGATTTAAATGGTGAGCTTCCAGTACGATCGATGAGGGACCAAGGAAGCGGCCTATGAGTGAAGCGCTAGGTGACTTGCAAAGGATCCTAGGATGTTGACCATACGGTGCTCGGGCTCTGGGTCACCGAATATACCCACGCTGCGTCAAGGAAGATATTGGAACAAGGAGTAAGAGTTGTTTTCTGAATTCGGGCGTGGATTTGGTTGATTAACCTTGCTGGTCCTCAATGGATGAGTCCATGGCTCTTTTATATGGATCTGTTGGTTGATCTTGCTGATCTCCAACGAAGAATCCATCTGGCTTTTTATAAGTGAATATAATTCCGGGTACTATGAGCTCGGAACTATTGAAAAGGCCCTGAGTGGACAGGTGGTGAGCATTCTGGTTGCCAATGATGCCATAGGTACACTGATGAAGGAATGATTGGAAACTAGAATTCAATCGGGTATTTTGGAGGACTATGATCAGTGATACTATGATTTCATTAAAAGATTGTTTTAAAGTTAGCTGAATCTGTGAAATAGGAAATTTCATATTGGGGGTGTGTAAGTGGTGTGACTATCTTGAAGTTTGCATGAAGCGCCGGCTAGGGGGCCTGGGAACTCTTTTCCCTGGTACTCGGGATAAAACATAACCAAATTCCTAATTGGATCCTATCACTACAGTGGTTGATCAGTTGGCTAACCCTTGGGATTGGATAGGCTGGACTGATGGGTTCCTAAAATGAGACTCAATTCTGTTATGGTACGATAGATGAAGTAAATCTTGGACAGTCCTTGTTCTGGGTGGTTGCAAGAGCAGGGTGCCCAGTTTTGTCCACTCAAGTATCCTGTAAAAAAGTAAAAAAATAGGCATTGGTTTACCTTTAGTCGCTAATCTCTCCTAGCTAACAAGGGAATTTCCTTTCAAGTTCTTTTGTTGGAACATCACATGCAAAGTTGGCAATATAGTTGCATAATTTGATTAATCATTAGATAGTCTAAAGTACTCATTTCCTTAGGTACAAAGTCAATGTATACACCCTGTCCCAAGTTCGGACTGATTCCATAACATGCTAATATCTTTTACATATAAACTCATATGAGATTCCCACTTTGCACCTTAGATCTTCACATAATAAAGAGATTAATTTGATTTTTTTAGAAAACTTTAAGCTTATTTTCTATTTTAATTAAATATTTCAAGGTCTTTAAAGTGTTATAATATATACCACTTTTTGTACCCACAATAACTACCACTTAAAATGCCCAATCTTGTAGATCAAAAGAGTGGTAGATAGTGAGACATTAGTAGAATGTGGTGGTTAGTCAAAATTGCAAATCCAATGGTTGGATTTTTAATGATCTCTTTTCCAAAATTCTTCCAAGCTATCAGAAGGCCTGCAAATATTAATAATCTAATTAGTAAAACTACATTTTTGATGTAAAACATCTAAAACCTATAGAGACTAGTGTACTTGTAATGGTGGATCGATGGTGGAAAAAAAATTAGATCACTCTAAGTATGGAAGATCATTTTTTAATCATTTCATCATATTTTTTATGTTCTGATTAATTAGACTAATTTATATTAATTTAAGCTATATTGGGTTAATTTGAGTGCATATGTATTTTCTATTAGCTTCTTGATCTCATTTGAAGTACCTGGCCCCCCCAAATTTACTCTCCAAGCATTGTCCCAGTCCCAGCATAAACTGGACAAAACTGGACAAAACTGGACACCTTGATCTTGCAACAACCCTTCTATGGAAAAGAATCAACGGCTGTGCCTCTCGATGAGGAAAAAAGCATTGGTCTCTATGATCCAAGTGTAATTCTTTTCCTTGATATGACCATCTGACTTACGGGTTCAGTTGGATCAGTTTGGTTAGTGATGACCTTGACCATGTTAGAATAAAAATATCCTGGAGGAATCGCCCGTGCTTTCTGGGCGAGGGAAGTCTTCCAGGTTCGATTTTGGAAGAACCGAGGGATTAGTCTCTTGTCCAGATATCCGTGGGCGAGGCCCTGAGTGAGAGGCTCTGTCCCACACAAGAAGTGCTACTTCCGCTCTGCTAGCACCTCCGAATTCGTTGCGCGGAGGGGGCAAGGATCTTTTAACTAAGTTCTACTTCACGTACCATATCAATATCTTCTGATGGCTCTTCTATCAATACTTGGTTAATTTTAGCCTGTGGTGGTTGTGGTGGTAGAGGTGAAGTGTCATGTACACAAAACATCCCCCTAGGCAAATAGGAAGAGTTGGGTTGTCTTGCAGCTACAGTGATTTGTACAGGTGGTGCTTGTAAGGCCAATGGAGCTCTAGGTTCCGGTAGTTGTGCAACTGTTTGGAACCTTGGATATCTATACATTGAAGTGTCATGATTCCCTAATAATACACAGTGTGCACAATAGAGTAGTGGCCTTACTCTTAACTGTGGACATTTGGTGGTAGTGTGATTCAATCTGCACATGGAGCACCACACCAATTCCCTATAGGGGTAAAGATGGTTATGCCCATGCCCAGATGTTCCTCTTCCCTCCTTTACCTTCAATTTCTCTAGTATTGCGTTACTGAGCTCATCCACAGTCATGTTTTCGAGTTGCTTGCTCCGAGTTCCAATCTCTTGGTGACTCAAAACACACAAAGTCGTTGCTGTTGCTGAAGATATTCTGACATCTTTCGGTTGTTGCAGCAATTCCAGCATATTATCTTCATATTCAATTGCCAATTTGCAACATTGCATCTAGAGTGGCTGGTTAGGCTAGTGCCAGATAATCATGTATCTTGTGGTCTCTAACTCCTCTTCAGAAGCAAGGCAATAACTGATCGTCAGTTAGCCTCTCCCGTAGTTTGCACCTTGAATTTAAGTGCTTTAGTCAAGACACATAGTCTCTCATCGACTCCATTTCCTTTTGTTTGATATTGTGCCTATGTACCATAGGGTTCCATCTGTCTCGCCACTTTTGGAAAATTGGGCACAAACACATTCTTCAGTCGTGTGAAGTTAACCTTATTCTCGGGTTTGAGGGTTCGGAACCACTGATGCACTTTCCCTTCTAGGGTTAATGAGAAAGCATGAATCATTGTCACATCATTGACTGGCCCACAGGTTTCGCATGTGGATTCAAAAATCTCCACATGTTGAATAGGATCCCCATCCCCACATAATTTTTGAACGAGCTTAGAAATGATATGTGGCTTCATTTGAGATGGTCGGTATTCTAGAGCAATGTCTAGTTCCCTGACCATTCCTCAATCCATTTCTGCGGGGCCATATTCAACAGATCCGTCCTTATGGTTCCATTAAGATCAAGGGTTGGATCCACCCTTGGTCTTTGAGGAATTGCTCCTCCCCTACCTAGACCTCGTCCTCTTCCTATGTTGGCTCTTCTAGGGACCTCCGGTCCATGGGATGGTCCTGCCACTGCACCTTGGAATGGCTCATCATTAGTTGGCTCTGTATGCCTTTGCCGAATTAAGAGGTCCATATCCTATAGGAATGTAGGATGATTGATCATCTTCTCGATGTTCTTTTTGGTGTGTATAGACAATCCTCCACTTCGCCTGCCGCTCTTGCTAGGTTATCCTCTTCTTCTAGGGTTACAAAACCTTTCTCAGCTCTGTGCTCTTCATTTATGGGTTCTAAGTTTGGAATTTCTCCCTCACTTCTTTCCATGACTATTTTTGGCTCCTTACCTCGTGATTGGAGTAAGTTTACACTTCCCATCTCCTTTTGTTCGGCTCTCGCCCTTCAAGTATTGAGCTCTTGTTTCCTTAAGCTCAACTCTCGTTAGCTGTCACTCCACCTTGATCCTTTTTAGATCTAACTCTACTTCCTCTAAGGTTGCGAAGAATACTTGACCCGTGCTAGCCGCATTTTCCATGTCTCTTCTCATTCGGGGGGTGTCGGTGTTCAACAGCCTTGAATTTGACGTTTGGATGGGCACTTCTTGCCTTAGACCAAGTCCAGCGCTGGTTGACAGACCCATGCCCGCAGATTGTGCTTCTTTGTCATGGCTAGTTTGGAGACCAAAAAATCCCCATGCAATATCAATGATACCACTGGATCTGGTTGGGGAGGGTGGTTTCTCCTTCCCCAAACCCAGAGCATCGTAGCCCTTCTTCCATGGATTCTTCACTACTAGTTTCACCGGTGGTTAGATTCCTTAAGACACTCAAGTGAGTGCTTACTGAGTGGCCTAAACCCACACTTTTTTTATAGAAAGATCCTGGGTGATTTGATGCACTATCGTCAAGTGTAAGATCATCTCCGATGAGCTTTCTAGACCTTAAGTGCATGTATGTATGATTTGATAAGCTATTTTGTTATTACAACCAAGTTTTGATCAGATTCTGTCGACGTGTTTTTGAGGCCATGAGATTGTAGAGAATAGTTCACAGCATGAAGTGTCAAAAAACATTTCACGTCGTGAGTGACGATTTTCTGCACTTTCACGTGTTTAAAATTTTTGCTTTTGGAATCAAAATTTCCCATTACCTTGTTATGGGTTTCAATTTTTTCAATACTTCATTAGCCTTAATCTACTATACCAAGTTCGTGAGTTTGATTTGATTAAGGCATGAGATTGCAGAAAAAGTTCACGTCGTGAAGAGATAAGGTTTCACGTCGTGAAATGATATCGACAAGTTAAATCATACCAAAGGCTACATCATTGTGTGGCCAGCCAAAGATTGCGTAAGTGTTATTCATCTCTCTCCACCTTTCTAATTATGCTCCTTTTTAGTGGTTTTTTTAAGAGCAATTTGTCTTATATATGTTGATGTGTTTAAATTGTTGCAAACACATCAAAGGAAACCCCACATCCAAAGTGTGCAAAATATGTAAAGAGCAAGCCAAGAAGTGACAAGTACGAAGAAGAGGAAAAAATGCAAGAGGAAGATGATGATGACTGGACTCCTCCTCGAAGGAATCCAGGTAGAGTTACTCAGTAGTAAGAAAGGTTCTTCTTCAAAATCTATTAAAGAAACTATGAAAGTAGGAGATGTGGATGAGGGAATTGAAAAAGAAGGCGAGAATGAAGAGGGTTTCATGGTGACTCATGTAACTCGCTTACGATTAGAACTCCTACAAGACAGTCTTAAAAAGAGTGAAGCTAATTGTTATCCACATTTTATCAAGTCTTACATAAGGCATTTTTTGGATTACAAAGCATAACGTGTGTGTGTGTGTGTGTACATTGTAGATGATGAAATCTACTCCTTTGCCACCTTGTGCCTAACCCCTCTATACAAAGAGTGCAATTTAGGTACAAGAAAATGGCAAGGGAATTCTATATGAATGGCTATGTTACTTAGTAGATGTAGGTTCATTTTCTCTATCTCCTCATCCCATAATCCTTTTAGAGAAGTGACTCAAGATGATGTTATTGCATGGGATGACATTTGGCCATTGAAAAATGAGAAGTTTGAGAATAATCAAAAACACGGAGTGGAAATTCAAGAGCAACAAGATGTTTTATGTGCGGGACGATAAGCATCAAGTTGTGGCATGGAAAGAGAAGATTAATAAATGTGAGTCTACTTAAATTGCCTAATTTTTGAATGCGATCTTTAGTATTATAAAATAGTTTTGGGACGAATTAGATTCACATTATCTAACTATAGCATTCAAGAATGTTGTATCAAGACATCCTTGTGTTGATCCTTATTGCATTCAATGAGGATAGCGAGGGGGAGGTTCTCACAGTGATAGCTTGCTTAAACAAGTAAGAGAATATGTCTTAAGTCTCTTTGAATTTGGAATATTCGACGTACTATGTCTCAATCTTTCATCATAACCTTAAATATTTTTCCATAGGATGAATGAGGTGGGCTATATTTCTTCGTCTCTTGTGGACAAAGTGTGGCTCATTAGGACTCTTGGACTGGCAAACAAAGAAACAATTATGAAGCACACTAGAGAGATGAACAAGGCATGGATGGACAAGCATGCCTCGACATAGAAAAATAGGGTCGCCCATCCTGGTATAACTGCGAGCTTTCGAGACTTTCCCAAATAGTATTCCAGGTAAATCTTCAATTTTTTGACACTTGTAATATATGATTAACATTTGCATATTATCAACTATTGTTGTAATTCGTGAATAATAAGATAAGTACCTCGCAGCCACCCGAGATATTGACCCCCTATTAGATAGCTTACCTGCACATGATTTTGAAGAGAAATGGAGAACTGCATGTTATAAAGATGAAAGAAAGTGGAGGCATGCTCCAAGGCAGTTGGAGGTGATTGCAAACCTCGGGGTGTTCACTATAACTAAACCCTCTATAGTATCACGTGCATTTAAGGTCTATTTTAAAAATCCCTTATCTGTGAATTTTTCATGAATAAAACATACCCTTTTTCTATTCAACCTGTGAATACCCCCTTTAAATGGTACCCTTCTATATGTAAAAATTGTGTAAAAAAGGATTTTAAAAATCTCTTCTGTTTTTGAACCCACGTGCTATGCTTACATATTTATGAGTGACCCCCCCCCTCCCCCCCGAGTTGCAAACCCTACACAAGGGGAAGGTTTATTTGAGTAAGAAATCCTACACTCTTTCCTCTATCTATTTCGTAGGTAATAACATTTTATGGTTTTAATGTTGTAGTTTAATTTTGGTGTTGTGTTGCAGACGACTAGTGCAAGTTGATTGAGACGAGAAACCAAATTGTTTGACAGAGGATAGGCAACGCAATTACAATGGAAATGCAACAAATGCAAGTTTATTCAGGGATTGGCTTCAAAGAGAAGTCATATATCTTGAGATTGGAGCACATGGTGTAGTCGTCCTTGCAAAAATATCAAAAAAGTACAAGATAATTTTCCTATATACATTCCTGGAGGACCTCGCCCCAATCTTAAGAGACTATTTTTTGGAAAGTTGTTCAAGGAAATGGTGGGATCCCTGAAGAAACAAGCTGTGGTAGCTTCAAACCCTGCTAAGGCTACCAAATGCCACATTAGCTTTTGACCTAATGTCAGCTTCCAACCTGCTTGATGCCATGACAAAAATAATTCTGATGATAGCACTCGCAAGATCGAGACAACCCTAAAAGTTGAAGAAGTGGTTCATGCAGCAACACAAGCAGGGCACTCTTTTACTTGTGGATCATTTGTATTATTATTACATTATTTGGATACTAACATTGATTAAGTTATGGATCCAGATAAGCTGGGCAAGAGGTGAGGTGCTAAATGCACCATTGCGACATATTAATCCACCTAGCCTGGGTGACTTGACCCCAATCCAAATGAATTTTCCAGGTATGATTTTACTCATTGGTATAATGATAATGTAATGTATATGTATGGTGCATGCACTTAAAACAAAATGTATGCTTTGTAGGAGTGTCTCGTTGTACCATGACAGTAGTCCTCGACGTTCCAGAGAGCGAACATCAAAGTGCTAGTTCCTCTATCGTTATAGAAGCCTCGCGTTAATAGGTGTAATAATCAATTGTGACCACATATGAAAGAATTGTAAAGGTGTCTTTTATATCCTATAATGATAATTGATGTGTAACTCTACTCAACATGGTGTAGCAGGACAGCATTCTATAAAGACGAGGGAATTTGTTGGGGATCCTTTGAAGATAGGCCATGCAGTTTTGAACCATGAGTGTCCACAAGAGCTAGTACATGTCTTTGATATGTTGCAGAAGGTCAAAGAGGAAGACAAGACCTTTACTATTAAAGGTGTCAATACAAGCACAACTTGTGATTGTATTGTTCTGAGGTTGCCCACAGGAGGTTCTATTTATGGCTACCCTGATGACATTGTTACACCATGGAATCTCAGCACATGTGAGTGATGAGATAATTTCCCTTTCATTAAGACCTTATGTGTTGTTGTGTATATGTTTCATGTATGTCATGCTTATGCTTTTTATGTATGTCATTCTGATATGACTTTTGGGATAGCCTGTTTAAAGCGTGGATATGACTTTTGGGATAGCCTGTCTAAAGCGTCATGTAAAGCAAGGGTAAGTGATAATGAGCTTTATGCTAGATGCGGAGATTGTGCTATATGGAGGCACAAAAATTAGGCATGAACATTGTTTGTATTGATCCCGAAGAAGATGTCGTGGAGGGTGTCTTGATGAAGATTTCATTGTAGTGCAGTAAACATATTTATTTGTGAATATTCAAATGACTGGGTTTAGCATTTGTTTATGATTGTGTCATGATCTTATTTTTAATATTTAAAAAGAGAGAAAGAGGACGAGAGCAATTTATGTTGGGGTTTAACAATAAGACATCATTCACATTTACAACAATATTTATGTACAACATGTCGTACAAACCAATAAAGAATCAACATTTTCTATATTGTGTGGATGTGAAGAGTTTGTAGACTCGAGGATCTCTACGCAAAATATGAGTTAAGTATGCTGTGTTGAGAAATGAGAAGGAAATATAGAGAGAGTGAGTAAAGAGAAGGAGAGAGAGAGAGAGAGAGAGAGAGAGAGAGAGAGAGAGAGAGAGAGAGAGAGAGAGAGAGCAAAGAGAAGGATAGAAAGACAGAAAGGGTGAGAGAGAGAGAGAGAGAGAGAGAGAGAGAGAGAGAGAGCAAAGAGAAGGGTAGAGAGAGAGATACATGGAGAGGATAGAGAGAGTGAGTAAAGAGAATGATAGAGAGAGTGAGACAAGGAGAAGACAAAGAGAGCTACAAAAGATAGAGAAAGATAGAGAGACTGAGCAAAGAGAAGGATAGAGAGAGAGAGAGAGAGAGAGAGAGAGAGAGAGAGAGAGAGAGAGAGACAAGAGAAGGATACAGAGAGAGAGGGGGGGAGGATAGAGAGAGTGAGTAAAGAGAAGGATAGAGAGAGTAAACGAGGGAGGATAGAGAGAGTCAGAAAAGAGAAGCGTAGATAAAGTGAGAGGCAGAGAATAGAGAGAGTTAGCAAAAAGTGAGAAGGACAAAGAGAGTTAGCGAGGGAGGATAGAGAGAGTGAGTAAAGAGAAGGATAGATAGAGTGAGCGAAGAGCTGGATAGAGAGAGATAGGAGGATATAGAGAGCGAGAGGGAAGGAGGATAAGAGGTAAGAGAAGGAGAGAGAGAGGAGGGTGGGAGAGTTAAAGGGAGGGAGGGAGAGGGAAATGAAGGAGAGAGAGAGAGGGGGGGAGGATAGAGAGAGCTACCAAAGAGAGCAAAGGATAGAGAGAGTTAGCAAAGAGAAGGATAGAGAGAGTGAGAGAGGGATAGAGAGAGAGAGAGAGAGAGAGAGAGAGAGAGAGAGAGAGAGAGAGGATAGAGGGTAGGAGAGGGAGATGAAGGAGAGTGAGAGAGGGGGAGGGAAGAGGGTGGGAGAAGGAGAGAGAGGGAGGGTGGGAGAGGAAGGAATGGTGGTAATAGATAGAGAGACAAAGGAAGGAGCAAGGTTGGTGGTGTGGGCAAGGCTGGGTTGGGCGGTGGTGGTGGGAGGAGATGGTGGTGGCAATAGTTAGAGAGAGGTTGTTCAAGTAGAGAAAGAGGGCAACCAAGAAAAGCTCCCTCCACTAAGCTCCCTTGGTGACCATGTCACTTATATACATGTGGGTTTGTTGTGGTCATTCACACTTATGGGGTGCCCAAAATGTTCTCTTTACATGTACAAGCCTTATATGGCTAGCTTCCATTACAAAGGTGGGCCCCTAGCCATATATAATGTGAATCACTTAAGCTAAGTCAGGATTACAAAAAGTGTGAAAAGGAGTAACAATTCACATATATTGTATAACCCATGAGAGGGCCGAATCCACCATCTTAAAAAAGATAGTGGAATATCTTGTGAATCTCATAATAAGGTGGCCATATTTATAAAATGTACTCCTCTATATCCACTTGAGAAGCACATGATTATGACATGCCCAACATATGCACACATACAGGCTGACTTTGATATCCCTTTACAGGGGCCACTTCACCAGTTTCTGACCACTACTCCTATATCGAAGTTAGGGGCTCTCGTCACCCGCATGTTACGCTTTTGGGAGAACCACGCTGCATAGTTCTTTCTTTCACCGTAGCTACCCTTTCCTACCATGGGGGAGGAGACTCATTGTATATCTGGAAAGGTCCCATGGGTCATAATTTGGCCTTCCGTTGGTGGACGATAATAAACTACTCTACTCTACTCTATGATAGTGCATACCCTATATATCCTTGAATATGGGGGACAATAATCCCAATTTGCCCCCAAAAGTATTTTATGGCATTTACGCATTTCTTGAAAGTCTTTGGTGTCTCAATACAACACCCTCTATGTTCCAAAAAAATAAAAACAACCATAAAGTAAATATGTGGCATGTCCAATATGACTTTTTTAGATGACATGTAACTTTTTAAACTTGATAGGTTGGCATAATTTAGAGTGTCTTTACAACATGTTTTCCTTGTGGTGTGTACTACTCCTTGGAGGCACCTTAGGCCTTACAAAATATTACTCTTATAAGGCACACAAGCCATATATACAAAATAAAAACCCTACCTTAGCCATCCTCTTCAATGCTACCTATGTCACTAGGTCCCTCTAAAGCTACAAAATAGATCTTCATGCCGAACACTTCTCACATGGGCATTGCATCCTAGTCCCCATTCTTGGAAAACTCTCTCTTTGGGTAGAAGCATGTTAACGTGCACAAAAAATGTTGTCCCGGACAATGCTAGTAGTAGTGCTTGTTAGCATACATTCGAGAGCCAAGAATATGTCCATTTTGAAATAAACTTTTCATAATTAATGTTAAATTTACTCGGCGCCAAATTCAAATGTAGCATCTTTTCAGTTACTGAAGTCATGGTGTAGTGGATGAGCGCTCTCTCTCTCTCTCTCTCTCTCTCTCTCTCTCTCTCTCTCTCTCTCTCTCTCTCTCTCTCTCTCTCTCTCTATCTTTCTGTCTCTGTGTCTCTCTCTCTCTCTCTCTTGCTCTCTCGAGGTTCTCCATGATCTGTGTAAGCCAAGCTCTCTCTCTCTCTCTCTCTCTCTCTCTCTCTCTCTCTCTCTCTCTCTCTCTCTCTCTCTCTCTCTCTCTCTCTCTCTCTCTCTCTCTCTCTGTGATGCTGCTCAAACAATCTCACCCTCTCCCTTTGCCTCGCATTCTCTCCGTGTAGCCCACTTCCTCCCCATCTCATAGAGTTATGGCGAACCATACCTTGCAATCTGAACTGGTACGTTTACTTGCGCGTTCAAGGGCAGCAGATGAAGGTAGCAGAAGGGATCCTTTACAGACAATGAATCCGAACTTGGAGGACCCAACTTGTACTGCCATTAGGGATTATGAGAGACAAAGAAAGAGGAAACAACAAGAGAAGAAAAAACTTAAGCAGGTTCAGGTTCAAGAGCTTGCCTTTGAGGAGGAAAAGAAGAAGAAAATCTCATCTGAGATTGTGGCACTGTTCAAGAGGAGGACTGAAGGAATTAGTACAGAAGACAAGCAAGAAATTTGGAATCTAGTATCTCATCATCCTGTCGTGCAAGCAGTGTGTCCAGAGGAGTCTACTATTCAAAGTGCAATCATGTGCAATGTTCGTAACACCTTGGTGCTTGTAAAGCAGCCAAGCTGTAATGAGGAGTTGTATTTGAAGCATACAGCATTGTCCATGATGTTGAATTCAAAGGAGAACATGCAAATGTCAAAAGTTTCGAGACTCCTTAAAGTTCCACGTCGATCCTTGTACAAGGCTAAGTGACATCGAATGTTGATGGTGGAATGTTTTCATTGGCTGCATGTCAAAAACATGCCTGTCGTAGCACAATCACAGATGAAATGAAAGAGCTGGTTTACACATTTTGGAGGGATGAGACACGTGTATCCCCTAACAAAAAAGATGTTTGTCGAAAGAGGATGGGGAGAAAAAATTATATAAAGCACCCTGTACACCTCCTTGATGAACCTCAGGTAATTGATCTAACCAAAGCACCATTATTCGAGTACACTAAAAAGCATGTGAAACTTTACAGTTAGCATACTGGTTGTTATTTACATTGTGGTTGTTTATGGTTTATTCTAGCTAGAACATGCTATACTGTATATGCTAGTTCAAATCTTCAATATGTTGATCACCTTACAGAGTGTGTTATTTATCATATTAGTAATGCTAATTAGTATACAAGCCATACCTGGAGGCACACTGTAAATGCTAGTTAGCAGACTGTGTATGCTAGTTAACATACTCTATGTGCTAATTAGCACACTCTACATGCTAGAACATGCTATACTGTATATGCTAGTTCAAATCTTCAATATGTTGATCACCTTACAGAGTGCGTTATTTATCATATTAGTAATGCTAATTAGTATACAAGCCATACCTGGAGGCACACTGTAAATGCTAGTTAGCAGACTGTGTATGCTAGTTAGCATACTCTATGTGCTAATTAGCACACTCTACATGCTAGTTAGTATACAAGCCATACCTGGAGGCACACTGTAAATGCTAGTTAGCAGACTGTGTATGCTAGTTAGCATACTCTATGTGCTAATTAGCACACTCTACATGCTAGTTAGCATGTAAATTCTAGTAAGCATGCTGTGAGTGCTAGTTCGCATATGGTAGGTGCTGATTAGCATACTGTAAGTGCTAGTTAGCATACTCTAAGTGCTAGTTAGCATATTCTAAGTGCTAGTTAGCATACTCAAGGTGCTAGTTAGCATAATGTAGGTGCATCTTAGCATACTGTAAGTGTGCTAGTTAGCATATGATTAGTGATAGTTAGCACTCTGCATGTGCTTATTAGCATACTGTGAGTGCTAATTAGCATACTTTAAGTGTTGGTTAGCATACTGTAAGTGCTACTTAGCATACTGAATGTGCTAGTTAGCATAATGAATGTGGTTGTTAGCATACTGTTTGTGCTAGTTTAGCACTGTTTGTGCTAGTTAGCACACTGAATGTACCAATTAGCTAACTGAATGTGCTACTTAGCATAGTGAATGTACCAATTAGCCTATTAAATGTGTTAGTTAGCATACTGTCAGTGCTAGTTAGCATTCTATAAGTGCTAGTGTAGTTGGCATATTGTGAGTGCTAGTTAACATACTGCACATGCATGGAAGCATACTGTAAGTGCTAGTTAGCATACTGTAAGTGTTGGTTACACACAGTATGCTTCCGTGCATGGCCTGTATACTAATTAGCATAACTAGCATAATAACCGCCTTCTAACTCTCATAATTGCAGGTTGAGCTCTTCTACAGATTCAAAGAAAAGCATCCAGATTGCAAAATAGGTATGAGAATGTTTGAGATGATGAAGCCATTTTTTGTACGGCGGCTGAAAAATAGATACACATGCTGCTGCGAATATCATGTGCAGATGTCCTTTTTAAAGGACACACTTAACCATATGCGGTCTCAGTCATTCGGGCTGCATGGAGCCCAATGCAGATGTACATGCAGCGTTTGCGTCAGAGGTGATGAAACTAGCAGGGGTTGCATGGCTTTATGTCAAACTTTCAAAGGTGTCACACATCTATGGGAGTCAGTTCTCTGCCCGAAGCAGATAGATGCTGGTTACCATAATAGTGAGTGTTTGATGGGCGAATGTAAGAAATGTGGTGTGAAAAAGCTAGAAACATGCTGCTTAGAGACACAAAGCCCAGGTAAGAATATCTTTGTAAAATTGTTTACATATGTGGAGGCAACAGATAAGCACGGAGACAAAAAAAAGAGAAAAGATCTTGTGACTAAAGAAATGCAATGCTGGGAGTTTCTTCAACTCTTATAGACCAAGCTGAAGGTTTTTATCAAACATAACTATATCGCTCGATGGCAAGCACAACAGTTCAAGGATTGTATTCTTAGATTTCCTGACGATGTGGTTGTGTCGGTTGTAGACTTTGCAGAAAACTATGCATTCAAGGAGCAAAATGAGATTCAATCCATGCATTGGCACTCAAGTAAAGTAACTATTTTTGTGCACATAACATACTACCGCAGGGAAGGGGAAGTAGTCAAGAAAATCCACTTCTTCAGATCAGATGACAAAGTGCATGACACATTGTTTGTCCAACATTGTTTTATGCTGCATTGTGGCTGGTTACAAAGAGAAGGTGTCACTCCAAAACGTCACTGGGTCTGGTCAGATGGTGCTGCCTCATAGTTTAAGGCTGCTAGGCCTTTCTATTTTGTTGCAAGGTATGCTGGACTGACAGGAATGGAGATGAGCTGGTTCTTCTTTGGATCAGGACATGGCAAGGGAGAGCATGACGGTGCAGGCGTAGTTGTTAAAAGATCGTTGACACATGAATAGTTGAAGCCTAATGGGGCCACTTTAAAGTGTGCTGCAGATGTGGTTGCCTATTGCCAAGCCAACCTATCAAAGGGAGCAACTGCATCATATCCTCTAAAAGAAAGGGAATGTGCCCGTGTGTTTTGGGAGATCAAAGTAGGTGATGTAAACAGGGAGGTTAAATGGAATTGTGCCACGGTTGAGAAGTCTCGCACCTTGCATGCTTTTCGCGGTCACAACCGGCAGGATGCAACTGCCATTGCCACAAGACCATTGGCATGCTTTTGTGATGCATGCATGAACCATAGTTGGAATCGCTGCACTAACAAATCTCATGTGCAGCCTTGGGATTATCACATTCTGATGCCATTGTCTGATGAAGTTGAGGATGAAGAAGACACTCCGACTGATGATGCCCTTGAAGGACAGATCATTGGATATGAAAAATTCGTGTATGAAGGCCACCATGATGCATTAAGTAGTGCTTTGTGTGTTGGTGACACTTTTGCAGTGAATCCGGATGCTACAACCAATGATGAGAATGTAGACTTTTACTTGGTAAAGTGCATTGCAGTAAAAGAAAAGGCAAAACAGGGTTACATTGATGAGTGGAACAATGTAATTGACAAAGGCTCTTATGTCGTGCAAGGACTGTATTACAAGCAAGTGGATGCATACACCTTCAAACTAGACTACAATCAACCTGTTGTTCACATACTTTCAAATCTTGTACGTTGTATCAAGATACCCATAAACACATGCAAAAGAGAAGGCAAATGTACACAATCACCCCCGAAGATTATGAAGCAATCCATAACAGCATGCCATTCGGTTTTTGACATGAGCATCATGGTCTTTTATTCTATTTTGTATCTTGTGTATGCTTACTACTACCACAGTATATGCTAATTGTGTACTAACAAGCTTCTACAAAGTGTGTGCTAGCTAGCATAAAGCGTATGCTAACTAGCATACAGTGTATCCTAATAACTAGCATATAAAGTATACTAACTAGTATATAGTATAGGCTAACTAGCATATACTGTATGCTAACTCGCACAGTATATGTTAACTGTATACTAACTACCTAATTTATATTGTGTGCTTACTAGCATATAGCGTATGGCATACAGTATATGCCAACTAGCATGCCAACTAGCATATAGTGTATGCTAAATAACTAGCATATAGTGTATGCTAACTAGCACAGTATATGCTAACTGTATGCACACTAGCTACTATATAGCGTGTGCTTACTAGCATACAGTATATGCTAACTAGCATATAGTGTATGCTAACTACCACAGTATATGATAATTGTTTACTAACAAGCTTCTACATAGTGTGTGCTAACTAGCATAAAGCGTATGCTAACTAGCATACAGTATATGCTAGTTAGCATATACTGTATGCTAACTAGCAAACAGTATATGCTGACTAGCATATACACTATATGCTAACTAGCATATAGTGTATGCTAACAAGCACAGTATATGCTAACTAGCATATAGTGTATGCTAACAAGCACAGTATATGCTAACTGTATACTAACTAGCTACTATATAGTGTGCTAACTAGCATACAGGATTATGCTAACTAGCATATAGTGTATGCTAACTACCACAGTATATGCTAACTGTATACTTGCTACTTTATAGTGTGTGCTACCTAACAAAAAACCCAATACATAATTCTGTAACACATAAAAATGGAATAGTAGGAGGCAACTGTTGAAAAGATTATCTCATCATTAACTTCCAGCATCAAATAACATTACATAGGGTTTAATTTTACAATGAGTCATACCCGGCAAAAATCTTTAGGCCTCCTCAGAGGGCGTTTGTAGTGACCGGGCTTTTTTGCTCCCTCCTTTTTCTCTGCTTTCTCCTTTTCCTCTGCTTTTTCTTTTCTCTCTGCTTCTAGGTCGCCTCTCTGCTGTTCCTTTTCTTTTCTTTCCCTCTCCAACCTAGCTTTCTCCTCTCTCTCTGCTTCTAGGTCATCTTCCTTTTGGTTGCGTGACGAAGTTCTGCTTGTCTCTCAGCCTCTAGCAAAACTGTTTAATGACTGCATCAGAGAAGTTATCAGAGCCTGTATCAAAGAAATTGTCAGCCACATACGCTGCCCGATCATCCGACTGCAGCCAAAGAAAAAGCTAGTCTTTCAAAGTTTCTATAAGAAACTCTTGTCTCTCCTCAGCACTCTGGTCCTCTAGCTTCGGAGTAACGAGCCAAGCTTGTGTTGGGTTCTGAAACACTTTGTAGAGGCTATCATCAATCAAAAGCGTGTTTTGGGCGTTCTACACACCGGATTGTATTTCCAAAACAAGGCTAAATCTTTCATAAACACAGGTTTATTCAAGATCTGCCAGGGTTGCAGACTGCAGTGCTCTTGCGCAAAAAAACCGACAATCCTTGGCACCTGCAATTTAAAAACAGCCCTGTAAATATTCATGACTTTACGATGCATGCTTGTGCTCCAAATATACACACTGAAGAACTGAAGACACCAGTCCAAAAACATGTGGCTGTCCTTGCGACAGAACACCTGCTTATCCTCTACATTGTATTTTAACATTTCGTCTGCATATGCAGGGGGCTTTTTGCTGAAGCGAGTCTCTACCACCCTCAGCAAAAGACCGTTGAGATCTAGTAAAAGAGCCCTTTTTTCATCACACAGTCGCTTAGGCACCCATATTGGGTCTGGAAGAGGATACCATTCAGCATATATAACCTCCCCTGATGGGTGAACATAATTTAGGCGCTCAAAAATTCTACGGGCACGCTGTGAATATCGTTCGAGCCGCTTTTCAATCTCTAATTTTTGTCTCCTTATTTGCCTGGCTTTGCGGACTCGCCATTTCCGTAATTTTTGCCATTGCATGGCTGCATTTACATCAGGCAAGGCAATTAATGCCAGTTTCTCTTCCTCTGCTAAGAAACAACGATACGAAGTGAAGAAGTTCATAGATTGGCAAAAAATTATAATGGACTGCTACTCATCAACATTATATTACACAAAGACATTTTCACCGGAAAAATAAAAAAAAATACATGACAGCCACAAGAGGCATTAGGTTTTCAAAATGGCATAGCCATAAGAGTGAAGGGCATAGGTATGGGAACACTAAGTAAAGGCTAAACAACTGAACAGTGATAGTTGCCTGCTTACAGTATAGAATCTGGGCAAAAAAGGAAAGGTCTTAACACAGTTTTTTGCAAGCTCTTGAGTGGGTGGCTTTCTTTTCACCTTTGGTGCTTTCAGCTTTGTCCTCCATCTTCTTTGGGAAACCATAGCCATTGCTTGCAGTTTCTTCAGGTACCTCTTCCGGGCCCACTTTTCTCTTTGCCTTAGCCTTTCACAAAAAACCCTCGAGAGGGCTGTTATCACCAACTTCCTGCGGGTCCTCTATGTTGTTAGTCTTCAATGTTTCCCTTGATGCACTAGCACTAGCCATTGTCTGCTGAGAAGTTTTTACTGTGTCAGTTGTTTGCAGAGTAGGCATGGCACGCGCATGAGGAACCATGACAAAAAAATTATCTTCTTCTGATTTACTGCTCACGTCACCGCCTTCCTCTGTTGTTTTCATGCTTGCACTTTGCATTTGCTGGGATCTCGCATCTACTCCTTCATTCATTGTATCTAGCTCACCACCCTTCTCAGTCGAAGGGTTCTCAGTTGCAGTCTTTCCCTTACCTTTGGTGTCATGCACACTGCCCACATCATGTAGGGGCTTTGAGAGGCCTGCAACAAAAAAATCTTTGATTACACCCTTTATAAGCATGTCATGTATGCTACATAGTATGTTTCATATGCTAACTATGTATGCAGCTAGGCCAGTATGCTAATTAGCATTCCCGTGTATGTTAGCTAGCATAATCATATATGCTAACTAGAATATTAAGTATGCTAACAAGCATACCAGGTATGCTAACTAGTAAACCTTATAATCTCTAAGCAATTCAAGTGTACCCAAAAGCTTCTATGTGCTTACTAGAGCATAGTATATGCTAATTAGCATATCCAACATGCTTAATAGCATATCAAGTATACTAATTAGCATATCTAGTATGCTAGTTAGCATACAGGATATGCTAATTAGCATATCCAGTATACTAACCAGCATACTGGATATGCTAATTAGTATATCCTGTATGCTAACTATCATTCCAGCTAGCATATCCGGTATGCTAATAAGCATATCCAATATGCTAACTAGCATACCTAGTATGCTAACTAGTAGACCTTATAACCTCTAAGCTAATCCAATATGCTCCAAAATGCTTACTAGCATATAAAAATTAAAAATTGGTAATTAGCATATCAAATATGCTAACTAGCATATTCAGTATGCTAATTAGCATAACCAGTATGCTAGTTAGCATACAAGATATGCTAATTAGCATTTCAGATAGCAATCCAATATGCTAACTAGCATACTGGATATGCTAATTAGCATTCAATATGCTAACTTCGGTATGCTAATAAGCATACCCAATATGCTTACTAGCATATTGGATATGCTAATTAGCATCCACTCATCCAACTAGCATATCCAATGTGCTAGTTAGCATACTGGTTACGCTAATTAACGTATCTTGTATGCTAGTTAGCGTATCCAGTATCCTAACTAGCATATCCGTTGTGTTTATTAGCATTCTGGATACGCTTTTTAGCATATTCGGTATGCTAGTTAGCATGCTAGTTAACATATCTCGTATGCTAGTTAGCATACTGGATATGCTAGTAGGCCTACTTGATATACTAATTAGCATATCCGGTATGCTTGTTAGCGTATTGGGTATGCTAACTAGCATATATGCTATGCTAGTTAGTATACAGGGTATGCTTACTAGGATGCTAGTTAGCATACAGAGTATGCTAGTTAGCATGCAGGGTATGCTAACTAGCATATACGGTATATGCTAGTTAGCATCCTACTAGCATATCTAGTATGCTAACTAGTATACTGGATATGTTAATTAGCATATGCAATATGCTAACTATCATATTGTATATGCTAACTAGCATATCTAGTATGATAACTACCATACCTGGCATGCTAATTAGCATATTCATTATGCTAACTAGCACACCTTTTATTCCCAAGATGATCAAGCTTACAGACTATATGTCCTATATGCTAGCTAGCAAGCATACATTCAAGTATGGTTTCTTACCAATCTCTGGTGTGGTTGGATGTCGTGTTACAAGGTTGCACAACCATGCGGTAGGTATGCTTTTTTTGTAGAAGGGAGCCCTACATACGGTCCCAAGGGAGCATGTAGCAGAAAAGCACAGAAGGTGATAATTATGCTCACAAGGGAGCTTGACCATTGCAAGGAATGGTTGGACCTCAAGGGGCAGACCACAGCCAGTACACAGGTTTGTTCCGATGCTGTCTTGCACCTCTCTATCCTTCATAAAACTAGCAAGGGCTAGATTAGTTAGGGCAGTTTGGAGAAACGAGCCCTGCAGCTTGGACTACATGTGCATCAGAAGTTCAACTTAGCTTTCAGAGTTCTGCACCTTGGATTTTGCAATTTCCACCTCAACCTACAAAACCAAGACAAAAAGAGCATGGTAAGTACATGAGTTACCTGAGCACATGTACCAAACATAAAGTGTAGAGATGAAACTTATGGACACTTACCAGTTTACAGGTTATGTCTATGTCACTATCTATGGGGTCATCTTCACGAAGAGGAAACCCCATAGCCTCTATGGTGTCTTTGGTTGTCTCTGTTCTGACTTCAAGCTCCCGGGCATCCACATCATTGCTTTGCAATAGAGCCTGCAACTCCATCTCAGCTGCTTGCAACCTCTGTCTCATGGCCGTGACAATAGGAGTGACCTTCGCATTTTTTGCATTCAAAGCCCTAGCAAGTTCCAGGCCCTCTTGCACATTGTTTAAATTCTGTTTCTCATAATGTAGCCGTGTTTTCATTTGAAGGACAGCTGCCTTCATGCACTGCCATTCCTCTAACCCACAAAATGAAGAAGCTTCCATCTCCTATCGACTATCTTGATGAGGCTGAAGTGTGGCCTTGGTAGATTTGGCAGTACTCTTTCCTACCAATGCCATGTTTTCCTCGCAGATGTCAGCAAACTCATCCTCAATTTTTGAAGCTGGAAGCTGAAGATTGCGTAGTCTCCACTTGTTAACATGGCCCTCATAATAGCCCTTCTCTCGAATATCCTGCAAGTACTGCACTGCAAACTTGGCCCAATTGAACCTAATGGCTGTCCCACTTTGCAATCACGGCAGGACTGAATTCTTTCACGAAACCCTTTGCAAATGCAGAGGAAATTTCCATGTTGGTTGGGGCCTTCTGGTATACATTGTAGTGCAGTTTCATCATCGACTCATACATTTCGGTGTGGATGGTGCTGCATTTAATTCGGTAATGGCTGGGATCCTTTGTTTGTTTGAGCACACTGAACCATTCAGCATCAGTGACCTGCTCCCACCTAACCATTTTGGGATCTAAACCCTCCATGGAAAGGCCATAAGCAGCATTGAACTCTACCAAAGTTCTACAGAATTTTTCCTGCATGGGGATCACGACCTTCGGAGCTTTCCATCGGCCTGCACACATCAAAGGGAAATGTGCTCAACTGTAAAGGAAAACGTGCTCAACTATATTGCATGGAAATGTGCTCAACTGTATTGCATGGAGCTTCTTGTGGTACTAAAGCCGAAAGTAGAAGAGAAAACACACAGAACCCGCACGAGAGAGAGAGAGAGAGAGAGAGAGAGAGAGAGAGAGAGAGAGAGAGAGTACCCGAGAGGGACATTGGGGAACCTTGAGATCGCTTTGCGCTTTTGCAGGGAGATGGAGAAGCAGAAGGGGCTCTGCGTTTTCTGTGTATAGGAGAACGCAAATGCGTCGCCTTGCTTGCGGGCTCCATGGTGCTCTGGCCTTTGCACTTCATCACCCCACCACTCCGCTGTAACAACGCCCGTGCTAACTAGCTTCAAAGACTAGCTCGTAATTCAATATACCACAACTTTCATTGATTATTCTTTTTTTTTTGAAGTGCTCATTTGAGCTTTTTGTATCAGCCAGAAGTTTTAAATATGATTACTAATATAGTGACTTACATGCCTAAACTTATGCTAACTAGGGGAATGCTTGTTCACACATGTGAACTAGCATAAAAAGCGTAGCACGTTAACATGCTTCTACCCTAAATTAAATTTTAATGGATTCAAAAAAGGTGTATGTCCAATTTATAAACTTAGGTCTAATGGATTAAAAAAAGGGTGGGTTCTTTTTTAGGTACATGTGGCTTTCATAACTTAAGGATATAGTTCCATGTGTTATCATAAGATTTAATGGATTTCATTAGATTTAATGAATTAAAAAAGGTTTATTTTTTGTGATCTACACAGTAATGTAGATTCTTTAAAGTTTAATGGATTAAAAAGATTTATTTTTTGTTATCTACATGGTAATGCAAATTCTTTAAAGTTTAAGGGATTAAAAAAAACTTTATTTTTGTGATTTATATGGTAATGTAAATTCTTTAAAGTTTAATAGAATTATATTATGTATAGGTTTTCATGTATTTTTGCCTATTATTTACTAAAAAGAAAGAAGGATTTACACATGCTTCATGTGGTTTGAGGCATATAAATAATCTAGTAGTTCTGAATTGATGGTTTTGTTGATATTGAAAATGTGAGAGAAAAAACATAATTGATGAATACTTAGAGTATGAAGGATATAAGATAGTAAAAAATACTACACTATTTTTTCACTTATAGTGCTTTAGCTCTTACAAGATAAACTGAAGGCGTTTACGAGTAGTGGAGGTATTTGTTGAGAAGTGGAGATTAATCATGTCACCTTATGCAAATAAAGTGAAGGGGTTTAAGAATTGCAATTGGGAAGTGGACATTAATCATGCCATCTTAAGTATTGGAGGTATTTGTTGAGAAGTGGAGATTAATCATGGCATGTTGTGCAAATAATAACTGAAATCAAAACTTTCATGATATTATGAAGAAAACTATGGAACTGATTTTCCTTTTTTTTTAATGCTTATCATTTTTCACAAAGATGCTAAATAGTCCCCATAGTGTAGCCTAGTTGGTTAAAAGGTTGAAGTTCCAAGTGAATGGATACTTTCTCCTACTGGCCCACATATTGTAACCCTCCTTAACCATGTTGGTGGAAATCTATAGAGTAGCCATGTAAGCTATAAAGTAATATATTCTTTTTGGGACAAAATTAACACATTTGTGATAAAAAACTTCTTACAAGCATGGTCTCTCATTATATATAGGTAGGACGGCACAAGGATCATATGCGTGTAAACATGCATAGCTACACCAAAAAGTTTTAAAAAATTAGTTGATAGAAACTATGTCAATGGCTAAGATATAAGTGAGTTATGGGCTAATAATAATAATTTGCTTTAAAGATAATTTCTCTATATCCACAAATCATGAGCTAGTCACTCATGGAACTAACTATGCCTCACAAAATCTCTACACTAACAAGAGCTTCTCATTAGAGGAGTGAAATAATTTCATGAATAAACTTCCCACCATTTTCATCCTTAGCTTTCCTTTGGGAATGGTAATGGCTGCAGATTGCATGACCAACTACCACCATAGCTTCCTTTGATAGATAAATGATGATGGCTATGGCAATGGCTATGGCTATAGAAAAACATGGAGGTGGATAGGCATTAGGGAAAAAGGGAGCTCATTTTGGGGCCCTGTAAGAAATTCACTGTTTTTTGATTTATTTCTCTCCTAAAAGATCTCAAAAATAATAAAATATGGAAACGTGGCTCAGAACTGTCAGTAAGGACTACCGAACTGTCAGTTCAGGAAGGAATAAGATAATCTTTTGTCTAACTAACACGATTTTGCATTAAATATCTCCTTAGTTTTTTTTTTATTTTTCGAAGATTCCGCATCTCTTTTGACGACGTGTGCAGGCCTCTCATAAAGAATCCATCACTGAACTTAATGATTGCATGGATACCGCCACACTTCCATAATTCATGTTACAAAAAGACTATGAGATTGACAAGCAAACTTTGCAACCTCATAAGCACAAAAAATGGCCGATACTTGTGAGTCACAATCTCAGAAGAAGCGATTACACCATCTTCACATCGACTTAGAAGAACAATATGCTCCAGCACAAAAAAGACGAAAGTATACGGTGCTGAATGCTCAACAACGGAAAAATATGAGAAGAGAAGGGCTTCAACATATTGACTTATGGTGCGATGGAAGCATATATCCAAAATGTCTAGTAAAAAACTCTACACCTCCATTTGTCAATCCAATCACACTACTACTGAGGTTTGCGGGCGATGGACAAAATGGACTTCTTGGTTATATTTCAGCACAGTCAGCATTTGCAGAAACATATAAAACGATGTACCTACAAGAAAAGGGGGCCAGGATGCAAGAGATAGCCATTCGTGCAAAATTGGAGCATCAGTTTTGCAGAATGAAATTGAGGAGCATTCAAAGAGTAAAAAAGAGTTGAAAAGAGCAAGAAGGAAGAGAACCGTGCTTGGAGACAGACAACGAAGCAAGAAGATTAAAAACATTGCAAATTTGAAGGTTGGGACTGGTGGATGCAAGCGAAGAATTCAGAAAGCAAGGCTAGTTTGAAATTTTTCATTTTTTATACTCAAAAAGGCTCTCAAATGACTATATCTATTTTGTCTATTAACGCAAAACAAGATTGGAGGTGTTGAATAATATAGACATATTGTGTTGTTACTATAGGAAACTATTGGAGCCTGCAAAAGAAAATGTGGATCCCAACCTTCTTCCTATTAAACAAATGAAAGGATTGCTTTCTTGTGGTGTAGCAAAAGGTTTGATTGAAGAAAAAAAATACAAAACAATCAAACACAATGTTGTAGAGGACTTTATATCCAATAATCAAGTTGATGGTACTACAATCCAAGAGGCTCTTGATGTTAGTGGAGTTAGCAGGAAGGGATATAGTTTGATTTTCCATGCGACTCCATGCGATATCCTCAACTTTGAGAGATCAAAGGATTAAACGAGTTTTACTGCCAAATCCAGCAACCGTGTGGAGGATAAGAGGTCATTTGAATGAAAGTATAGATGAGTTTATTGGGCAATATATCCATATTGAAGAAATATTTCATGATGGTAAAGGAGCCACTATGTATGACCCTTGGAACAATATATTTGTAGATCTACAACAACTTCAAAGAAGAATGGTCGAGTTTTATGGAATAACATTTGAGGAGTGCAAAGGCATTCTGAAATTTGTTATCAAACTAGATGAGTGTGAGGTTGTAAAGGAAAAGAAAATGGAAAGGATTACTATTACATTGATGAATGGAGCACTTGATACATCATTGACTGAAGCGAGTTCGAAGTATTTTAGTGTGCAGTCAAAGAAACACATATGGTGGTCAGGCTCGTTCCAGGTATGATCATTTTTTGTTTCGTACTTGATTTTAGTCATTGTTTTCAAATCTTTTATAGAAAGACTGTTGTTTTCTATAATCACAGGTGAAGACAGAAGACCATGAAACACGAGATTGGGTGTTTCACCACACGGAAATACCAAGAATAATTAAAAGACAAGTGCAAGGAGAGAATCTCCATGTTGCAGGAAAAGGTGATTTTCAAGTAGAGTGGCACATGGCGGGGGATCTTAAAACACTTAAGTGTATGTATAACGTTAGTAAAGGAGGCAACTCAAAGTCTCCTTGTCTTTACTGCAAAGAATCAACTCAAGTAATGGATTCCAAATGGTGGAAGAGAGCACCTAAGAGAGATAAAGTTGACCCTGACTTCAAGGCCATTCTTGACATTCCACTATGTAATGTTCACATATGCACATTGCATGCTCTATGTCGAATTATTGAGAAATTGGTATTTTTGTATATTGGATTTGCTTGGAAATTCCATCTCGAAAAAAATAGAAAGCATGCTCTTCAAGCATTGGAAAAAGTGTTATCCGATATAGGTCTGCATGGAGGTGATGTTCATATCACAAAGGATTTTAAAAAGTCTACCAATGGCAAGGAGGTACCAATCAAGCCCTCTATTGGTGGTGTTAAGGCAAGAAGATTCTTGTCTCGACCCAAACACAGTAGTAAGCAAGTAAGGCAAGGTAGAACAGTTTCAAGGATTAATTATGGATTGTGGAAGCAAGTCCATAATGCCGTGAAAGATCATAAGGCAGATGGGGAAGCATGAAATGTGAAGGCAGAGGTGTGGAGGTCTCTTGATCAACTCTTCATGTTCTGTGACAATGTAACATGGACAAAGAGTGATTACAAGAACTTTGAAGAGGCAATTAAACATTTTGGGAAGTCAATGAAAGACGCGTGGACAGCTTGCAATATAACTCACTACATGGTAAAGTTATGTCTTCTTCTTTTACTTAAGTGTGATCCTCTTTTTTTTTATAACTTATTATGCATTCTTATGTCTCTGTGAAAACAGCATATCATCTACAACCACCTTCCCTATTTTGTCAAAAAGTATGGATGCCCAGCAATTTGGTCTACCCAAGGCATGGAGAAGTCTCACTACATGGCACGTAATGCATTTTTCAGACACACACAACACTATGGAGGGAGTCAAAAGGCAAATAGTCTGAAGGAAGTCTTCCAATGGTTTTACCGAGGCATTCTACAGAGGCTGCATGCTAAAAGAAAAGTTGCTAGTTCCAAAGTCAAGCTTGCTTTTATTCTAGCCCAAAAGCAAAGACGAAGACAAACTTTGGACAATTCAATGGCAGCAGAGAGACATAGACAATGGAGGGATTCGAAGATATTTAGAAACCATAAATGGACAAGTAAACATGAATAGCAGTTTGTAACTTATTGGTGTTATGTCCACATGTTTTCAAACTCAATCAATAGATTTTTATTCTGTGGATCTTGGTGTTATGCCTATATGTTTTGAGACTCCATCAAAAGTATTTCTTTTGTGAAACATGTGATCTATATTAACAAGCATCAATACATCCATGAGCTACATACAAAAAATTCAATCAATACTACTTAATTATGCTAGACACACTATTGATCCTTACCAATAAGGTACTGAGTGTCAAACGCTTTTAGAAGCTACTGAGTGTGGGAAGAGTACTGAAGTGTCGTACGGTGATGGGAAAAATGCAAAAGAGTACTGATCGTCCGTACGGACAAGGAACTGATGAGGATCAAAGACTTTGTACAAATCAGTTCAACTTCAACATAATGTTTGTGCTATATTTGATGACTAAATCCTATTACTCCCAAGGCCTGCCAGTCGGAACTCTCTTTTTGAACTTGATTGGACTCTTTTTCTTCCTTGTTGGCTTGATGTCGACTGTCTGTTTATCAATGCTTGCCTCTGTTGCTTGTCTGGGAGGGGTATCCTTGTCTTTAGCTATCTCCACGTGTTCTTCTTCTTGGATTGTGTGGCCTGATCCAATCATGGGTGGCTCTCGAAACCTTATGAGCTTGTGCTTTCCATAGCCCTCTAGACATTTGGGCTCCTTAACACCACATGCTAATGCATAAGAAGTGTAAGACAAAAAGCTAGAGGCCCTAGAGGCCTGCTTATTCACATAATCCCCAAATATATCTATGGCAGACAACCTCTCTATTAAAATGATCTTTTCCTTTTGCCATGGAAGATCATGTCCCCATTTCTATTGACATCCATCTCCAATCAAATGCTAGGATCATCTTACAGTGTCCTGGACAATAGATGATACCAGGAAGAATTTCCCAGGGCCAAAGAGAGCAAAACAATGAGGAAGAAATGAAAACCAAAACTAATACAAGAATTTGTAGGAAAACGCGATATAGAGCCATTTGGAAAATGTTAAGCACTCTCCTCGCATTTTGTTGCAAACTTCTAGGTCCTATTGATATCCATCTCCAATCAAATCCTAGGGTGATGTACCAGATTCCTGGGCAGTAAGATTCAAGAATTCTATGGATGGAAGAAATATATATCAAAAAACATTGAAAAGAATATAGATCTCTGACCTTTCTTTTCCTTTTCCATGCTGTTGGAGTTGCACTGGTGATTCTTCTGCTCTCTTCCAGACTTGAGCTGTAGCCTAGGTAACCTGGAGATCTGGCAGTGGTAGTAGTTTTCAGGCAGGTTGCAGCGTGGATGGAGTGTGTTGGTGGGTAGAAAGTGATCAAAGGGGGAAGGAAAAGGATGATGGGAGGGTGCTGGCAGGGATGAAAGACGGGAAGGGAAGAGTGTTAATGGATCTGATTATGAAATCATGATTGGCACAAGTTCCAAGGCAAAAAGTGCCATTCACACCTGCCGAGTTTCAAACTCCAAAAGGTCTAGGTCCCATCCACACGTGTGAAAAAACGACTACATTCCACATGTGTGGTATTTATTAGCTACTTTTTTTGTATTTTGCACTAATCTTTTCCCTCTTGTTTAATCTCTCCTATCTAGGGTCTCCCCTCTCAGCTCTCTTGCCTCTCTACCTCCCTACTCTGCACCATCAGCATCCTGACCAGCAGCACAGGTTCATCCCCAGCACAGGGTACTCATCACCAGCACAATACACCTACAGATAGCTTCCAGGTCAGTAAGACACTCTATATCCTTTTCTTCTTGTTTAATAGTATATTAGGATAAGGTACTGAGTGATGTGATGTAGCTTAGATATTATGATAAATATTATATGCATTCCTTAGCTTTTTCCACTGCAACCACAAGCAGAAAGACTTTTGAATTGGGTTTGTTGAGTGAGAGATTGATCACTTTTTGCCTTCTATAGACTCAATCCATCTTGCACCAAGTTGCAAACACAGTGAAATGACTGAAGGCATGTTCCAATATGCTGCCTCATGAATTTGCAGGAAAACGCGAGGAGAAGGCTTTAGGAAGTTCAAACAGCCCAAATCGCATTTTGTTGCAAATATAAAACTGTTGCTTCATCAACCCCTTTTTATTGTGATTTTGTGACTTTCTAGCCTATTCAAGGCTGTACACTCCTTGCATAAACTCAATCCATATTGTTTTTAGTTGTAAAGATAGAGAATTCACTGTAGGAATGTAATAGCATGGTACTTCAGGTATTTGCAGGAAAACGCGAGGGAAAGCTGTTAGGAATTTCAAATTGTCAAAATCGCGTTTTGTTGCAAATTTTAAAAATTGATTCATCCACCCCTGTCATTGCCTTCTTTTATCATTCCATGTTCTCCATGGCTGTAATCTCTTTCCATTGCTTTGTATGCAGCTTTTCAGAGTGATGGCAAGAACCAAGTCAACTGCAAGGAGGGCTGGCCAGGGCTTGCAGCAATAGCAACTGGGGCAGGTATCAAGGAATGTAGTGTGCCTCCAAAGGGAAGAGACATGGCAGGAAGGGGAAGCCAATGAGCCTGCTCCAGCAAAAGTCCAAGAGATTGAAACATGGTGCAGGTGTGCTAAAGGAGATCAGGAAGCAACAGAAAGCTATAGGCTTTGCAATCCCCAAGGCACCTTTTCAGAGACTAGTGAGAGACATATGTGATAGTTGGCACCTTGGTTTCAGGTGGAACAGGACTGCCATTCTTTCCTTACAGGAAATGGCAAAGGATTACTTAGAGAAATATTTTGAAGATGCAATGCTGGTAGCAGCCCATGCTCACAGGGTAACTCTGATGGCCAAAGACTTCAACACTTTGTCCAGAGTGAGATGGAGGTATGACAAGCTGGTCCATCCTGTAGAATGGCAGGACATAAAAATGAGAGACATATTATTAATTCCACTCACAAGAAAGTTGAAGGTAGATGAGGTTAAGGTTGTTGAAGTAACCCACTCAAAGAGCACAGGGAAAGCTGCTTATGAGGAGTCACTCAAGCAGCAAATAAAAGAATCCAAATCTGCTATAGATGTGGAGACTATACAGATGGAGCTGCAGATACAGAGAAGGTTACAGGAGCTGGGCCCTAACATAGTTGTCCATATTGAGGATGAAACTTCAGAGAATAATTTTGACTTGACAAAACCATGCTTGGCAGCATTGGCTCATAAGAATGAGTATTGCTCAGATACTATCATTCTTGCAATGCTCTAGTAAGTGTCTTTTATTTTACATTTGTTTGCAAAACAATCCTTATTGTACCTCCTCCTTTATACCCTACCCTAATTATTGTTTGGTCCAATGTAGCATGATGAGAAGCTGGCTTAACCATGCTGTACAGCATACAGTTCATATTATTGATCCTGCCATTTCCTTCAAGTTAAGAGATCCAAAGGAAACTCCCATGGATATTTCCAATTGGTTCAAACACTGCGATTTTGATGTGGTCGATATTTTGCTACTTCCATACCATAACAAGTATGTGGGTGACTGCTTCTTTTGGGATTTTTCTTCGAGATTGAGAACTCTTATAGCCTTTGATTTCTTAATGCTTTTTTCCTTATGCAGTGATCACTGGAGCTTTGCTTCTATTGACATCCAGCAGAAGCAATGCTTTTTATTCAACTCTCTTAGAAACACACACAGAGAGCTGAAATTGTAAGTGGTGTGTGTGCTATTTTTAACTTTAAACTTCATTATTTTGATTTAATGCACACTAACTGAATTATATCTATTGCAGTTATATTAGAAGGCTTCTAGATGCATTGGATCACTGTCCTCCTAATGTCAATCTTTTGGATTCAATAGAGCCAATAGATTTAGAGGTAGAAAGTCGTTCCCTCTACTGATGTCTATTTCATGCTATACCTTTGAACTTATTAAATAATTTTATTTTGTTCAGATATTAACAGTTTCTAACATATCTTTCCAACTGTCCAGACACCACAACAAGATGATTCAAGTAGCTGCGGCTACAGAGTGCTGATTAGTGCCAAATATATACTTTCGAGCTATTTTGAGATAGGACAACCAGAGCTTGTAAGAAAAAATAATTTTCATTTAGCTTCAAAAATTGATATTGGTACAAAGTGTTCTAAATCATCATATCTCATTGCAGATGAGAGAAGATAGCTTCAGCTCGAACTATGTATATAGTTTCAGAGCTGATACAATTTGGAAGTTTTTGAAGTATGCCTTCCCCAAACCTATTGTACCAGCTATGTCGAGTTGGGTGAGAGCTCTAAAGTCCGAGAAGGTGTCATACACCTTGATGACACAGATGATGCTGATGTGGTGCCACAGGAACAAGGACCTAGTGCTGATGAGGAGAAGCCACAAGAACAAGGACCTGCTGCTGATGTTATTGAGGAGAAGATGGAGCAGTAGCAAGCAAATGCTCCAGGGGCAGTAGAGGAGACAATGGAGCAGCACCAAGAGACTGTACACGACAGGATGGAGCAGCACCAAGAGACTGTACACGACAGGATGGAGCAGCAGAAAATAGATTCTCCAAAAAAAGATGATACGGTGAGCTTGGACCATGTAGAGCAGCCTCTGGATCAGCCTGTAGATAAATAGAAAATGGTTGTCAAGAATATGTTCTACATATATAATTAAACACTTCTGAACAAAATTTTACTTTATTGAATATAATACCTTTGTTTATGGAGTCTATGTTATCTCAATTTTTAAATTTTCAATGTCTTTGCATTTTATTGAACTCTCTCTTCTTTTGAGCACCTGCAAAAAAGCAATATGAAACAATAGGGTAAAGTAAACTAAGAGCAATGCTTAATGAGACTAGGATAAGTCAGATGGTATACCTTCTTATTGTTGTAGATAAATAAAAAGTCCTTTGAAATAGAACCTTCTGTCTCAAACAGAATGTCATTGCGCAATTGAGCTAGGGAGCAACATTGTCTTAATGCGATATTGACTAGCACATCACCATTCTCAACAACATCAATATCAAGAAGTTTATTTTCTACACCAAAAGAATCTTCATCTTGATCTATTGGGACTAGTTTTGTACCTAGCATTCGACTATGTTTATAATAAAAAGAAAAAATAAAATTTTGTGATGCAACCATGTACTTCAGTTGCATAGAAGGTTGGACAACCTCACAAAACACTGAACTACATGTCTTCTTATCCCAACCTTTATCCAAAAATTGTGGCATGCATGCCAGACTTGTTACTTTAACTGTGAACATTATTTTTGAAACCTTCACTGGAAAGGTATTAAACAAGTCTACAAAAACTGTGAGAGGCATGCATAAAGAAATTTTTATTATCCTTGTGGCAATATTGGGCCTCAGAGCTTTCTGTACTTCTTTGAAAAGCTTGGCCCTATATGCCTCTGTAACACTAAAATGTGGGAGAGGCCAATCCACTGAATTCCATGCCGGAAGGTCTTGTTTTCTTAACACACCATGTGTGTTAGCATTGTCCAGCAACTGATAAAAATGATTAGTAAAAAATATACCCGATTGAGCTAGCTCTGTTGCACATCGACCTTGGTATTGTTGTTCTCCTATCGATCCATGCAAAACATCTATAAATCCCAGAATACAATCGATGTTTTGCCATGTCTCATACGATGAAGGGTATAAATCTGAAATAAAATAACACAAGAATGTCAATAAGCAAAGAAATAAAGCTTTATCTTAAAAATCCATACACCTCATAAAGAATAAAACCACAATAGAAAAATATACAATTAGGCCTGTGTTGCGGAAGATCATTTGGATAGTCTCGCAAGACAAGTTCTTTATGCATGTACACATGCTAAATCAAAACTTCTTTCACCGATATCTTTCCTCTGGTGATTTTAAAATCTCGTACTCTTCCCTTCCATGACGCCAAGAAAATGTTTTTTGTCTGGGGTCTCTTTCTTTTTCTAGGTTGCATGAGCACCCATGCTCCTTTCGAAACACTAAACCTTTCCCAAGTTCCTTCCGTTTTGTCTGTACTTGAATTCTCTACCGAAGAAATAGAAGAAGCAGGTCGACGGGGTAAAGATGTATGGTATAATTCTGCCTTTATAGCATTATCATCCACAGAGCGTCTTCCACAAGAACGGCCATAGTTTTTATTCACCATGCAGACCTTGTGAATCTGTAACCACAGCAAAGTAATGTAAACAAGATAACAAAGTGAAGTTTCAAGAAAGAGAAAGTGGGCAGACAGACAGGATCAAGGGAGCAGTTTTGGAAAAGAAGAGGATGTTGCACAATGAGGCAGTGGTGTAGAATGATAGACCTTTCAAAAGAAAGGCAGCACAACATTTCAAAGTTCAAAGGAAGGTGGAAGCGGGAAGGCCCTTGTCAGAGAAAATGTTAGACTAGATTCTATCTTCATGTCCAAAGATCTTGTGAGAATAAAAAACCAATCTCCACATTAATGTAGCACGCTTGTACCTACATAAAATATTGTTTCTTTTATCTGTTTTCTCTTATTTTTGTGAATTTCTAACGTTATGTTGGCCCTCTGTTGATTGGTTGAGAGCTTATTTTTCCAAACCGTAAAAGGTCCCAAAATGAGCTCCCTTTTTTCCTAATGCCATGGTGATGGCTATAGCACACCATGGATGCAATGTATTTCTTTGAATAACACTATGGCTAGGGGTGGGTTTCATCACCACAGCCATAGTGTTATTCAAAGAAATACATTACATCCATGGTGGGTCCAAGCATCAACTGTGGTGATGAAACCCACCCCCAGCCACCCCCTCTTCTTCCTAGGGGCATGATCAACACTAGAGTCCATGGCTTGAGAGACAATTTACTAAATTTGAAGGTTGAGTTTGTAAAAGAGCCAAGTATGTTTCCTCTTTGTGTTTCCAATCATAAAAAGAAGTCATTGAGTCAGCCGGACAATTCAATGGATCATCAAAAGAAGTCATTGGGCCGCCAGAGGGACTTGCCCAGGTGCCTCAGATCATCACAACCCATCCTACTCAAGAGGTCATGGTTTCACGACCCACCCTATCCAAAAGGTCATCAATTACGACCCACCCTACCCAAGAAGTCATGGTTTCACGACCCACCCTACCCAAAAGGTCATCACGACCCACCCTACCCAAGAGGTCATGGTATCACAACCCAGCCTACCCAAAAGGTCATCATGACCCACCTTACCCAAGAGGTCATGGTTTCGAGCCCTCACACTGTAGGGTTGTGTGTGTGAATGGTGTAACCTCTAGCACATCCCCCTCGAAAAGAGGCTTCTCAAATAAGTCATTAATAAAACTACGGAAGGATGTAATTGAATAGATCAAGAGAGAGCTAGCTGATAGACTTTGCAATCCACAGCTTGCAAGGCAAAAGATTTTGCATTTCGGAGGAAAACCATCACACAAAAGCATGGTTAAAGGATATTGAAGGAGAAATATACGTGAAAATATGGCCATTCTTGGGTTTTGGCTATATTCCTAATTGGAAACATCGCAGGCATTAAGCCTCTACACGTCTAGTTTTATATCATTTTTTACAATAATCTTCATTTTTAATGTGCTCCCTTGTAACTTAACAAGCTGAATGCATGCAAGTATGAAGAGTCAAGAAAAACTTGCATGTACAATGATTCAAGCTTTATAGAAACCTACGATGCATATGAGAAAACGAGTGCATGAAGTTAGGTATGGAAATCCTTATATATGTTTTTGGTTCTTGCTTGTATAGAATCGGTGGGTTGTAATGAGGTTGAATCTTTGTGCTTCTACAAGTACACAGAAAAGGTTTAAGATTGGGAATATCATACATCACGGAGGTTTGACTGTGATGAAGACAAACAAGAAAACCTCAAGGCAATCTGCGTAATTTCTAGAAGATAGTAAAGCAAGTTAGATGTTATGTGTGTGTGTGTGTGTGTGTGTGTGTGTGTGTGTGTGTGTGTTTCATTTGACTTGTTCTACTCTACTTCTTCATACCAATTGTTTTATAGATAATTTTATTTTTTAAAATTGGTTTTTTCTATTCTTCATTCCAACGCGAAAAGGAGTGGTTTACAGGCTCTAGAATCTTCCCTCCCAAGAGAAAGAGTTCTACTGGCATGATAAAAAAACGCTCTCAATTCTCTGTTATCATATTTTCTACTTATGTTTGATTGAAGCTTATGTTGGAAAAGGAAGATAGAGTGTACACAATATATGCCATGCATAGAAGTGACAAGAACTTTATTCAATTGGTCTTCATGAAGGCTTGATGCATTATTGTAGCTTTGCATGTCCCTCCTATTTCTCACTTCTTCAAATGTACCTCAAGCGAGGACATTTGGGATGAAATAATCCAATTAAACACAGACGTGAGAGGAGTAACAATGGAACCCTTAGGAAATGGCAGCCACGGTTCTCCAAGCACCCCACATTCACCAAGACGCTCAATGAATAGTGCCATTAACTTTGTGAAAAGGGCATTAAACCACCCTATTTTTGGTCAAAGCACCAATGAAGGAGCCAGAGCAAGACTAAGAACCTCAAGGTTCGCTCTCCCACCAAAAGTGCACAAACTATATTGGATACCACAAATGTTTTAAACTTTTCAGGTGTCGATCATAAGTTGGGTTTGCCCTAAGCTGGCAATGGCTTAGCATCCCAACAACCATAGTTACCACAATCACGACATGTGTCTTTTGTAATTCCATCAGAGGCAAACAATCCACAAACCTGTCAGTAAGCACACACATTGCAAGCAAAAGTCCCACCTTCTAAAGGAGACCATTATGAAAGCTTCTTCATCGAAACCAAGTTCCAGTTCTGCTCGGTGTTCAAACGTCTTAGCATATAGTGGAATTATATATTACCTTGGTGAGGCTCCATAGTAGCATTGTTTCCATGTCACCTTAGGTGAGTGGTTTTGCCAATAGCCCATTGTATTATGTAATTGGTTGTATTAATCCAAGTCCTTCCTAGCAACACCTACTCTTCGATTGTTTCTGTAAGCATTATATAAACCTTTCAGGCCAATGGATTATTTACTATGGAAATGTGGACTTCCAATTATCCTTCAGCCTTAACCATACTTGAATGATGCACACTCCGAACCTTAGCATTTCTAGGCTCAAGATTTGGTTTACCGAAGGTTTCCCATCCCATGTTTCATAGGAAAGCAAGTTATGACTTGTCGTTGTGTCTATTAATGCAAGTCATAGTTATGGCTTGCCCATGTGTCTATTAATGCAATGATAGGGGTATGTTTACTAGAGGCAAACACATTAACCCTTAAGCCTTGCTAGCTCAATATCCAAGTCGTCACTCTAGACAAGTGTAGTCATATTTACATTCAAGGTTTCTTTCTGAAGTCTCACATTAGCCTTGGCTATACGGACCTCTTGGGCTTGTTAGTTTATGCTTTCTGCTTCTCGTTTTTCTTGTTTCTTTTTGTTTATCTTTGTTAACACATCTTGGGTTAGGGCTCCATAATAGTTCTTTAGCTTCCACCTATTGATGTATCCAACGTCTTGATGCCAACAAGGGTCACCCTTGTAGAGTAAGATAATGATTCTGAAGGATCTCATTCCTCGATAAACTTCCTCTTTTTATTGCTACTTATCACAAACAAGAGAATAAGTTTCCTTTCTTACATTCCTTGTCTTTACATTTGAGTCAAACCATTTTTTTTTCCTTGGAAACTTTTATACTATTAAGCCATGCATGGCTATCAACCCGAGCTCTTGCAACTTTTCCAGATCTACCAATCTTTCAACCATAGCATTCTCAATCATTCTTTCAGTAATTGTAATTCTCACGCTTGGTACTAAATAATCCATGGGCATCACTACATCCACGTCAATCGGAATGGTGTAAGCCCAAAGCGAAAATGTTAGCTTATGTTCCCAATCGTCCTCTCCATACGTCAATCAAAATGGTAAGCTCAAAGCAAAACTATAAGCTTGTATTCACAATTATTTTAGCTGAGCCTCAACAGTCTTTTGTAAGAATTACACAAGGTTTTATTAGTGCTTTTGGCCTAGCCACCACCATTGGCTTGTGTGTAATAAAGTGAGGCTTTTTGGTAAATCACCATTTGACGAAATGTGATCCTTGATCCCTCACAAGCTCTCATGAGCATCCAAATCTAGAAATGACTTGCTCGTACATGAATTTAACAATGGCACGAGCGTCAAGTTTGCTAGAGGGTCTAGCCTCTACTCATTTAATGAAATAATCAATGTGTGGAAGAGAGAAAGATAAAGGGAGTTAAGCTTGATGAGGAGACCTAAGACTCATAGTCCAAAGAGGTAGAAGGATGGCATGATAATACCTCAAAAAAGTAAAGTGGCTTGTTATGCTCACTTCTTCATATCAATCTCAGTTATTGTTTTATAGATAATTTTACGTTTTAAAATTGGCTTTTTCTATTCTTAATCCCAACGTGAAAAGGAGTGATTTACATGCTCTAGAATTATCCCTCCAAGGGAAAGAATTCTACTAGCATGATTAAAAAGCTCTATCAATTCTCTATCATCGTATTTTCTAATTATATTTGATTGAAGTGTTTATGTTGGAAAAGGAAGACAGAGCGTACACAATATATGCCATGCATAGAGGTAACAAGTCATAGTTATAACTTGCCCATGTGTCTATTAATGCAATACTAGGGGTATGTTTACTAGAACCAAACACATTAACCCTTAAGCCTTGCCAGCTCAATATCCAAGTCGTCACCAAACAATTGTAGCCATATTTACATTTAAGGCTTTGTTCTAAGGTCTCACATTAGCCTTGGCTATATGGGCCCTTTAAGCTTATTTCTTCATGCTTTCTGCCTCTCATTTTTCTTGTTTCTTTTTGTGTACATGTGTTAACACATCTTGGGTTAGGGCTCCATAGTAGTTCTTTAGCTTCCTCCTATTGATATGTCCTCCGACTTGATGCCAACCAAGATCATCCTTGTAGAGTGAGATAATGATTCTCAATGATCACATTCCCTCGTACTTAAACTTGTTCTTTTTATTGCTACTTATCCCAAACAAGAGAATAAGTTGCCATTCTTAAGTTCCAAACAAGAGAATAAGTTGCTTTTCTTAAGTTCCTTGTCTTTACATTTGAGTCAAACCATTTATTTTCCTTGGAAACTTCTCTAATATTAAGCCATGCACAAGTATCAACCCGAGCTCTTGCAACTTTTCTAGATCTATCAACCTTACCACCATAGCATTCTCAGATTCTTTCAATAATAATAATTATCCCGCTTGGCACTACATACTCCATGGGTATCACTACATCCACTCCATATGTCCATCAGAATGGTGTACACCCAAAGTGCAATTGTGAGCTTATGTTCTCAATCATTTTGGCTTAGCCTTAACAATCTTTTGTAAGAATTGCACACAAGGTTTTGTTAGTGCTTTCGGCCTAGCCACCACATTGGCTTGGGTGTAATAAGGTGAGGACTTTTTGCAAATCACCATAGACAAAATGTGATCCTTGATCCCTTACAAGCTCTAATGAGCATCCAAATCTAGAAATGACTTGCTAGTACAAGAATTTAACAATGGCATGAGTGCTAAACTCACTAGAGGGTCTAGCCTCTACCGATTTAGGGAAATAGTCAGTGTGTGTGGAAGAGAGGGAGATACAGATGAAGAGAGTTACGCTTGATGAGGAGACCTAAGACTCATGGTCCAAAGAGGTAGGTAGAAGGATGGTGTAATAACACCTCAAAAAAGTGAAGTCGCAATGGTTACTTTACTTTGGGGTGTTCATTGTTTGCTTCTAGGCAGTGGTCTTCAAGTCTTGGTGTATGTGAAGAAGCATAACATTCAAGGTACATTTACCAAATGCTCTAGCCAACATGGCTCCTTTCTTTTCAATCTTACAAAAAGTGAAGCAACTTTCTACACCAAAACTTAACAAGATTTGAAGAGAGTTCCACTTAAAAGACGCACTAAAGGGCAATCATTCATGGTATGATAACCTTGTCATCATAAATCACCCTGCATGAGAGAACGAAAATTTAATAAAATAAAATTACATCTTCCACCACACCATGCCTTATACCCTCTTCCTACAAGATTGTAATGATAATGGTAGGGTGTTGTCTAAAGCCATACCATTTAATGAAAGCCTCAAGTGATTGGTTTGTGTGGTCACACTACCATCACATCCATGTATAGTCTCTCATTTTATTTGTCTAGATTATTGCTCTTCCTTTAGGATTCACAACATCGAATGGAAAGCATGCCTTCGAAATTTGGAGCAAACTCGAACCCCACAAGGCATTCTCGCACATTTGTGCTTTATCTTTATTATTATATTAAAAAAAACTACATACCAAGTGTCACGTAAAAGCAATTTATATTTTTCGCACGTTAAGTGAAGGTTCACTCTTTGACATTCTCTTCTAGCCCAGATCTCTGTCGGCTTCCGTCTTCCACTCCTCATATTAGTTCATTTGCAATGTGTAATGCTGGCATACTGTATAATGCATCATTTTCACTTTCTGATGAGATGTAGATAGATTCTTATTATTTTTAAAACAAATGTGTGTGTGTGTGTGGGTGAGCTCACGCACGTGCATATATATATATATATATATATATAGAGAGAGAGAGAGAGAGAGAGAGAGAGAGAGAGAGAGTAGAACTGAAGGTGGTATATATATATATATATATATATATATATATATATATATATATAGAGAGAGAGAGAGAGAGAGAGAGAGAGAGAGAGAGTAGAACTGAAGGTGGTAGAAATGATGATGGTTTTTCCAGAAGTGTGCGAGGATCCTTCTAGTTGAAAGAGAGAGAGGATGGCTCATGAGACCAATGGTTATGTGCTGCAGTGAGAGATATGTAAGGCATCCCTTCTTGTTTAAACAAGGCAAAATGTAAATGCAAAATAGGACAATGTTGGACATGAAGCCTAACAAGGTTACAAAGCCGCCTCATGATCTGCACAGTGGGTATGAGGAAGATCCAAGCACATGGATCACCAAAGATCAAACTGTGTCTTGTGTAGCGCTGAAGAGATCACATTTCAGGTTTCTAATGAATCAAATGTGTCGACATCCCAGGGCATTTAGCAATCTTTCTATGCATCCCCTGCTCCGGTGCACTTGCATCTTTTTCTCATCACCTAGACCCATTCAGCGTGTCAATCTGAAACTGAACTCGGTATAGGCTCATCCTTTACAAGAGTGTCCTTGGGTCTGTCCTATATTCATCCCGGGCAGAGTTGCAGTACGTCCACTTAACTTCTTGTTGCACAGAAGGCTAGAATGCCCTTTGACTCTCTCTTTTTTTGCAAGAGACAGGTCCTGAATTTAAAATTGCCCTTGCCTGATCACGGTTGAGGCTCAAACTTCTTTAAGAACTGATGAGCTACACCAACTTGATCCAACAAACACACCCGAATGCCTCTTTCCTTAGGTGAATTGATATGAGACCAGTATTGTAATGAAAATGGATGTTGGTCTTACTTGAGATGAATGCCAAGCATCTCGGTGATGAAGCGCATCATTTTCATTACTAACTTAGAACAATTTCAAGTTGTTCCAAACAGGACTCATTGATGATGCCAACCACCACCAGTCCTTGGCGATATTTGAGAAAATATGTCCTCGTAATACAACCATCCTTACACTTTCCTACCATAAGAGTGCAAGATTTAAGGGCTTGAACACACGTGATGTTAACGGTTGTTCAGTGAAGAGAATCTCAACTCACAAGTTTCTATTTGCAAATATACTGAGAACCCTTACCCATATACATATTGAGTCTCTCACATCCTTTTAAACACGACTTAAACTTACGTAGGACATGAGACAACTAGATCTCACTGTGCACTACACTGCACATCATGGAGAGAATGTGGGGATCACTACTCCAAGAGCAGCATACGCAACAAATATAACAAGAATCAATCCATAACATTTCTTTAAAGTTCTTAACTTGAAAAACAAAAATTGATTCGTAATTGCCCTGAATGTTCACACTGGAATTCACGATCAAGAGGGTATCAATTTTATTGTGTGCATAATATGTAATATCTTACTAACCAAAAGAAGTGTCCAGCTGAGATGACCTTGGAGCTGCGAGTCGCACTGCAATGAGGAAAGCCTTACATGGATGGTTAAATTCCAATCTGCTGCAAATACATCACAAAAATCGCCAAATATTATCTTCATCCACTAGATTGAGCTGGCTTCCCATACCATGATAAACACGTTTACATACCATTTTACTGGCCTCTGACATAAAGAGAGGATACTCTACCTTCAGGTGACTGTTACTACTCGACCTCATCTGCCAAGGATCCCAGAACACAGTGCAGGTAGAAGCTGCTTTTCTAGCAGTCTACTGCTGCTAGAGAAGATGCCATAACTCAGCACAACTAAGAGTCCTTCACCCACTTAGGCTTCATCACAAGGATTTGCAGGTTCCCTCTCCCAGTGTAAGGCCAGCCAAAACTCACCTTCAACCCTGATCACACATTCCTGTGACACAACCATTCCTCCTGCAGACTGGCTGAAGCCACAGCCACTGGAATGACTAGATGTCCCAAGGCTTCAAACTATAAGGACTCCTGTCAAGTTTCTTCTGCTACCATTTCCCAAAGTCGCCAATTTTTTCACACAAACTTTCGCACTGCCACAGCCCTTCCTATGGGACAGAAATCTGGGCTTCAGCTCCTCATTCATAACATGAGACTGAAAACGCGTCAATGAAGGACACGAGGATGACTGCACTCCATCATACAAAATCCTCCCAAAAGGCTCTCTATAGAACTGAATTCATCATTTCCCTAGCTGATTGGCACAGTTGTGAAGCCATGATTAACATCAAATGTGTAGCCTCTTTTCCAATGCCTAGAAAGGGGAGCTGCCCAGTCTTCTAACCATGAGTACGTGTATAGAATAACAAAAAGATAGGTAGGCCAGTGCTAGCGTTTGTCAGACCAGTCCGACATAACTTATGATGTAAATAGCTCAGCTCTTTGAAACAGAAATCTAGGCGTTTTTTTTTTACCACATCCCAAGCACACATGGGTGTACTTCTGAACTCTATCCAGGGCACCAAATTCCTTTCGAAAACTTGAAAGGAATGAGAAAAAAGCATTAGCTAGCCACATCATGCTGAAATGCACCCAAAGCACATGCTCATAAGAATATGTAGACTGAAGACTGTTTGAATTTTCGTTGGCTATGCTGCTTTGCAACAGAACTACACCCGAAAATCTATCAGAATCACCATGTCCATGGATAACACAACAACGGCAACAAAGCCAATCTCTGAACTATGCACAAAGTGCTATCCATTGGACACTTGAGAAAAGTGTGTTTGAAGGGGAGAAGAGATATGCAGCCCCTAAGAACATCCATCACTCCACTGTATGTACGGAACTCAGATCAATGAGCATAATTGATTGTATACATCCGAAATTGTAGACAGGATGGACATTATGTACATGTCTCTCAAAATCAAGCAGGACCTAAAACCTGTCAAGAACCTATTAACTTACAAGGTTTCCATCTGCTCATCAAAAAGAATACCTGGAAAATTCACAGCAGGATTTTCAGTTGGACTTCTCCTTGCCAGCCTGATACCAACAAAACAAAGTCACGACTCAGAATCATCGCAAAAAATAAAGATGAGTGATCCATCCAAGTGGGACATAAGGTTAAACCTTGGCTAAATAACTCGATGTGTATTGAGGGAGAACTCCAAGACCACATCAATCTGGCCTCCACTTTGAAGTTGAGCCTCTGGGCCTAGCCAAAACTTGAACTTTTGTTTGATTTGCTACACCATAAAACTTGGATGAGTAGATACAAATATTCAACCTCAAAAAATCCTCAAAATAGGAAATGCCTTTTATCTGACATGATGAAGATCTTGAGGGCTTACCTGCAACGCCAAGCATCAAGCCTCCAGACATCCCTGCCAGATGGCCTGTGTATAAAGCATTTGGCATTTCAACGCTTGCCGCCAATGTGGCAGGAATCCCTATAGCTGTTTGGGACAGTGGTCCCTGTGCTTGTGGAGCTGGACCACGAGCATACCCTAGCCTAGGCCTTGAGTCGTGTGATGGGTACTTCTGACTATGGGAGATCTCGTCCTGTGAGGTGACTTGGCCTGTCATCAGAACTCTCTCAGGATCTACAGACCACAGTTCAATATATCAACATAAAAGTTGTGCTTTCTTAACAAGTGCTATGTGAGTGTCACTAACAGCATTTTGTGGACCCAAACCTCCCAATCCAAAAACAAAAAACCTCACCTGTAACTCGAGATGGAATGTGCCCCTCTTCAAACCTCCCCCTGCCAAGATCGCTATGCAAATGGAGATGTTCACGCTCGCCATGTTTTACATGCAGCAGGCTTTGATCTCTCTCAAAAGAAGGTGAGGAAGATTGGTGTGGTGTTTTTGAATTTCCATAAGGAAGTAGCCTGGGAGGTAAAGGTGGTGGAGATGGCAAGCGGGAGTACTGTGTCTGAGAGTAAGCAGCTCCATGCTGAACTTGATGGACTTGAGTAGCATTGTGGGAAGGATGCGTACTAGAAGAGAAGGACTGAGATGTATGTGCCATCATAAAGCTTGTAGGAGAGCCATAAGAAGATTCCCTGTTTAGAATTTGAGCACCACCTGGAGACGAGTTCTGTATAATGTTCTGCATAGGATATTGTTGCGGATGATGATGCTCATACATATTCTCATCACTGGTCATTCCATGTACCTGATGAGTTCGTATCATGGATAGGACAGTCTGCTGTTCTCTGCACATAACATAACCAGCACCTAGTCCTGGTTGTGGCATGATAGGTGAGAGCTGAGAAGAGGGTAAATTTGCAAACGAAGAGGATCCATAAGACTGCACAAAAGGTGAGGAAAAGGAGCTTGGAGGGGGTGAACCAGGAGGTGGTGGAGGTGGAGACAAGGGAGGTGGTGGAGGAGGAGATGGCGGTGGTGGTGGCGGTGGTGGTGGAGATTCAGGCAATGGCGGAGGTGATGGAGGTGGGCAATCAGGAGGGGGTGGTGGAGGTGCTTCTGCAGGTAATGGTGGTGATTGAAGTCCTTGTGACAAAACACCATCTCTCATGCTACCCTCTGGCGAGGCATCCTCCATCTCAAGTTCACCCTCCACATCTTCCAGTATGTGTCTGTGTTTCTCAAATGGAAGAGGAAATGCATCAGTAGGCTCCTCTGCTTCGTCAGCAGGAGATTGGAAGAAATCATCAGCCTGTTTTACACCACCAGAAAGGTCATCGTCCTCCTCAAACATGCGAGAACTGAGGAGTCCCGTCAGGCCGAACGTTGCATTGCTGTTACAAAATTGAATGCAAAATTTGTTAAAACCAGTCACAGTATCATACCTTATATATACACCTAGACAAATCCACGAACATGCCCAAATTCACCTTTTAGGAACGTGCATGTTATATAATCAAGGTAGTCAAGCCACAAGACTATATAACTATCAACTCCATTATGCATAGTATGGACTAGATACTACGACATCCCCACTAACGTTCATACCATATCTTACTCTAAATATTAAGAACGTAGGCAACCTTAAAACCTAACCATTCAATCACTGCTTTAAAACTTGGAGCCCCTGGTCTTTTTTGTTTACAACACCAAGCACAATCTTATGCTAAACAAGCTCCCCTCCTCACCTTCCATATTCATCCACATACATTCCCTCCATTTCTCTGATTGGATCATCCACAGCACGTTCAAAGCGAGAAGGTCTTCTAAGCGAGACACCACTTGCTTTGTCATCATTGTGAGACTCCAGTTCATTCATGTAGCTCCTCAAAACAGAATCGGGCATGACTTTTCGCGAGCTCCAGAGCTTCAATACCTGCCACAAAAGGGAAAACATTTCATTACACCACCTTCTACTTTGTATGATATCCATTGATCACAAAACTAGTTAACCACTGGAAACTTCTCCCCCACGGTGCTTTATCCCTAGAGTCCCCTTGCATCTCTTGAGGATTTGTCTCAGCTGTACCTATTTAGTTCACAGCATAGTCACCAGAAACGTTTTTGAGTTTTGAAACGTTTCGAGTTTTGAAGGTTTTTTTTTCGAAAGGTTTTGTCCGTCACCTACAAAACCACAGGTTTTGGATATATATAATATAATATAATACATATGAAATTTTAATTTATATATACATAGTAGTACGATGTAGTATTGTACACATACAAATTAAAACTTTAACTTTTAAGAGACTTCAAGAGTGACAAATAATAAATCACAATTCAAATATCAAACTTCAAAGCATCATCATAAAATTTCTCTCATCATAGAGGTGACTGTGATATGGTTAGAACTCATGGCAAGTAGGGGGAGGAGGGGGCAGCAATGACAAGGGCTCACTGCTTAGAGAGCACAAGGGGCAGCAGTCGGAAGCAAGAGGCAGATGTGGGGCACTGGGGTCTCCAGCGTGGGTAGATTGTTGGGTCGGGGAGGATACCTGAAGCACAACCCTAATGCACACACACCGAGATAGAAACACGGGAGAGAGAGAGAGTGTGTGAGGTGCTGGAAAGTGTGTACTTGATAATAATAAGATGTGCAAGTACAAGTATAATATAACCTAGGGCTAAGTGCCCAACACACATAAGTGTGTTCACATGGGGAAAAAGCCTATGTCCAATCATAGGGAAAAAATGCCCATGAGTAGGTCTGTTCACACTAGGACTTCCCGGAGGACCAGATGATCAACAAACCCCCCCGAAGTGAACAGTGTGAACGGAAACAGGGTGTAGCAGACTACGTTGGTAGTGGCTATAAGTTCAAAGCTTTGCAGAAAGCTTCAAACTTTTCCCTCGAAAGAGGCTTCGTAAACTCATCTGCTACATTGGCATGTGTAGACACATAAGCCAAGTCAATCTCTCCTGCATGGAGCCTTTCCCTGACATAATCATAGTGAATCTCAATATGCTTTGTGCAGGCATGAAAAACTGGGTTTCGTCCAACTGCCAAAGCACTCTGACTGTCAATATAAATGGGTAGGAGACTGATGTCCAACACCAAGATCGGCTAATAGGCATCATAACCAAACACATTCCACAGTAGCTGTAAATGCTACCTTGTATTCAGCTTCACAGGCTACAGCTAGAAGTGGCCACTGTAGGTTGCTTCTTACTGACCCATGAAATGCATGAGTCACCAAGAAGAAAACAGTTAGCACTGGTTGACACCCTTGTGTCATAGCATCCTGCCCAATCATTGTTTGTGTATGCCTGCAAGCATAATGTAGAAGACGTACCATATAGTAAGGCAAAGTTTGAAGTGCCTTTAAGATATCTGAAAACACGTTTACATGCTTGCCAATGCATAGTGCTTGGACAATGCATGAACCTGCTCAACTGGGAAACAGCATACTGAATATCCAAACGAGTAGAGCATAAGTAAATGAGGCATCCCACAACTTGTTGATAGGTGGCAACATCAAATGGCTCTCCAACATGCTCAAGTGACAGCTTTAAACCTGGTTCCATAGGAGTGTACAATCTGACATTTGAAACCGCTCAAGCAACAGCTCAACATTTCTCTTTTGAGAGAGCATAATACCCCCCTCAAATGAGACAAACTGTATGCCCAAGTAGTAATGCAAATGCCCCATATTTGTGACATCAAATGTATGCTGTAAATCAGCTTTGAAAGCTGAAATATTACCCTCTTCATGGCCACTAATGAGCATGTCATCAACATAAAGAATGAGGATGAGTACATTGTCCCCAATGTGACGGATGTTGGGTTTTATGCTGTGTATGCACCCAGGGGAGTGCTAGTGATCATCAGTAGGTTACTGGGGCACTTTTTACTTCAGTTAGTGGAGGTTTTTTCCCCCACTTTAGCTTAGTTTCACTTATAGCGGTTTATAAGTGGTTTGGTCCACCTGGCACAGTTTATGGCCGGACCATGTGAACACACTTTAGGTCACATCTTTTATATGTGGCTATTGTACTCTTTTTATAATATCAATATATGAGCAAACGTGTTCCTCTCTCTCACTCTCACGCTTCCTGTTGGTGTGCCTTCCAAAACCCTAACCCTAACAACTCCTTCCTACACTTTGGTATCAGAGCAGCCTCGCCTGCCCTGTCCATACAGCTCACCATCAGCTGCCCGTACAGGCCCTCGCCATCAGCTGCAGCCACTCATCTGCCCGATCTCCAGCCCACGTAGAGTCCTGCACAGACAGCCGTACAGGCATGCTATCTGTCCATACAGGCGCCGGCTGTTCCGTACAGCTATTCCGTACAAACGTCGTACTGCTGCCCGTACAGCCTGGTCTGCTGTTCTGTACAGTCCGTACAATGTACACTCTGCTCCGTACAGCAGACAGCCAGACGACCAGCACCTGCTGCGTATACCTGCAGCAATACAGTCGCCGCTTCGCCGCTTCTCCTCCGTACACTGCTCCGGACAACTGTTCCGTACAGCCTACAGCCGACTAGTACCTGCAAAATCACACGGGTACAATTTAAAGCTTTACATGTTTTGAAATTTGGGCGTTTTTTCTGTGAAAGTTTTTCTGGCAGAGACATACAGAGAGTTTTTCTTGCAAAGAAACCTCTACAGGCTTTTGCAAGGCTTTGGGTGCAGAAATTTTGGGCATTTTGGCACTGTGTGAGCCACTTTTGTTGCTCTACTCAGCCAGTGGTGCATTGTTTTGCACATTCAGAGGATTGAGAGTGCAAGCATATTTGGGTCAGTTGTACTCAGTGGAGTACAGTTGCTTTCAGGGTGGTTGTTTTTGGATTTTTTGATACACAGGTACAACATTGTGCACTGGCATAATGGCAAATCAACAGCAAAGTGATGTGTTCACGTACTTGTCTAAGGAAGACAAGCTGGATGGCACGAATTACTCCTTGTGGAGTTTCATGCTGAGAAATGTGCTCGTGGCAAAACGTCTTTGGGTTTTTGTTAGTGGTGATGAACCACATCGAGGTCCATTGGCTCCAGAGACTCCTCCTCAAGGGGGTGCTCGTGGAAGAGGACAACAGGCACAGGCACAGGCACAGGCACAGGCACAGGCACAGGCACAGGCACAGGCACAGGCACAGGCACAGGCACAGGCACAGGCACAGGCACCGGCACCGGTTCAACCACAGTCTGTTCAAAGAACAAATGCCCAGAAGACATGGGATGCCAAAGATGCACAAGCCTTATCACTTATTGCCTAATCAGTACAGAGGTCTATTATACCTCATATTCGTTCAGCTAGCTCTTCACGGAATACATGGGTGACTTTGGAGCAGATGTACGCTGCTCGTAATGAGGCACAGATCTCATTTTTGAAAAGAGAGCTGGAAAACCAAAAGATGCATGAAGGAGATGATATGTCTAGCCACTTGAACAAGCCGCAGGATTTGAGAGAGCAACTCATCAATGTGGATGAGATTATTCCTGAGACACAGCTTGTATCCACCATCTTAAACTCTTTGCCAAGATCCTACTTGGCTTTTCATACCTCTTTGAACCTTAGCATGAGGAATGCTATTGAGCCCCTAAAGTATCAGGAACTTGTTGCTCTCTTGTTACAGGAAGAGCAAATCATGAAGAACATGAACATGAACACAAGTACTGAACAAGCATTTGTGACAGGTCAAAAAGGGAAAGGCAAGTTTCAGCCAAAGAGTTCAAATCAGAATTCAGGTGATGGTGGTTCATCTCACGATACCAAGAAAGGTGATGGACAGCCCAAGAAGAAGGGCAAATGCCATTACTGTAAGAAGCCAGGTCACTACATCACAGAGTGTAGGAAGAGGATTGCCAAAGAGAAGGAGAAGGAGTCTGGAATGTCTATAAAAGATGCCTCTAAAGCTCCTCCGGAGACTGCTTCCTTTGTTGTAGAGAGGGATTACTGTTTCTACACATGCAGTTGTGATGCCTCTTGGTCTTCACAGGCACTCAATGTGACTGAGCATGCATGTACTTGGTATTTTGATAGTGGTGCTTCAAAGCATATTACATCTCGCAGGGATTTGTTTTGTAATGTATGCCCTGCCCCTGTTGGCAAGTCCGTTCAGTGTGCCAATAATGCTTCATATCCAGTTCGTGGCATTGGGGAGATTCAGCTCACAGCCATTGATGGCTCTATTCTTCACCTTACAGATGCCTTATATGTACCATGGATAAAGAAGAATCTGTTGTCCATTTCTTCTTTAGCACAGTGTGGTATGCAAGTCAACTTTGATGATGACAAATGCATGGTCAGAGACAAAGCTAATGATTTGACCTTGATGCTTACTGGTACATTATGTCATGGACTCTATCAGTTGGATGCATTTCAGCCAGTGGATCAGTCTGCTTATCATGCATTCACTCTTACTCTAGCTATGGTTGATGCGGAGTTATGGCCTGCTCAAATGGGGCATGTAAATTTTGGTAGTCTTATGCTTATGCAGCGACATAACATGTTGACAGACCTACCTCTTATGGAGAAGCCTCCAGATCACATATGTGAAGGATGTATTTTGGGAAAAATGCATTGGTTTTCCTTTCCACGTGATCAGGCTCTACGAGCAACTGCAAAGTTGCAGCTTATGCACAGTGATCTTTGTGGTCCCATGCAGACGAAGTCATTAGGAGGTTGCTTCTATTTTGCTACATTTATTGATGACTTCTCTCGTATATGCTGGGTCTATCCGTTGACACGGAAATCATAGGTATATGATGCATTTTTGGCCTTTGTAGTACTTGCTGAAACAGAGTCAGGATGCAAGGTTAAGACCCTCCGTTCTGACCGAGGGGGAGAATATGTGTCACACATGTTGAATTCCTTTCTTAAGAGTAGAGGTATCAAGTATCAGTATACTACTGCTTATACTCCACAGCAAAATGGGGTTGCAAAAAGGAAGAATCGGTCACTCATGGAGATGGCCAGATGTATGTTAAAGGCAAAGAAGCTACCACATGTCTTTTGGGTGGAAGCTGTTATGTGTGCTTGTCAAATTTTGAATCGATGTCCCACAAAGGCATTGGTTTCCATTACTCCTTTTGAGGCTTGGCATGGCCGCAAGCCTTCGGTATCACACTTTCGTACTTTTGGGTGTCTTGCATATGCACACATACCCAAAGAGTTAAGGAGGAAGTTGGATGATAAAGCCACAAAATGTATTTTTGTTGGGTACAGCCGTGAGAGCAAGGGCTACCGGTTATGACCCACTGTCCAAGAAGATATTCACTAGTCGGGATGTGATTTTTGATGAAAAATCAGAATTATCCATGGCTAGTTATGATGCAAATCAGGCTGAAAATGATGTGTTTGAAGGCCTACTACCTATGGAGTTTCATTCCACAGTTGGTGATCCAACCCATGAGGGTGCAGGGCAGCCAGCTAATCATGAAGGTGGTGCAGAAATTCAGCAGGAGATTGAGCCAGAAGTTGAGCCAAATATGGGGCAACAGGCTCCACAGGTCAGACATATACCTAGATGGTATTTGAGGACATTACAGGACAGCCATCTAGATGCTCCTCTTGCTGGCCGTACTCATAGGGAGACACGGACCAATGAGCATGCACACATCATGGATTTAAATATGGTTATGGTAGCTAGTTTACAAGATGATGATGAGCCTGATTCATTTGTGGATGCACGAGACAATGTGCATTTGGAACAAAGCCATGCAGGATAAACTTGATTCTATTAAAAAGAATCAAACATGGGATTTGGTTGATCTGCCCAAAGGCAAGAAAGCCATTGGTACTAAGTGGATCTATAAGTTGAAAAGACATGCAGATGGATCCATTGACAGGTACAAAGCCCGTCTAGTTGCAAAGGGCTATGCACAGAAGAAGGGCATTCATTATGAGGAGACATTTGCTCCTACATCCCGTATGTCGACACTTAGGAGTGTCATTGCATTGGCTGCACATCGTGGTTGGGTTGTTCATCAGTTGGACATCAAGACTGCTTTCCTACATGGGGACCTCGAGGAGGAAGTTTATGTACATCAGCCCATAGGTTTTGCAGAACATGGTCACGAAGGGAAAGTATGCAGGCTGAAAAAGGCCTTGTATGGTTTGAAACAAGCTCCACGAGCTTGGTATGCAAAGATAGATGCTTTCCTGCTCACTCAAGGCTTTGTGAATAATCCATCAGAAGCCACTTTGTATGTAAAGAAAGAAGAGAAAGATCTGCTAGTCATCAGTCTTTATGTAGATGATCTTTTGCTCATGGGATCAAATGATGACAAAATTGCAGCTTTTAAAGAGATACTGCAACAGACATTTGCCATGTCTGATTTGGGGCTCGTACACTACTATTTGGGCATACAGTTTGTGCAGGATAACAGAGGCATTGGGTTGTATCTCAGTTGAGCAGATTCATGCACAACCCGCGATTGTCACATTGGCAAGCTGTGAAGCGTGTATTTCGGTATTTGCAGGGTACCTTGTCTCTTGGATTGCTTTATCCTAAGGGGGGTGACATGCAGCTATATGCTTACAGGGATTCAGATTGGGCTGGTGATTTTGATACCAGACATTCCACTAGTGGAAATTGTTTCTTTCTTGGCTCTTCATGTATTTCTTGGCTAAGCAAGAAACAGACCACAGTGGCCACTTCGTCTTGTGAGGCAGAGTACAGAGCAGCCTACACTACTACCGTTGAGTGTGTATGGCTGCATCGTCTTATGACTGATATGGATATTTCAGTGGGGGAGGAGCCTACACCTATCTATACTGATAGTCAGAGTGCCATTGCCGTGGCCAGGAATCCTGTGTTTCATGCTCGCACGAAACACATTGAGATTCACTATCACTTTGTTCGGGAGAGACTCCAGGCAGGTGATATCAGTCTGATTTACTGCCCTACAGATCAGAATGTGGCAGACATCTTCACCAAGGCACTACCACGTCCGAAATTCGAAGCATTCCGCACTGCTTTGAATTTGTTTCCTTTTGGTGGATGATGTACAGTGATCACATATCACTCCAAGGGGGTTTGTTGGGTTTTATGCTGTGTATGCACCCAGGGGAGTGCTAGTGATCATCAGTAGGTTACTGGGGCACTTTTTACTTCAGTTAGTGGAGGTTTTTTCCCCCACTTTAGCTTAGTTTCACTTATAGCGGTTTATAAGTGGTTTGGTCCACCTGGCACAGTTTATGGCCGGACCATGTGAACCACTTTAGGTCACATCTTTTATATGTGGCTATTGTACTCTTTTTATAATATCAATATATGAGCAAACGTGTTCCTCTCTCTCACTCTCACGCTTCCTGTTGGTGTGCCTTCCAAAACCCTAACCCTAACAACTCCTTCCTACAACGGACATAAAAGTGTACTCTCAGCTGAACTGTTCTGAAACCCTTTGGCAGTCAAGTATGCATGAATCTTTTGGTACCAAGCACGAGGAGCCTGCTTCAGGCCATATAGTGCTTTATGTAAGCGGCATACCTTGTGTTTTGCACCCTTTTGAACAAAGCCAGGAAGCTGAGATACATACACTTCCTCCTGTAAATCACCATTCAAGAAGGCAGTTTGACATCCAACTCAGGTACATGCCATCCTCTTTGTGCAGCCAATTCTATAACTGTACGTATGGTGGTCGTACATGAAATGGGAGTAAAAGTCTCCTCGTAGTCAATGCCCTCACGCTGGGCATACCCTTTGGAACACAATCTAGCCTTATGGCGATCAACGAAACCATTAGGCTTATGCTTCAGCTTGAAGACCCATTTTGTGCCAATGGCACGCTTGCCAGGAGGCAAGTCACATAATTCCCATGTACCATTCCTGTCAATGGAGTCTAACTCCAACTGCATGTCTGCAACCCAATTGTCATCCTCCAATGAATCAACATGAGAAAGAGACTCCTCATTACATGCGGTGGCAACAAGAGGTGTATGTACTAAATATGCATATGGCGAGAGGCAGCACGTGTACGACCTGGCATAAATGAAGACTGTTTGCTATCACGCGAAGTCTCAACCAGCCATCTAGGAACAGTCATTAACTTCCTAGTATCTGCATCTTCCTTTGCCAATACATCTCCCAACATATCCAGATCAATTTGAGGCATTTCAGGATCAATTTGGGGAAATCTAGCTGCTGATTTTACTGATTTTCAGCAGGCATAGGTGGCTGTAAATGAGCCTGTATGGGCTCCACATTATCCACATTTGAATTGAATAAAGGCAACAATGTATCAAACACATCCTTTGGCCCAATTGATGGCTGTTTTGTGCATGAAAGAAGGGGTTGAGATGCATACTCATCAAAGATAGCCTCCTTGGATACAATAATCTTGCCCGTAGAAGGCACGTAGAGTTGGTATCCCTTGCTCTCACTAAGAAAAATGCATTTGATTGCCTTTGCATCAAGTTTATGTCTTTGTTGTGTGGACACATGCACATATGCCAAACACCCAAAGACTCTCATTTGGAATCTTGCCATTCCATGCCTCATAGGCAGTCATAGATTTCAAGACTTTGATGGGGCAACGGTTAAGCACATAATTTGCACACATAACCGCTTCAAGCCAAAACTTACTAGGCAGATCCTTGCTCTTGAGCATGCACCGTGCCATCTCCATGAGTGTATGATTACGTCTCTCTGCCACTCCATTCTGTTGAGGAGTATAGGAGGTAGTACCTTGATGGGAAATACCATGTAACTCCATGTAAGATGAACTCATTGGACAAATAATCCCCCCCTCGATCTGTACACAATGTGACAAGCTTGTGTCCACAAGCATTTTCAGCCATGGGATGGAAATCTTTGAAAGCTGCAAATGCAACTAGCTTCACCTTCAAACCATACACCCAATAGAAACGAGTGTAATCGTCAATGAAAGTAATGAAATACAAATGTCCTCCAAAAAATGGAGCCCTCATAGGGCCACAAAGATCACTATGAATGAGCTGTAATGGGCGGACAGCCCTCATAGTACCATCTGTAGGAAAGGAATTCTTGTGCATCTTTCCAAGAATGCATCCCTCACATACATGCTTGACTGGAACTTGCATGGGAGGAAGCTCATGCACCATATTTTGCTTCTACAAGCATACAAGAGAGAGGAAATTCAAGTGACCAAACCGAGCATGCCATAACTCAGTATCAACACACATGAAGTGAAAGCAACCATAGCATCATGAGAGTGTGTACTCCTGTCATACATATCAAGCTTATACAAGCCATTGCCCAATGTCCCAGAAAGTGCATGAGAATCTGTGCCTCTTCTGTCATACACTGAGCAACAATGGTCCGAGAATTGAACTTTAAACCAAGATAATGCAAGAGCTGGAACTGAGATAAGATTCTTCTTAATGCCTGGCACATACAAAGTGTCACAGGTCTCCACCACAAGCCGTTAGCTCCACGCTACCGATGCCTTTAATGGCATAAGAGGCATCATTGGCACACATGACTATGCCACCTGGAGGAGAATCTTGCAATGTAGCAAATAGTGACCTGCATGAAGTGATGTGCTTAGAAGCACCATTGTCAAAGTAACAATCACCAGCTGAAATAGACATACAAGAAGCAAGCAAACTGCATGTGACAACCAATGCATATTCCTCATGGGCAAAGTTGGCCTCTTCCTTAGTGTCCACTGTAGTAGCCAAGCCCTACTGCTGCTGCTTCTTGTCACTCTCAATCCTCTTTCTGCACTCATCAATAAGATGACCAGGCTTCTGGCAATAGTTGCACCTCTTCTTCTTCTTGGTGTCACTCTCCTTGGAGGAGGTAGAATCTAAACGGACTAGTGGTTTTCCCTTAGACTTACCACGGGATGAAGCCTCAGATTTACCTTTATGGCGATCAAAGGCACCGAATGCCTGATCTACACAAAGTATAGTATATCTGTTTGAACGAGCCTGCTCTTCCTGCAATAAGAGAGCCACTAACTCATTGAAGGTGTACAAATTCGGATTACCCTTCATGAGCAGACGAAGAGTGGTGGCAAATCCCTCGTAAGACTCCAGCAACCCCTGAAGTACAGTAGATACAAGTGAACTATCTAGAATGATCTCATCAATGTTGATGAGCTGCTTCCTAAGATCCTTGATGTGGATGAGATATTTGTCCATAGAATCACATCTCAGAGAAAAGGCAAAGACATGACACAGGATAGTGATACAAATTCTAGTATCACTTCTAGGGCTCCCAGCGCGCAATGGGCAGATCGGGGGCAATCGACGTCGACAATCGCACGCGTTTTTTGTGAGAAAAAAGATGACAGTTTTGAAGGTTTTGTAGAAACGTTTTATCACAACGTTTCGCAAGTTTCGCCAGACCAAAACGCATTTTTTTGTGTCACGGCGCAGGGTCAATAGTAAATACCTAAACTCGAGGCATATGTAGCATGCAGCCACACTGCTAGAGAACCTGCCACATATATGCCCATTAACCCTAAGACTGACTGCAGGATATTTTATTATGAATATAAGATGCTCACTACAGGACCAAGGCCCTCACATGCAAACCACAGTGCTGAGGCCCTCAAGGATGAACACCCATTTTCTCTATGAAACAATAGTGTCAAAAATTGTAGAAGTATTAGTGCTGTCTAAGTGCTAAGAGACACAGACATGTGCGATGCTGGACTTACAAACACAATCACATACAAGTAATCATAAAACCTAATCCTCGTATTATATAAAGAAACTATGTACAACAGATTGTCTAGACTGTAAGTACAAAGAATGATCAATTATCCTAACCAAATCCTTGTATTATATTAAGAAACTATGTAGAACAGATTGTCTTGACTGTAGGTACAAAGAATGCTCAGTTTTATCCCAGCCCCAGTTGCAGGTGAACTCCATTGTTCACAGCAAATGGTGGCTGCTGCCAGATCCTGTGTGCCAAAGAGCTCTGAGTGCAGGTGCTTGGTAAATATCATGGGGTTGGGAGCGACTATTCATAGGGCCTATGTTTGCTGGTCAACTGATTTATGTGGGTCTTATGTCGGTCGTGGGCTGGTCTGTTCTGCCTGGCAGCCAGCTTAAGCAGAAGAAGGCACCTAGGTGCAGGCAGCAGCCAGGTTGGACAGGCTGGCGGAAAGCATACATGCACAATGATCTGGCAGATAGTAGGTTTGGGTCAGTCAGTGGCCGGGTGCCCACATGTGACGAGTGGACCTTTATTACAAGGTTATTATGGTGCACATTGCTGACCCAGAAATGGCCACTCACGGGGGTCAAAATGTGTTTCAGGACCAGCAGAGGGTCCAAACGACATCAAAACACTGGGCTGAAATGTCAGCTGCTAGAGAAGACATTTCAGACTGCCATTACTACATATTACATTTTTCAGTTTTTTGCACCCAAATCAACATCCATGTATAAGAAATGCCCATCACATCAACTAATACCCCTTTTCTTACCCTTCCTCTCTCATAAACCTCAGAACTCATGCCCATAATGTGATCGTATATATGTGCATATAACCATGAACATTCACTCCTTTCCCTCCCTCAACCGTCCTTGCAGTTGTTGTATTTCTATTTCTGCCCCCCTTTAGCCCTTAAAACACAAAAAAGATTAGAAGCTCTACCTAGGCTTCCAAAGATTTCCCAAACTTAACAAAAACAAGTGCAATCTTGAATCCATGAGAGAAAAGTATTTACTACAAAAACAAGTGCAATCTTGATTCCATGAGAGAGAGTATTTACTACAAAAACAAGTGTGATCGTGACTTCATGAGAATCCGAGTCTACTTCAAATCATCAACTCCCTTGTGCATAGCATAAACAACATGCTATGGCATCATCAATCACATCCTCAGCGCCCAAGAGTAGGTGCAGATTAAGGTATGTCCATACTAGTGGAAAAAATTTCATCAACAAACCAGCATACTGAGTTTCTATCAGTTCTACAGAAGTGCGGACAATGATAAAGGCTAGCCGACTTCTGTTGAGTCAGCAAAGGATTTTGAAACAGAGAAAGCAAGCATAAGAACTGCGCGTGGGCTACTTTGCAAATAATGACATACTTGTAAGCAAAGCACTGACCAACATCAGTTCTAATGTAGTTTGGACTACAAAACAAATGTCATGATAGGTGAAACCCAATCAAATAACATTTAAAAACGAAGATCTGAATGAGAACACTCTACACTTTCATCTTACAAATCACATCTTGTATGTAGAGACCTCCCTTACGTTCACTGATATGATTTAGCATAGATTGTCAAAAGTTCAGTGACTTAAATCCCACTTCTAAACTATAGCAGCACCAAATCACTATACATCGCAACCTTACCTTTAAGCACTGCCGTCGATTCTCCCGAGCCACACTTCCCGGTGGTGCAGCTGCATGCAATAGCCGAGGCAAAGCAGCCTGCACAGCTGAAGGATACACTGCTGCTGCAGCACCTGCACATCCGCCACGTGATGTCTATTCGTACGTCCAGTATAACTTTGACAACAATAAGACCATATGGAAGAACATACCCTGTGTAATCCCAGAAAGCTGTGTGATTGAATCCACAAGAAAGAATAAATCCACTCGGCGATGAAAGCTTGGTTCATTTTCTAGTCTTTGAACAATGAGGTCTACAACCTGTTTCAAAGTTGATACATTGCTTTATGCTACGAGATAATCAAGGGTTGACCAATCATTCAAAAATGTAAGTAATTGCATGCCCAGCCATGAAAAAACCCAAAGAGCAAGCAGTGAGTACTTTAAGAAGAATGACCATGATGCAAAAAAGATCCTCACAAACATGTTCAAATAGTGAATGACAGCAAAAGTACAAATCAAATGCAATCTACATCGAACCAGCTCTAAAGAATTCCTCAAATCTTCCAAGAACCATTCGTTTACAGATTGTGACCCAGTAATAGGTGTTACATCGAATAAGTTTGATCAAGTAATCCTCGACAAAGATTTGCCCTTGGCTTGAGACTTTGCACCAATGGTCAGTCAAAAAAAGAAAAAAAAAAGCTGCCAGAAGGGCCCCAAAAAATAACTGAATCAAGAGAAGCAGACAATGTGTTTGTTGATTTGAGCATTACAAGAAGAACACAAGTTTCAATTGCCATGAAATGAGCATGCTAAAATGAAGACGCATACAACAGATGATTGACCAGATCTAAATCACCATTGCAAATATTCAATATTATTCATGCATACATTAGATTAGGTGAAATTTTCCCCCTCTGCCTGTTTCAATTTGCATATCTTAATTAAGGTTAAATTAGCAAATAAAGATTACAGTCATGTATTAGCATGAAACATCATCGCTTCAATCTCTCAAGTAAGAATTCATCTTCTGCATCTTCTCTTTGGAAGCAATGTGGTTTTCTGACATCCTTGTGTTTCTTCAATCTTTCCACATAATGGTCTGGAAAATGATTGTATGGGCGGTTGCCATTTGTGAGCCCCCACAGCTCCACAAAGGACTTTTGGGAGGCTGGCACTGGAAGGCATACAACGAGGAAGCTTAGCAAAAAGGCCTTTTTGAGGGGGGGGAAAAACCTTTTGTATTGGGTCTCAAGCATGCCCTACGAGGTGCACTCTTCGCTACCCATCTGACCACCTTGTTGGCCATCATGATCCCTTCTGGTCATTTTTAATAAATCCCTGTATTGAGACCTGATTTGGACTCCTAAATGATGTGTGTTAAGCTATCAATGCATATGGTTGTACAAGACTGTAGCATGTTGTCCCAAGGCTACTTACTACCTACTAATTCAGGGCTGAGCTATTAATTCGTTGACACTTCTCTCTCTCAAGGTTGCTCCAAAAAGCCTTGTAGAAGATATTGAAAATGGAATTCTATATATAGACATGTTACACCTGCGAAAGGTTTTGGTTCTCTCACAGATGTGTTAGTGGAAATGTGTATTCGGTACTAGGTAATAAGTTTGGTGACATTCTGCAAGATACAGGTGTGCTTCTCTACCTTCTGTATTTGCACATCTTGTTCGTGCAAATTGTTGGGTGTTGGACTCACACACTCACACACACAAACCTGCAAATTAGGGTTAGGTGCAGGGTAGAATAGCTCACACAAATGAGAGAGAGAGAGAGAGAGAGAGAGCCAAAAGTGTGGTATCCACAAAATGCAAGTCAACCCTTGCATGTGTGCCACATCCATATAATATAGAAGTACAAAATATTATATGTTAGTGTCCTTTCACACTTGATGTCCAAGGGGAAAAACCACATGGGAAAAAGTGCCCTTGGTTAAGCCCTGTTCACACATAGCACTACCATAAGTGAGCATATGCCTACAAATCCCCCCTGTAGTGGAAGTGTGAACCTGTACAAGGTAGCAGATCACTCTCTGTATGAGAGTAAGCCCAAAGCTTTGCGGAAAGCTTCAAACTTTTCTCGAGGTAAAGCCTTTGTAAATAGATCTGCAACATTATCCTGTGTAGGGCAGTAAGATAAACTGATCTCCCCTGCATGTAGCCTCTCTCTGACATAGTGATAATGAATCTCAATGTGCTTAGTACGTGCATGAAATACTGGATTTCGTGCCACGGCCATAGCACTCTGGCTATCAGTGAGAATGGTGGTGGGTGTCTGTTGACACTCACGAAGATCAGCCAATAGTCTCCTCAACCATACACAATCTACTGTAGCTGTAAAGACTGCCCTGTACTCAGCCCTCCAAGTAGATGTAGCAACAGTGGGTTGCTTTTTACTCAACCAAGATATGCATGAACTGCCAAGAAAAAAACAATTCCCACTGGTGGATTGCCTGGTATCATAATCACCAACCCAATCTGAATCACTGTATGCATAAAGCTGCAAGCTGCCCCCCCCCCCCCCCCCCCCCCCGGGATAGAACAAACCAAGATCCAGGGTACCCTTAAGATAACGAAAAATGCATTTGACTGCTTGCCAATGCTTTGTGCCTGGGCTGTGCATGAATTTGCTCAACAAAGACACCCCAAAAGATATGTCTGGCCTCGTGTTACACAAGTAAATGAGGCATCCCACTGCCTGGCTGTAAATGCCGGCCTCAAAAGGCTCTCCAATATCATGCATAATAAGCCGTACACCTGGTTCTACCGGAGTAGAAATGGGCTTACATTCATCCATGTGAAACCTTTTTAGCAAACTTTTTATGTACTTAGTTTGCTGCATAACAATGCCATCATCTGTATGCATAAACTGTATGGCGAGATAATAGTGTAAAGGCCCCAAATCTGACATATCAAATTCAGCTTTCAAATCAGCTTTGAAATCTGAAATTTGTGCTTTGCTAGTACCTGTAATGAGCATGTCATCTACATACAAGATGACTATGAGAATATCGGCATCGGTTTTCTTCACATACAATGTGCTTTCAGCTGGACTATTCTCATAACCTTGGCTGGTTAGATGAGCATGTATCTTATCATACCAAGCTCTTGGAGCTTGCTTTAACCCATACAATGCTTTGTGTAACCTGCATACTTTATGTTTCTCACCAGGAACTACAAAACCAATGGGCTGATTTACATATACTTCCTCCTGCAAATCCCCATTTAAGAATGCAGTTTTGATGTCCAGTTGATGCACTTTCCATCCTTTATGTGCAGCCATTGCAATCACTGATCTTATTGTGGTCATTCTCGAAGTAGGAGCAAAAGTCTCTTCATAATCTATTCCCTTTTTTTGGGAGTAGCCTTTAGCCACAAGTCTTGCTTTGTACCTGTCAATAGTACCATCAGACTTTATTGACTTTGTACACCCACTTTGTTCCAATGACATGCTTGCCTTTAGGCAATTCCACAAGATCCCATGTATTGTTCTTCATGATAGAAGAAATTTCAGCTTGCATAGCTTGCAACCAATGCTCATTCTCATGTGCTTCTTCATAAGAAGAAGGCTTTTCTGAATCAAAGAGACCACCCATTGCTAATGCAAACTCCCCACGATGTACATTCAAAGCATGGCTGGAACTAGCCCTTGTTCTACCTGTGAGTGGAGCTGCAAGTTTGCTTTCTTGCAAAGTTTTCAGCAACCATCTTGGCACTGACTTGGCTGTGTCTATGGCTGTTTGCTCTTCCCTGACAAGATCTTCCACTTCTTCCATAGAAGGGGGCTGAATGGGTGGCTGTTCCACATGTTCTACATGAGGATTTTCTTGTGTAGGGGCTGCCTGATCTGAATCCCCCCTAATTGCAATGGGTAAAAGTTCATCAAACATGTCCTGTATGCCTGTATCATTGCTTTTATACAAGCTGTACATGGGCTGTTCTGAATTTTCAGCAAATACCACATCTCTACTGACAAAAATCCTTCGTGTAGTTGGATTATAAAGACGGTATCCTTTGCTCTCATTGCTGTAGCCCACAAAAATGCATTTAATTGCTTTGTCATCTAGCTTTGTTCAGAGTTGCTCTGGCACATGTGCATATGCCAAACACCCAAATGTACACATATAATCCACTGATGACTTTCGGCTATACCAAGCCTCAAATGGTGTTATGGTTTTCAAAGCTTTTGTTGGACACCTGTTCAACACATGAGCTGCACACATTATAGCTTCCATCCAAAATTTGTGAGGCAACTTTTGTGCTTTCACCATGCATCTTGCCATCTCCATGAGAGATCTATTTTTCCTTTCAGCTACACCATTCTACTGCGGTGTATAAGGCACAGTACATTGGTGTTTGATGCCCTTTTGAAGCATATAATCCTTGAATGCATTTGACATGTATTCTCCACCTCTATCTGAGCGGAGTGTTTGGACTTTACATCCACACATATTTTTAGCCATTGCTACAAAGTGTCGAAAGCATGTAAACACATCTGCTTTCGCTTTCAAAGGGTAAGCCCAAGCAAACCTGGAGTAGTCATCAATGAATGTGACGAAGTAAAGATGCCCCCTATCGATGGTGTCCGCATTGGACCACATACATCACTATGTATGAGCTGTAAATTACTTTCAGCTCTAACAGCTCCATCTTTGGGGAATGGTTTTCATTGCATCTTTCCCAAAATACACCCCTCACATACATGTCTTGGTGGAGACTCAAGAGGCGGCATATTATCAACCATATGATGCTTCTGCAAAAGCATCAAACTCTGAAAATTTACATGCCCAAAACGAGCATGCCATAGCTCTGCATCATGCATAGTAGGAGTGTGGGCAACCACTGTATTTGCATCATAAGTGCGCTTGTCACAGCTGTCCAGCTTATACAAGCCTTTGTATCGTGTTCCAGAAGTGACTATTTCATAACCCTTTGATGGGTCTTTTACCAAACACTTCCCGTCTTCAAATTCAACCTTTAAACCTTGGTCGTTTATGGCTGAGACGGAGAGCAGATTTTTCTTTATCCCTGGAACATACAATACATTTTTCATACATACATTGGCACCATTGGCTGCAATAAGTATGACATTACCAACAGTGCGGCCTTTTGAAGCATAAACCAAGTACTGAAATACATCTTTGCATGAAGTGATGTGGCTCGAAGCACCACTATCAAAATACCATGATGCATTCTGACTGTCAGATGCAATGCAAGACATATCAGTGTCTGAAGCACTTGGTATGTCACTAGTGCATGTGACCAAAAAAGTGTACTCTTCCTGGATTACATTAGCTGATTACTGTGCTTTGTCATCAGAAGAGTCTGCTACTGCATTGCCTGCTTCTTTCCTTTTCTCTTTTGCAATCCGCTTCCTACATTCACTCATGTAGTGTCCAGGCTTATGGCAATAGTGACATTTGCCCTTCTTTTTGGGCTTGTTTGCATCCCCTTTGTCAGACTTTTCACCACCAGAAGAGGGCTGTCCATGACCAGCCTTGCTAGACTGTTGTCCACCATGCCTAAACCTCTTTGCTTTACCTTTATCCTTGGCTGTAAATGCCTTGTCCCCACCACGGTTGCTCGATAAGTTTGCTCTTGTTTGCTCTTCCTGCAAGAGTAACCCCACGAGCTCTTCAAAAGTGACGGGATCAACACCTCCTCTCATTGAGAGGTTGAGAGAGGTGTGAAAGCCCAAGTAGGAAGGCGGTAAAGAATGAAGAGTGTTGGTGACCATCTGTCTGTCTGGGATAACCTCATCAATGTTGAGCAATTGTTCCTGCAAATCTTTCACTTTGGTGAGATGATCTGCCATGGAGTCACCCTCATCCATAGAAAGAAGATCCAATTGCCTCTTCAAGTAGGCAACTCTTGCCTCGTTGCGTACCTGATACATTGCTTCCAATGTGTCCCATGCAAGCTTCGATGTCTTGGATGAACGAATGTGCGGAATAATAGTCCTTTTCACTGAAAGGGCTATCAATGACATGGCCTGTGCATCTCTAGAGTCCCATCTCTTCTGCTCTTGTGTGGGAGCAAGATCTACATCAGGAGCTCTTTGAGCACCTCCCCTTTGAGGCGTGGCTGGCTGTATGGTAAGTGGGCGTGTGTCATCACCACACACGATGCCCCAAAGCCCTTTGGCTACCAGCAAATTACGGATCATGAAACTCCAGAGGGAATAGTTAGATCCATCCAGCTTGTCGTCCTGGGTGAGCACACCAAATACATCTGTAACATTCTGTGCCATATCAACAAAATATATCTGCAAGCAAGCCAAGCACCAATGTGCACTACCAGGCAACCAAATGTCCTATGCAAATGTATGCCTGCAAACCAAAGCAAGTGTAAACCTGCACCAAATTGTCCAATTACACACAATGTGTATACATACGTGACAAATCGCTGTTGTAATGCCCAATTACATGCTCCAATCAGAAAATCCCCAATTTTTATGCACTCCAATCGCTTCAATGTGCATCTAATTGGCCAATTTTCACAAAAGCCCCAAATTTCTGCAAATGAAAGCGGTTCAATTTGCTGATTTTGACCTCAATTTCGAAAATCCCCAAATTGCAGGCAAAGCAACATGCCCAATTTTTTCAATGTCTCAAATTGAGAAATCCCCCAATTTGCCTGAATCCTGTACCACCTGCAAGCTTTCAAATTTTCCTGGCAAACCCCCAAATTTGTCGAATCTGGAGCGGAGTGCCTACAAAGCTTATTTTGTTTACTTTGTTTAATTTTGCTGTTTGCTGAAACAAAGGTACCTGCACGTGTGGGCAGTACTAGCAGCCAGATGGAGGCGTGCAGAGTGTCGAGGAGCTGCAGGTGTCGAGGTGGGTAGGCTGAGGTGCGCCGACGAGCTGCCTGAGGTGAAGAGCAAGCGCTAGTAGCTGCAGCAAGACCCGGCGGCCTGGAGTCGTGCACAGCGCTGGAGAGTGTTGGCAGGTGTCGGGCGCTCAGGTCGGAGCTGTCGACAGGTGACGGGCGCTCAAGTCGGAGGGTGCGAACAGCAGACGGAGGCGGCGTTGGAGTCAGGCAGGACCCGCCGGCGGCCTTGGACCAGCACAGAGGGCGCAGGGGGGCCTGGAACGGGCTGGCCGGGAGCGGAGGTCGGAGCCGAACGTGCCGACCGGAATGGAGCACGACGGCACTGCGTGCGGAGGTCGGAGCAGCAGACGGCGCGAAGGACGTCGCCCGTTTTGGAACGGCAAGGGCGGGTGGTCGGGACGGCGCGTCTGTGGGCGGTCAGATAGGAGCGCCATCGGATGGACGAAGTGGGTGCTGGGCGGAGGCGAAGGATCTGGGTGGAGTATCACCGCCGGCTGGAGATAGAAGAGCCACCCGCGAGCTGAGCGGCGGTGGTGGGCTCCCCACTAGTGCTGCCCGTGTCTAGTGGCCGGACGGTAGAGCAGCGACCGAAACGTCGGACGGAATCCACGGACGGACGACGACGGAAGTTCGCAGGCGACGGAAAAACACAGCGTCGACGGAATTTCGCAGGCTTTCTTCCAGTAGCAGAATTTCAGGGCCAGCTCCCAGCTCTAAGCTCTGATACCAATTGTTGGGTGTTGGACTCACACACACAAACCTGCAAATTAGGGTTAGGTGCAGGGTAGAATAGCTCACACAGAAATGAGAGAGAGAGAGAGAGAGAGAGAGAGAGAGAGAGAGAGAGAGAGCCAAAAGTCTGGTATCCACAAAATGCAAGTCAACCCTTGCATGTGTGCCACATCCATATAATATAGAAGTACAAAATACGTGTCCTTTCACACTTGATGTCCAAGGGGAAAAACCACATGGGAAAAAGTGTCCTTGGTTAAGCCCTGTTCACACCCAGAGGGTATGCAGCTTTAGCTTTACTTGAGAGGCAATGTCACCAGGCGCATTTTTAGGAACCCTAGGGATGGAGACATCATCCTGTTAGGGGACTTTAATGCCCGGACGGGCAACCGCCAGACAACCTTTTATGATACCTCAGAGGAGATGCTCAGAGAGCTGGACACTCTAGATATGGGATTAGATAGACGCTCACAGGATGTGGAGTGCACAGAGTATGGGAGATATTTGGTAGATATGGGGACTGCACATGGGTTGGCCATACTTAATGGCTTGCAGAGGTTTCCGTCAGCAGCAGCTGGATTTACTTGCTTTCCACATAGACATGGTGCTAGCACAGTGGATTATGTTATGGCTATGCCGAGCTTTGTTTCATGCATGGAGGACTTCACAGTTGGATCTCGGCCCATTGGGGTAGTAGTGGATCATGCATTGTTGACATTGACCATCTCTTTTCACTTTACCACAGCTCAGAGGACACGAGTGGCAGATCACACTCGATATACTTTTACTTCAGAGACTGATGCTGTCTACACAGATGGGATCTATAGACGTCTGTACACAGAGGAGCCAGGGAGACCTTTGGAGGAGCTGACCCATATACTAACAGAGACTTTACAGGATGCAGCGAGAGAGGCATATCCACATACTCAGCCTAGCCAGAGACCGAGAAATGCCTCAGAACAGCTGGTATGATGAGGAGTGCAGAGAGACAAGAGCCCAACTGCAGCGGGAGGTTGCTTTGGGAGTCACTACTCACCGACAGTCACGTATTGCCTTCTGCTGCCTTGTGCGAAGGAAGAAGCGGGCCTTCCTTGCTCAGCTAGAGCAGGAATTATACCAGCTGTTCTTGAGCCAGGATTCGAGGGAGGCTTGGCGTTTGTTTCATGAGTCCTCCCCTGCTTTGGCCATCACTTCTACAGAGGTCTGGGGTAGCTATGCAGCATCTCTATATACAGTTCTTGGACAGACACCTTTCCTGACCCGCCAGCACCATGCCCACAGACATGTACTTTCTTTACCGCAGAGATGGTAAGGAAGGCCATTGATAGGATGATGAAGACTGGGAGAGCATATGATCATGATGGATTGGTTGCTGAGCACTTTATTCATGCGAGAGACATGTTGGCATAGCTTCTAGCAGTGATGTTCAATCGTGCTATGTGTGAAGGCTTACCCGAGACTTGGAGTAGGTCCACCATCGTGCCTATCTTCAAGTCAGGGGACCCTATGGAGCCAGGGAATTATCGCACTATTATGATTGGTCACACACTAGCACGATTGTATGCATCCATTCTTGAGCAGCAGTTGAGTAGATGGGCAGAGAGAGAGGGCATTTGAGCAGAGGGACAAGCAGGGTTCAGGAGAGGTTTCTCTACTCTTGACCACATCTTGACTCTGCGGGCCATTATTGAGGAGGGCAGGTGGCATGGGCGACGGATTTATTGTAGCTTTGTGGACTTCCGCAAAGCATTTGATACAGTGCCCAGAGCCAGATTGATGAGGCGATTACAGGAGATGGGGGTACCCACAAAGCTCATATGGGGGATTATGGCTTTATATAGATCAGTTGCAAGACAGGTACGCACCCCAGAGGGGGTCTCTACTTTGGTTCACTCCACTATAGGAGTGAAGCAAGGTTGCCCGTTATCTCCTTCATTGTTTGGTATGTATGTGGATGAGGCTTCTGACTACATTGAGAGATTGGGGGACAGAGGAGCCCAGCTAGCAGGTACATGGATCCCACTATTGTTATATGCTGATGATATTGTGTTGATCTCTGACTCCCCTGAGGGTATGCAACGTCATCTGGATGCTTTACATGAGTTTGCACATGATAGTGGATTGTCTGTCAACCTTGGCAAAACCAAGGTTATGGTGTTTAACACCACGCCACAGTGGGTTAGGCGATCAGCTCCCACATTTACATATGGGCAGGAGATTGTGGAGTATACAGATGCATATACATATCTTGGGGTAGTATTCAGTGGACCAGTGTTTTCGATGAGGAGAGCAGCAGAGACTAGATTGACTAGAGCACATGCAGCCCTGGGTGGTTTGGAGAGGATGTGTTCGCAGGTTCAGTTTCAGGAACCTCGAACGAAACTTTGGCTTTTTGACACTCTAGTGACATCAGCTATGCTTTATGGAGTGCAGATATGGGGACCTTCAGTGGGCCATCACAGCGCAGGCAGATGGAGAGGTATGGAGAGGCCTTGGTATCTATGATTGCTAGGATTATTAGAGCCAAGGCCGTGGTACCTCATGAGATTATTCGAGCAGAGCTGGCGGCTGCCCCTCTGGTGATTGAGGCTCTTACGAGATCAGTCTCCTACATACATGGCTTGTGGGATCTCCCCCGAGATAGATATGCACGCCTCGCCCTTGAGTCCTCCCGACAGTTAGCTTTACAGGGAGACACGGCTTGTTGGTATGGACAGATGACATCTTGGTTCCAGGGACATGGTTTTAGTTCAGCTGGACATTAGGAGGACATGGATACAGCCGACTGAGGAGCTAGGTACGAAGATGGCTTTCTACAGAGAGCATTTTCTTCAGCTCACAACAGATGGTTTTGTGATCAGACCCAGTTACATGGATGTACACTTGTCTCATGCAGTACGATGTGCTATTGGTCAAATTCGCACATCCTCACACCAGCTTGAGATTGAGATTGGCCGATATAGAGGTATACCAGCTAAGGCCAGGATATGCCGAGTATGCCATGGGGAGCCAGAGACAGAGCTGCATTATATATGCCATTGTACTGCATACTATGAAATCATGGTCGTTTCCACTGTTTATTCAGAGAGGGTTTTGGACCACTTTCCAGAGTCATGGGGTACCAAGACCAGAGGTGTTTGGGATTGTTCTTGCTTGGGCTACGGAGATATAGAGATAGCCTGCTTAGGCGCACAGAGAGCCAGACTTAGAGGCACATTACAGACTTCTTTAGTCCAGCCATCACTGCGCCAAATGGACCACAGCAGCAGCAAGACATGGATACCGCCCACACCAGCGGTACACTGATTGATCGTGCGATTGAGCTTGGGTGGTCCAGACGCCCACGACTACGGAGGAGGGCATCCCAGCATAGACGGAGGTTGCAGCGGCGGATTCGGATTATTCTTGCGAGATATGCGGGACACCCAGTCAGGGTGCTGACCACAGAGGATACTGAGGAGATCCGCCAGCGTCCGATGCGGCACATATTATGAGATGGAGGCACCTCCATAGTGTACCCCCCCGTCCCATATGATATTGTATCCCCTCACTGTACTCCACTCACCTCCATAGCGTACCCCCCCCCCCCCCACCCCCCTCACTATATTCACACCCTATAAGGGTTTCTGTTTACCTTCCAGTTCCAATTTCATTTTCTAGGTGCCAGTAGTATCATCTTTATTTTTCATTTTCTGGTTTTTTATCCAGACATTATATCAGATCCACCATGATGTAACTTTTTGGTCTCATAGATCATTATGGCCTTTTGAAGACGTTAATATAACATTTCATTTCATCATCTCTCTCTCTCTCTCTCTCTCTCTCTCCTCTCTCTCTCTCTCTCTCTCTCTCTATATATATATATATATATATATATATATATATATATATATTCACACCCTATAAGGGTTTCTGTTTACCTTCCATTTCCAGTTTCATTTTCTAGGTGCCAGTAGTATCATCTTTATTTTTCATTTTCTGGGTTTTTTTATGCAGACATTGTATCAGATCCACCATGATGTAACTTTTGGTCTCATAGGTCGTCATCATCATCATCATCATCATCATCTCTCTCTCTCTCTCTCTCTCTCTCTCTCTCTCTCTCTCTCTCTCTCTCTCTCTCTATATATATATATATATATATATATATATATATATATATATATATATATATATATATTCACACCCTATAAGGGTTTCTGTTTACCTTCCATTTCCAGTTTCATTTTCTAGGTGCCAGTAGTATCATCTTTATTTTTCATTTTCTGGGTTTTTTTATGCAGACATTGTATCAGATCCACCATGATGTAACTTTTGGTCTCATAGGTCATTATGGCCTTTTGAAGACGTTAATATAACATTTCATTTCATTTCATTTCTCTCTCTCTCTCTCACACGCATCTTGGATGCACGGAAGGTAGGGAAATGGGAGTGTACAGAGATGGGAGGGTGATCATCACCGAGTGTTGTGCCCAATGCCGGTGCAAGACCTATGAGACCAAGCTAGAGATTGTGGTTTGGTACTGCAATGGTGCCTTGAGGACAGATGCAGGTCTGTTTGAGGAGACATTTAGAGGGAGACTTGGTCTTATTATACACAGAGACACATCAGTGCCAGGGGAGATTTATCTCCACATTATAGAGTACTTTGTACTTTTTTTCTCTTTTGTATCCATTCATCAGATCTACAGATTTGTGTTATTGTGCATCATTCTAATAAAGCAAATACACTATTCATAGTGGGGGCCCTACGAAAGGTATTCGGGACCCAATACTGTGTCTGACTCCCTCTCTCTCTCTCTCTCTCTCTCTCTCTCTCTCACACACATCTTGGATGCACGGAAGGTAGGGAAATGGGCAGTGTACAGAGATGGGAGGGTGATCATCACCGAGTGTTGTGCCCAATGCCGATGCGAGACCTATGAGACCTAAGCTAGAGATTGTGGTTTGGAACTGCAATGGTGCCTTGAGGACAGATGCAGGTCTGTTCGAGAGACATTTAGAGGGAGACTTGGTCTTATTATACACAGGGACACATCAGTGCCAAGGGAGTCAGCTTCCAGAGGTGAGAGGATACAGATGGGAGTCCCACAGCCACGCACAGCAGGGGGTGCCCGGGGGTTGGGAGGGGTGACTTTACTATACAGGGAGGAGCTTCAGCATGTGATATAGGTGGTCAGGCAGGATGAGGTTGCACGGTTTTTGTGGGTGAGGATCCATACAGAGAGGGCCTGGGACATCTACCTTGCAGTGTGCTACTTTGCACCCTCCATTTCTAAATATGCCACCAATGGAGTCTCCGTACCTGCCCCTTTATAATGACAATATGAAGTTTTCCAATCTAGGGGACATCCTCCTGGCTAGAGACTTCAATGCCTGAACCACATGTGCACAAGTACCCTTCTTTGTGACATATGACCCCATGTACCAGGAGATTGACACGGAGGGTACAGATATGGAGTGGACATCACACGATATAGCAGCCCACACAGACTATGGAGAGTATCTCTTAGAGCCCTCGGCAGGGCTCATAGGCTAGCCATTTAAAATGGCCTAGTGAGATGGCATCCAACTCCTTGACCTCCTACCCCTTCGGACATGGAGCCAGTACAGTTGACTATCTAATGGGATCCCTCTCTGATCCCACTCATTCCAGAGTTTACCATCTCGCCTCGCCCCATCAGTGTTGCAACCGACCACACGAGGAGATAGAGGAGAAAGCCGGCCGAGACAGATACAGAGGAAGTATATGATGGGTGGAAGCCGATGGAGAGGCCCATAATGGCGATGATCTCGCACATGATTAGGAGTAAGCCATCAGTGCTACATGAGATTGTGCGGGCAGAGATGGGGGCTGCATCGATAGTGACAGAGACTCTATTCCAGCCAGTGACATTGGCACAGGCTATGGGAGCTTCCACTAGATAGATACCCTCGGCTAGCCCTGCAGTCCTCGAGGGAGATACAGAGTGCTTGTATGCACAGGTAGGCACTTGGTTTGGCATGCACAGCATGCAGATGAAGACACCCCCCGTTCCAGTAAAGTATAGAGGCCCTGTCATTTTCTCTCAGCCACACAAAGCGGAACAGGGTTGTCATGAAGGACATTGTCAAACTCGACACTCAGAAGACATGGAGTTCACCTAGTCGTCCACTCGAGACGAAGATGGCCTTCTACAGAGATCACCTCCTATGCCTGACAGAGGATGGTTTCATCATCCGCCCACGCTACATGGACACATCTATCTTTTGGGGTGAGATGTGCGATCGGCCAGATCTACACCTCATCCCACCAGCACAGAGTGGAGGCTACCAGATATGAGAGCCCAGGGCGGCCGCACCAGAGGATAGGATATGCCAGCTCTATCACACAGAGCCCGAGACAGAGGATCATTACATATGTCGTTGCCTTGTATACTATGAAATTCAGGAGAGGTTCCACTGCCTCTTCCGAGCAGGGTTCAGACCACTTTCAAGGATCATGGACTTCCCAGATCAAAGATGCCAGTGACTTTTTCATCTAGAGCTCCGCAGACACAGGGAGTCCCTAGTAAGATCCAGATCAGCTGGACTTGCTCGAGGACCAGCACGGAGAGCTCTCACCAACTTCTTCCATACCAGCACTCCGAGGGATGATCCACCCACCATACCTGGACCACAAGCTAGTGCAGGAGCTCAACCGAGAGGGGTGACACTAGACAGAGCCACGGAGTTATGCAGAGCTGGATGCCCTTGACCCCATGGCCCTCGCCCACGGCCACGCCACCACAAGAGGATCCGAGCCATCATCTCCCATCATCATAGGACCTCCTTGCATCGGCTCAGTTTTACCACCTTGAGCACCATGTCACAACGGCCCATGAGGGATGTATTAGGGTGATATGAGAGCTCTATGTTCATGTACCTAGATCAGATTTTATAGTTCTAGATTTTTGTCATCTTTCTTTATTACTATTTTGTACCCAAGATGATGTTGTAATCTTTTCGAGTCATAGGTCATTTTGGCTTTTGAAGACATTAATACAACTTTCTTTCTCTCTCTCACCCCCAACACCCCAGCTATCCTCAGCTCTAGAAATCTAGAAAATGAGACTAGAACTAATCCCAATCTTCCCAATAGGCATCCTCAACATGGTAGCTCTTCCCCTCCACCAGAGCTTCTTAGACAGTCTTGCTCCAAAGTTGTTTCTCCATGGTCGCTAAGATCTACCCCGGTTTTGCCTTGAACTCTTCCTAGGACACAAGAATGGCTTTGTCATCATGTAGAACATGCTGGGGATCTAGAACATACTACTTTATCAAACTAACATGAAAAATGTTATTCACATGCAAATGAGGAGGGAGAGCCAACTCATAAGCCTACTTCCCAGCTCTTCTAACAACTTCATAAGGTCCACAATATATACTCCCTCTCTCTCTCGCACCCCTGCCCGCGCGTGCTGCATTGCGCGCCTCCACCCTCTGCCTGGCATGACGCCGCAAAGGTTCCTACTCCCTACTCGCGTTGCGCGCTGGTGCTCTCTCTCTCTCTCTCTCTCTCTCTCTCTCTCTCTCTCTCTCTCTCTCGCACCCCTGCCCCACCATCTCTTTGTTGTCCATTGTTGGAGACGATATATGTTCTCCTGCCATTTATCATTGTACAAGTTCCAAAGTCAAAGGGCAAACATGTAGCCGAAGTGTGTAACTAGGTGTGAATGCTCACTTATGTGTGAGTGTGCTTATGTGTGTGAACCCACCCTTAGGCTTGGATAAGATATTATGCAAGTGTGCAAGAGTGTAGGATGCTTCCTTGGGAAGAACTAGTCCAAGTTTGATTGAGTCAAAAGAAAAGGCTTTATGCCTATTAAATCATGTATTTGGTGGAAAATCATCATTGAATCGTGCTATTTGCTTTTCCTTCAGCGCTTTCATTTCTCTCTCTACAGCTTGTTTTATCTCTCTCTCTCTCTCCTACCCACGATGGAGTTTCATCCTCCATAGCATGTACTTGAGCTAACCCCAAAGCTTAGATCCATCACTGCCCGCACCCCTTGCTGTGCCTGTTCACACCCACCCTCCCGCACTGATGTGCACTTGTTGCAACTGTGCACACTCCCCTCCATACTACAGAGATCAGTTTATGCGTATCTCCGCGGATGGATTCATGCAGAGACCTGGATACATGGATGTGTACATGCCTCACAGTGCCCGAGTGGCGATTGGCCAGCTCAGAGTGTCATCACACCACCTTGAGATTGAGACAGGTAGGGTAGCATGGATCCCCAGAGCAGAGAGGATATGCAAACTATGCTCGGAGGAGGTTGAGAGTGAGGAACATTATGTATGCAAATGCAGAGCATATAGTGTCATTAGAGAGAGATACACCACCATCTTCAGTGGACATCCCTCACTCCGCCAGATCATGGAGTCCGCAGACCAGCGCAGATTTGGCCAGTTCTTGCTAGAGACACAACGCCACAGAGAAACACTGCTACGGACTCATACCACATGGAGAGGTGGGTGACAAATCCAGCTCACTGATTTCTTCCAGAGATCTATCCCAGTGCCTATCCTGACACAGGAGGGGGTTACGCTTCAGCGCGCTACGGACCTCCGAGCCAGACGGAGACCAAGAGCACCAGGCTACCAGACTCCCAGACTACATCAGAGGGAGATCACAGAGATACGGGCTCGACATCAGCACCATATCCAAGAGCAGCTAGCTCACTTACACTCACACCCGGAGATCATGCTCCGAGGTATTTTTGCCTCGCCATCGCCTATGTATCACATATTACACCCCCATTATGGTACTCGTTGGAGCTAGACAGATCTGCATTGCATTCTTGTATGCCCTGCGCATATAGGTTGCATACTGAGCCTCTAGCAGTAGTGCTCCATCCATCACACCCCCCCACTAGCTCAGTACTTTCATAGTTTATTTCATGTTCATTTTGTCCTTTTTTTCTGGACATCCAGAATGTTGGGTTAAAGGCTAAATGCCTCCCTTGTATTATAGCCTTTTATAAGGCTCAATGTATACTTTTAAAGTCTTGGCCAAGTTCACATTGAACTTGGCCTAGGACTATTTTTAAAGGCCCAAAGGCCACAACAATAAAAAAGGGTAAGTGGGCTTCTAAAGCACACAAGCATTACCCCAACTCCAAGAATCGTACGTTTTCTCTCTCTCTCTGATTTTCGAATCTCCACGCTCACCCTCATAGAGGCTCACGCTCCATTTCTCTTGCTCAAGGCTTCAAGCCATTGCATCCGGCCTTCCTGCATTGCGCGCCTCCACCCTCTCCATGGCGTGACACTGCTCAGACCCCCCCTCCCTGGTCGCACTGCGCACTACTGATCTCTCCCTCACACCCCTGCCTCGCCTATGCCTTCTACATGGCGTGACGTTGCGTAGGCCACCCCTCCTTGCTCGCGCTGCCCGTTGGTGGTCTCTCTCATGCACCCCTATCACCAGCCTAGACATTTTCATTATGAAAGGGGTTACTCTAGGACGTCCAAATATCCGGAAAGAACAAGCTTTGGGAATGGGGGATTATCCAAGAATACAAAGGATCACACTCCTAAAATTTAGGAGAGTGGCTATTTTTAGCCCAACTCTCATGGAAATTCTGTTCGTGCCATTACGTTTGGAATTGGGCAGATACCAAGAGTTGTCAAAGTACCTATGACAAATGGGCTACCAATTGGGATATTTTTAGAGATAAAGATTATGGGAGAACCCATCTCTTAGATTGCGACATGTGGCAAGAAAGTGGATCAAAGTGAGACAAGTGGCCTCACACATGTCAAGAAAGTGGGGATCAAAGTGAGACAAGTATTTGTACCGGCTGTACCAACCATTGTACCTGTTGTACCAACCCTTGTACCTGTTGTACCTAATGTAATAGCCATTGTACCTACTGTACCAACCACTATACCTGTTGTACCAACCATTGTACCTGTTGTACGAGCCATTGTACCTGTTGTACCGACTGAGTGGAGGACTGTCCCTACTATTTCAAATTCTGTAGCTGCTGTACCAGCTCTATTGATGCTGCCCTAGCTTGTTTGGTTGCCCATGGCGCTGCCCGACTTGTTCATGGTGATGCATATGGTATATTATTTGCTTCAGCTGAGTTTTTCACATATGGCATCTTGAAGACCCGTGGTGATGGGGGAGATCAGTACCCTCACGGGAAGAGGTGGTTTACACACATTCATGGTATTTAGGGGCTTCTTTTGATGATAGCCCATGTGTTTGGTCCAACGATGGTTGTATATGGATAATCCAGCATCTCCCATGGGGAGAGTAGGCCCTCAAAGCTTGTACATGATATTATTCTCCTTGGGTAATAAAATAGTCCAAGGGGGCGCAGGAGGGGGGGGGGGGGTTGGTGTCGGCCCATTCTGGCCTCTATGCGGTGTCACTCAGTATTTGTGGATGTTTTGTCCAACTTTTACGTTTGAATGTTTTAATATGCATTGATGTATCAACAAGTGTGTCAAAGGCCCTAGTCCCCCAGGCACTACGAGTTTCAACCCCTGTCCCGCATGTGCCCAGCCAAGCCCACCATCTCTTTGTTGTCCACCTATGTAGCCAAACATCTTGAGCAATTCGTTACACTCATACTCCTGGTCTTGGGCGCCCTTTTCCTTATCTTCAAGCTCCCAGCTAACAATTGCACCAACCAAATAAATGGGGTTCGAAAAACTAGGGACAACCGTTGGGATCTGTGTGGGAGCGGGCTCACCACACGGAAGCCATGGAGGCCAGGGTGGTAGTCTTCTTTGGACAATCCTTAGAAGTGTGTCCTTGTACTGAGTTGTCTCCTCTACACTCAATTTCGCACAGGTCTTGCCTATCGGAGCTTTCTGGTCTAGAGGAAGCTTGGGCGCGTTAGACGAGTTCTTGGAGCCACAAGCTCCCGTGCTCTGTTCTCGGGAAGACCACATCTAGTTCTGGCCTTTTCCCCCCCGAGGCGGGTGCCTTGGAAGTGGAAGGCTAGGAAGTCTTGGGCTTTCCACCATTGTACTTCATCTCAGCACTCTACACAAGCAAGAGTGAATCTTTGAAGGTGGCTGGCCGAAACATATGCACTTCTCATTGGATTTGCGTGTCAAGGCCATAAAGGAACTGCCCTCTCTTGCCCTTATCAGAAATGCCTATTTGCAAACATAAGTTCGAAATTTTTTTGGCAAACTATAGGACTGGTTGCGCTTTTTGACGCACCCCCCTGAACTCGTCTTCGAGTCGCTTAAGGTAATGGAGCGATAGAAACCGCCACTTAAGATCTAAGACAAACTTGTCCCAGACATAAGCTACCATACATAATCCCCTGTGGACATAAGCCCACTGAGTCCACCATGGGATAGCCTCGCCTTCTAAATACCAACTAGCCAAGATCAATGTTACATGATGAGGGTTAATCGTAGTAATCACAACCTTAATGAACTTAATTACTGTAAACATGAATTTAGATCAATGCAATGCAACTATATTAATGATGCAAATGATTACAACTAAGATGAGATCTGCGAACAGATCTATGATGTTGATGCTGAATGATGACTTCAACTTCTGATCTGATGAATGAACTTGATTATGGACTGAATTATGTATTTTGCTTATATATACGTGAGGGATGCCAATCGGCCAGTTGTAGAGGCTGTCAGCTTGTTGTGGACATAAAAATATGGATAAAATCCTTAAACTGCTGCGAATGCTACCCACATATGCTACCTTGTCTCCAGTCGCCTGCCACCTGCTCTTTGGTCCTACTGCTGCCTGCCCACACTGCTTTGCTAGCTACCGACAAGGGTCCAAGCCCTCTTGGTGATTAGGATGTTAATGCTGCTGATAATGATGATGTAGATGATGTGTTGCTACTCCTGATGCTGATGGTGCTAGCTTGTCTCACTGTGCAACCCAAAGGGTGTGCACGTGACAATCACTCTATCAGTACCATTTTTTCTTACAACAACAACAAAATAAGCTTCAAATTGATGCAACTAAGAATAAAGGGTTGTGGGGTCGAGTTTACCATTATACTTACTGAAGTTCATCCTCTCAGGAGGATGACTCGAGGAAGAAGTTGGTGTCGCTCTTGCGTCTATAGCCGCAAGAAATCTTTCATGCTCCACATGCCACTTGGTGTCTTCTTGTGAAGCACCACAAGATGCTGCCGCACGGTCATCCATCAATCCAATCTCCAATGCTCACCCTCTAGAGAGTTGTCTAGAAGAGGATCTGTTATTGGGTTTTGGGAAAGAGAAGGGGAGAGAGAAGAAGACGGAGAAAAAGGAGCTGAAGTACGGGTTCTTTCTTCCAGGGCCAGAATTTGGGTCTTCGGCTCTTCCAACTTGGTGCTCTGATCTGCAATCGCACGCATCATCATCTAGAACATAACGTGCACACTCATGTCTACCGCCCTCAAAGGACTATCTGGTGCTTCTTGTTCCGAAGTTCTTTGTTCCCTCCCCTCGTCGAGCCTCTCCATAGTGGGAATATGCACTTCCTTTCCGGAACGCAATAAAACCATCCACTATGCGTGTGAGAGACTTTCCATAGGCTTTCGGAGGCTAAAAACCAACCGTCCTTCTAGGGACGATAGTCACACCAAAACAAGTGGTCCTCCGGAGTCTAGAAACCAACCACACAAGCGCAACAAATTTTCTTTCTTTTTTTTTTTATGGTTTTTCTGGCTTAATATTCAGACTTGAAGAAGCATCCGATATCAATGTAACATGCGGAAGCTTGATGGGTAGAATCGGTAACTTCAATGGACAGAATTCAGTAATCTCTCGTGACGAAGATAATGCACAAGGTAGAGAAACAAGTGCAAAGAGAGAGAGAAAGAGAGAGAGAGAGAGAGAGAGAGAGAGAGGGGGGGGGGGGGGGGGGATCGACAATACCCTCTGTAGGGCCCCCACCATGAATGGTGTATTTGCTTTATTAGAATGATATACAATAACGCAAATCTGTAGATCTGATGATCTGTTCTTGACCTTTCACCTTCACCTTGGATGTAGCACTGCCCTTCGCTGGTCGGTGGATGAATAAAGGAGTCGACCTGTTTGTTTTCTCCACAACCTAGATTTTAATGCGTTTAGCCTTGTGCATTTACACCTGCCTGTTGGCTGCGTACTGCTGTGCGCTGCTGGCTGCCCTGTGCCTGGCCTGCCGAAGCCACCTTTGAGGCTGGCCACTTGGCTTGGCTTGGCTGGGCTGGCCTCCAAGGTTGGTCAGCTGGCTCATAGGCTGGCCAAGAGGCTGCCAGGTCCTTCCTTGGGCTGGCCGACTAAAGCCTAGCCACTCCTGGCTAGTGGGCAAAGGCCATGGGCCTCTCGGGCCCTTAAGGTGGCCTAAGGCCTACCGCGTGACCAATCAAGGGATTCAACACCCCCTTTTTGGGGTAGCCCCAAGGGCTGCCCCCCTTCGACATGCAGCTACATGCTTCTACACACATGCCTGGAATCTGGTTGCAAACCAGACACTTAGAACACCGGACATCATTCCAAAGGGAGACTCACAGTACGGATTGGCACTGCTTCATGTGCACCCTTGACCAAGACCATGTATGGGATTTGTACACCTAACCTTGGATGCTAAGAGCGGAACCCTAGTCATCTCGGACTGGGGCTCCATGGGACCACTTTCCACTCCAGGTCATGTACTTGCTGTTCAAATATGTCCACGTGGCATCCAAGTGTGGATGCACGTGACACATCTGTGGCTCATGCGTGTCTTTCATTGCTTGGCTTATGCTCTTGTGCCTGAGCAACACCGTACCAAGCTTGATGACAAGGAAGTGGAATGTATTTTTGTGGGCTAAAGTGCAGAGTAAAGGGTCTTGTCTCTACCATCATGCTTCTCAGCGGATTATGCTTAGTCGAGACGAGGTATTTGCAGAAAAATCATCTCAGCCCTTGCTTAAATGCAAGGGCAGCCATCTGTTGGCTCACAGGATCTCTTTGATACTCTCCTTGTACGGGACACACTTACCAGGTGTTGGGCATACAGATACTCAGCCTATGGCTGGAAATCAGCCTGTACTTTCTAGAAATCAGCCCACAGAAACTGTAAACCAGCAACCAGCTATGCCAGATGTTGCACAAAGAAGAGAGGACTGCAAATCAGTAATTTAAAGCGTTGCCTTGTTGGCTGTTGAAAACCTTGTGGGACAGTTTGCTGGCTTTACAGTTTTCTCTCTCTACGGGCCGACTGCAGCAGCAGCTTTTCTCTCGATACAGGCCAACTGCAGCAGCAGTTTTTCTCTCTCTACAGGACAAATTTTTCCTCTCTCTCTTCCCACTTTACTGGTCGTACAAAAGGGGGCAGCAGGCGGCAGCTTTTCCACTCTCTTCAGTTTGCTGGCCGTACAGCACGTACAGCCGGCCGTACAGTGGTACAGTAGGCCGGGTAGCTCTTCTCCTCTCCCTTGCACTGGTTGTACAGTGGACAGCAGCCAGTTTTAGATCTCTCTCTCTTCAGCAGGCCGTACAGTGGTACAGCAGCATGGCAGATTCTTTTCTCTCTTCACCACTCCCTCCTAAACTATCAATTCAGGGATTGTGTTTGAGGGTATCAGGGACTGTTTTTGAGAGTCTCATGTCAAGGCTGATGTAGTCACTTTTGATGCAATTGTCCAACAGATGGGAATTGACAAACCTCAAGAATTGGATGTTGCTTATTTGAAAAGCCGTGGTGATGTTGTTTCTGATGATGAGGGCAAGTGGGTCTTCACACGGCAACCTCGCACGTTATCCCATGAAGGGAAATCCGATGATGTTGTGAGAGGGCATGCAACCCACACCACTGATGTGAGAGGGTATGCAACCCACACCAGTGATGTAAGAGGGCATGCAGGGCTCAGCAAGTGATGTAAATGGGCATGGCATGCAACCCGATCCAATGTTATGACAAGGCATGCAACCCATGCAATTGAGGTGAGAGGGCATGTAGCCCGAGGAGATGATGTACATCGACATGTAGCTCGAGTAGATGATAAGGGCTTTTCAGCCCATTTGAGAGATACAGAAGATCTTCATGCATTGTCGGTGGTATCTCCACCTTCTAGGTATGTTCCTACTCCCAGAGTTCTATCCAGAGTAGAGGGTGTTCAACCCTAGACCTAGGCACCGTTGCCATCGTAGACATAACGAAGAGGATGATGTTTTAGAGCATCAGGATGCTCGTCATCACAGCAAGAAGGCTAAAGAGTTCAAGTCAAGGAACAAGGACATCAAATTCGAGAGCTATAATGGAAAGTTGGACACCACCAAGGCACTTGCTTTCATAAGGCAATTTGAAATAGCCTTTTGCACTGAGGACTTCACCGAGAAATCTATGCTCAGGCATGTGGGTATGCATCTTAAAGAGACTGCAAGTGATTGGTGGATGGCAAAGTGTCACGTGCATCCCGCACTTGGATGCCACGTAGACGTATCTATACATAAGGTCCAAGACCTAGGATGGTAAACTGGTCCCATGTGAGCCCACTCCGAGACGAGTCAGCCAGGGATCCATCCCAGTCATCCGAGGTCAGGTGTGCATTGTCCTGCACAATCGTCCAAGGTCAAGTGTGCACTGTCCTGCACATGAAACAGTGCCAGTCCGTGCCGTGAGTCTCCCTCTGGAATGATGTCAATGATTATGTGTATCTAGTATGGTACTAAATGCCAGATCATTGTGTAGATAGTTAGGGTTTGCTTTTAGGAAAAGGGGCCAGCCCATAAGGCTACCCCAAGTCCTTGTGTGGGCATGGGGATAGTGTAAAACCACCCCCATGAGGGCCAGGAAGGCCCTGGCTGAACCCACCAGACATGGAGGGGCTGTAGGACAGCCCCAAGGGCAGCCGACAGCACATCCAGCATTATGATGGCTGTAGGGCAAGTGTGGGGCAGCCCACACAAGCTGCCCAGCCCTCAAAACAAAAGGGATTCAGTGCCCAGGGAATCATGCGCCTAGTGCCAGCCAACCAAAGGGAAGAAAAGAACAGCTTTTATTGGATTTTATCCCGCATTCAATGCTGTTTTATTCCAGTCGTGGGCAAAAGGAGACAGCCACCTGGATTAATACTGGCGACTGCTTTTATGGAGTAGTATAAATAGTGAGCCCACAATCCCATTGTGTTCTCTCATAATTCACCGAGTGCTAAGGCAATCAAGGCCCAAGACAGCCAAGGAGTGCTAACGCAAAGGGGTGAAGGACTGCAGGTCAAGGGAAGAGTTATCTCAGCCAAGAAAGGTCAAGTTTTATGTATTTTCTTTTCAGATTTACATCATTCTAATAAAGCAAATACACCATCCGTGGTGGGGGCCCTACAGAGGGTATTTGGGACCCAATACTGTGTCCCCTCCTCTCTCCCTCTCTCTCTCTATTTTCTACACATCTTCATTCAGTTTTGTGCATTAATTCCATCGCAAAAAGTGTGCTGATTTCTGAGCATTGAAGTTACTGATCTTCCTCGAAGCTTCCGCATGTTACAGTGGTATGAGAGCCTACTTCAAGTGCAAAGATTCAGCAAAGAAACGAGATTTTTTTCTCACTCGTGTGGTTAGTTTTCAGACGCTGGTGGACTACCCCTTTCGGAGTGACTCCTGTCCCTCGAAGGACAGTTGGTTTTCACCCTCCGGACGTCTCCCACACACATAGTGGATGGTCAGATTGCGCTCCGGAAAGGAAGTGCGTTTTCCTGCTATGCGGCGAGCTTCGACGACGAGAGAGACCAAGAACCACGGGACCAGAGTGCACCGGGCGGCCCAGCTAGGGCACCAGGATTGAGAGTAATAGATATGTTCCAGCAGATGATGTGAGAAATCGCAGACCAGACAACCAAGTTGGAAGAGTAGAAGGCGCAGATCTTGGCTCTAGAAGAGCATACCCGTTCTCCTGCGTCGCGTTTTCCATCTCCTCCTCCCTCTCCTTCAGTATCCCAAATTCCAGATCCTCGACACAGGGACCCTCTCGCGGGGTCACGACCGCAACCGAGCTCTTTGCTTGAATTGCAGATGCGTGGTCACGGAACATGCCGCTAGGCGTGCCCATTCCGTCCTAACTTCACTGGACAAACAAGTTGAGGGTTTTAGCACAGGCATGACAACGAGCGTCAAATATGAAGCTCTAGGTGCTAAATTAGTTATTCAAGGCATAGAATTTGTGCGTGATTTTATGGTTGCCCCTCTTGTAAGAGCAGACATAATTTTGGGCATTCAATGGTTTCACAAGTTTCTTCCTGATGTCAAGTGGGATAAGCACACGTTCCAGATCAATCGAAATATGTCAAACGCCCCAGTGACCATTAAGTGTGAGCTAGGAATTCCGAACTTTTCGCTCATAAGCCACTTACAGGCTAAGCGAGCAGTCGGGAAAGGCGCACATTGTGCGATGATATACATCCAGACAGCCAAGACGGTGGCCAGTGCTTTCGAGAAGTACTCGGCATATGGCTATGGGCACAAAATGGAGAGCACTTATGATTGGTTACATGCTCCTAGAGTTGAGTTGTGTGTTAATAATAAGAATGTAAGTGGTCTCCTTGTTTATTAAGTACATAATAAAAATATGATATAAGTCCATTTATGTAATTTTTGTGTTATATTAATTAATTACATTATTTAATTATATTTGGTGTATGTAGGGAGATATGATACCTAAGGACGTGGAGGATCCAGATTATGCAAAGAATGAGGGCGATAATGATGAGGGAAAGATGATGAGTTGAAGACCTAGTGGACAATGAATGATGAAGATGTTGATGAATTATCTCCCATCCTTTGAGTCCTTTTTATTGGCTTGTATTGTTTAGTCATAAATAATTTTCCCTTTATTTTCTTAACCATAGGCTTGGAGTTCAATTTGCAATGTCTATAAGTTTTGGCAGATTCTTATCAAGGCCACACCTTTCATGACGATTAGTGAGGACGAGAAGAAAAGAAAGTTTGAGTCAAGGCTGCAAAGAATCATTCGGAAGAACCTTGCAATGTATCCCCACAACACTCTACAGGAGCTCATATATTCAACTACTATTTCTAAGGAGTTACATGGTAAGGGAGCATCAAAAAGATAAGAATTCAGCTCATACAAGAGAAAATTCAGACCTAGAAATGAGCAGAAAAAGGGTGGACAGCCACATAAGAGTATGTCTAATGGGAACAGGGATGCAAAGGGGGCTTGGAAAAGAAACCAGGGTGTAAAAAGGATGACCCTAAACTGTCCAAACAGCATATTTTTTATTGCATGAGAGAGGAGAAGTGCTTCTTATGCGGGAGCAAAGATCACATGAAATCTCAATGTCCCCAGAATCCAAAAAGGAATAATGTGCAAGATGCAAAACCTAGTGTGAATGTTATACCTGATGTTCAAGGTAATACCGCACATGAGTCAAAGAGCAGGATTTTATGCAAAGCTTGGGGCATGTTAAAAGGATCAAACAACTCTATTCCTTTTCGATAATGCCTCTACAAATAACTTTATTTCCATTCAGATGGCTACTCCTCTCGGGCTAAAGTCCCAGGTGTTGGGCGTGGATTTTCACGCAGATGTTGCCTTTGAGAGCAAGGAAGTCAAGGTCACTCGTCGTTGGGAAGCTTCGCATACAGATAGCCTATCATCCTCAAACAGATGGTCAGAGTGAAATTGCGAATTCAACCATACTTGATTTGCTGGAGTGCTATGTATCTAAGGAGAAGTCAGATTGGGAAAGGTATTTGCTTTGGTTGAGTTTGCATACAATAACACTGTTCATTCTTCAACTAGTAAGGCTCCAATGGCAAGGTGGTGCTTCCACCTATCTTACGAACAAAAGATGAAATCTTTGCAACAGATGAGTATGTCCGTGTTACGACCCTATGTTTTTTCCTCTGGACATCAAGCAAGTCACGAGCACGGGCACGAGATGGACAGTGTGAACGGCATCAAGTTGGATATGAAAAGGAAACCCATAAATGGTGGCCAGCCCAAGTGTGAAAGAGGACAAAAGGGACTTTAAAAGTTATAAGGTTTTTAAACCTTTGATGATTTAAAGGCTTATTATATTTTTGAAAAGCATGCGTTTCCTTTAAACTTTGCTTTTTGGCGTTTTTAATGAAAAGCACATCGCATCTTTAAAAAGAGCGAAGGGTGGCGGAATCATAAGGTCGTCGCATTATGGAGTCGCCGACTACTACGCACAAAGGCTACAGCGCCAGCCGGGCTACATCGGGTTGTGCATGGCTGTGGGCACCAGGTGGGCTGCCATTTTTATATGGCTACAGGCAACTGTTCGGGTGACCAAGCGACTACCAGGCTGATGCACATATGGCTACAGGCAGCTGTTCGGGTGGCGCTGCTGCACATATGGCTACAGGCGACGGGTGGTGCTGCTACGCAGGAACCAGCTGAGTGCTGCTGCTGCCGCCGAGTGCTGCTGCTGCTGCAGGCGGGTACTGCTACTGATGGGTGTTGCTGCACTTGCACACATGGGTTGCTGCCGAGTACTGCTGCTGGGTGCTGACAGGGTGCTGATGCACATGGCTTGCAACAGGGCACTGCTGCACCTGGGCTCCAGGCAGGTGCTGTTATGCATGGGCTCCAAGCAGGTGCTGTTATGCATGGGCTTCAAGCAGGCGCTGCTGCGCGTAAGCTACAACCAAGTATGGCTGCACATACGGACTGCATCCAGTCGGGCAGCCAGGCAGGTTTCAGGTAGAGGCTGCACATGTGGAAGACCAAGTGGCTGCGCATGTGGGCTCCAACTAGCAACAGGAGCCAGGCGGATGCAGGCAGGTTGCATGTGTGGAAGCAGCCAGCAGAGACATCTCCAGGCGACTGCTGGATTGGACAGCACGACTCTATCTCTCTCTTGGTGTTGGGGTAAAGGCATTACGCCCACCCTTATAGTGTGTACTAGCCCATAAGTTTTATAGTACATAGTACACTTAGTACTTTTAATGTACTAAGTGCACTATGTGTACTAGAGCAAATATACATGTGTGATAGGAGAGTCACACACTCATACCTTGAGTTGACTTATCCCCACATGTCTCTCTCTCTCTCTCTCTCTCTCTCTCTCTCTTCTTCTCTCTGTGTATGTCTCCCACATGAAACCCTAACTCTCTCCCTTCAACTAGTATCAGAGCCTACTATTTTTCGTGTCCGTGTCCACCTGTGAAGGCGCCCTGTCTTGAAACTCGGTTGCTCTTCTGTGTGTTTTCTGCTACTCGCCCACTCTCCCCCTCTTGTGTCTTGCGCAGAGCCCTGGTTGTGGGAACCCTAGCTTTTCAGCACTGCACTTGTTCGCAGGAGTCTAGACAAGGTGCAGTTATGGCGGAGAAGGGGACCCTTTAGACGAACGCGGATTCCAACGCTTCATTCACAAGGCACATCACTGCGACACCTGAGTGCGCAGCAGCAACGTGGTGAGGCCGGAGGAGTGCGGAGCGGAGGGGTTGGGGCTAGTGACCCACCAGCGTGCCGTAAGCCTCTGGACCCGACGTCTTCTACACTTGTGGAGGTCTTGTCACCCACGACGAGAGCTACGCACCAACGCCAACATCGCACGCATACGCCTGCTTCTCGGGAGATTCACCCGCGAGCTTCTACGGGAGTTTCGAGCCTGGAGAAGAAGCGACCAAGCATCCGACCAGGTGTGTGCTGGTTCTCGTGTGTTGGGCGCAGCCTATGTGTGCATTGGCCAGAAGCAACCAGGCATACGACCAGGTGTGTGCTAGGCGCAGTCTGTGTGTGCAGAAGCGACCAGGCATACGACTAGGTGTGTGCTGGGCGCAGTCTTTGTGTGCATTGGCCAAAAGCGACCAGGCATACGTCAAGGTGTTGTGTGAGGTCCACCATGGCGTGATCACTGCAGAGCTCCTCCGCTACCGTCCACCTGCACGAATACAGCATCCGTACCTGCAAATCGCAAGAAATCAGAAATTTGTACGAGGTATTTGCTTCAATTTTGGGATTTGCTTGTCCATTTTCATCAATTGAAAAGGTACAGGTCCAAATGGCTTAGATTTTGAGCAAAATTGGCAACATTGCATGACATTGGTCACATTCCAGGTCAATTTGCAAGAAATTGGGTGTCAACATTTCGGGCTTTTGATGTAATTGTGCCATTGGGCATTCATACATGCTGTATGGTGTGAGCAATCTCACATTTGGGGTAAAATTGCAAGAAATTGGAGTGCAAATCAAAGGGCTTTTGTGCCAATTGGGTTGATTTGCATGCAAGCACTGGCATTTGATGCTTTGGGCAATGTGTTGATGCCTGTCAAGCACTCAATGTGCCAGTAAATCAAGGGGCTTTTATGTATTGGATGTATATGTGGCCAGGGGGAAGCATTGTGAAGACTCTGGATGCCTTCATGTGCATTAATGTACCATTCATGATCAGAAATTGATCTTGAATCAAGGGGCTTTTCAAGATTTTGTGCTTGTTGAGCTTGGCAACGCAGCAGGGAAGACTTTTATGCCTTGAACCCTCAGTAATCCACTTGCAGTCAAGGGGCTTTTGCTCAATTTCTGTCCGGGACTGTTGTATGCAGTGGTAGGGACTGTCAAGGTCTGATTTTCACTCATTTGGACAGCCAGGAGAGCATTTATTGCTACTGTACTTGCTGGTATAGATTTGGTACAACTTTGTACAAGTTTTGGCATGGTTGTACATTGATTTGAGTGAGGAAAAGGTTCATTTTCAGCTGCTGTACTTGCCGGTACAGATTTGGTACATCATTGGTGAGCACTTAGTACTGTTGTACAGTACTTTGGAAGGGGAACAAAGCACATCTAAGGTGCTGTCATAAATCTGCAGCAACCAGATTTTGGTGATTTTATCACATTCAGTGGGAGGAGAGTTGCATTCGTGCTTCCACAGTGGGAGATAAACTTTGGGAGAACAACTGTGAGCACTTTGTGTGTTTTGGTGCAGTGTTTGCACATCTTGCAGGGAGTCAGGCATTGACTGTGTCAAAGGTTGCATATTGCTATGGCAACCACAAGTGAGAGCTCTTCATTGCTTCACATCAAAAAGCTTGAAGGCTCACATAATTATGACATTTGGCAAACCCAGTGCTATAATGTGTTGCTCCAGAAGAAGCAGCACAAGCCCATCAAAGAAAGGGGTGTAATGCCCGCTTCTCTTACTGCTAAAGAATGGGAAGATATGGATGAGCTAGCAAGATCCACCATCATGTTGTCTGTGTCAGACACTTTACTTTTCAGCATACGTGAAGAGAAGACAGCTTGGGGAATGTGGCAGAGATTGCAGGACTTGTATGCCCAGCAAAGTGCCTCAAGCAAAGTGTATTGGTTGAAGAAACTCATAGGTCTTCAAATGAAGGAAGGGGCGTCTATGACAGCCCATCTAAATGAGTTTAATGGTGTTGTCAGCCAGGTCATCAATCAAAAGTTGGCAATGGACGATGAGTTCAAAGCCACCTTTCTCTTATGCACTTTGCCAGAGAGTTGGGACACATTCAGGACGGCCACTAGCAATTCAAATGCTATGCTGTCATATGCAGATGTGGAGGGTGCTCTCCTTCAAGAGGAGATGAACAGGAAGAACAACTGTGTTGGAAAGTCCAATGCAATGAATGCACGTGGGAGATCCCAGCAAAGGGGTAAAAGCCAAGAACGGGGAAGGAGCAAGTCCCGCTCCAAAAAGGACTTGGAATGCCATTATTGTGGCAAGAAGGGACATATCAAAAAGCAATGCTACAAATGGAAGAATGATCAAAAGGAAAAGGGCAAAGGAAAGGACAAAGACAAAGATGAAGCCAAAGATGCAAAGCCAAAGGGCAAAAGTGGAGTCAAGATTGAAGAAGTCAATGTGTCACATGCAGGTGACAGTGAGGATGAAGTCCTATTCCCGTCTTTACTTGATGCCCATTCACTCCTTGCAGGAGATGGTCATGGTATGCACTCATGGATCATTGATTCAGGTGCCTCCTTTCATGTCACAGGAGGCAGAGACTTGTTTGTCAGGTATACTGCTGGCAATGAAGGAGTAGTTTATTTGGGTGACAACCATGCATGCAAGATTCTTGGCAGAGGTGATGTGAAGCTTGTGTTTTCAGATGGCTCACAGCTTATGCTCCATGATGTCAGGCATGTGCCTGAGATCAAGAAGAACCTGCTTTCTACTAGACAGCTTGATGGTGCTGATTATGTTACCACATTTGCTCGTGGAAAGTGGAAGATTAGTAAGGGTTCACTGGTTGTTGCCAGAGGCTCTAAGGTGGACACTCTTTACTTCATGCATCCTGGTGTTTGTCACCATGTTAATGTAAATGCAACCGAGCTGCCGGAAATCTCTATGTGGCATAGCCGATTGGGACACATGAGTGTCAAAGGAATGAAGCAATTGTCTCGTTTTGGTTACTTGCCTTCTCTAAAGTTTTCAAGTTTTCAGTTTTGTGAGCATTGTATATATGACAGGCAACTCCAATGCCCCCACAAGAAAGCTCTTGGACAGAAAGATGCTCAGTTAGAGCTTGTGCATACAGATGTATGTGAGATGCCTCAGCTTTCTTTGGGAGGGGCAAAATACTTTGTGTCTTTTATTGATGATGCCACACGCAAGGTGTGGGTTTATCCTCTTTGTTTGAAGAGTGATACATTCTCAGTGATTGAGAAGGGTGTTGCTCATATTGAGAATCAAACTGGCAAAACACTAAAGGCTTTGCATTCCGACAATGGTGGAGAGTATATGTCCAAACAGTTTCAGGACTTTTGTGATGCTAAAGGCATCAAGAGGGAGCTCTCTACTCCTTATGATCCTCCACAAAACGGGACAGCAAAGAGGATGAACAGGACCATTCAGGAGAAGGTCCGTTCTATGTTGTCACATGCTGCGCTACCTCATGGTTTTTGGGCTGAAGCTGTTATGACAGCCGTTCATCTTATAAACAGGTCACCTAACACGAGGCTTGGTGGGAAAGTGCCAGAGGAAGTATGGACAGGGAAGCCTCCGTCCTACAAGCACTTGAGAGTGTTTGGTTGTGTTGCGTACGTGCACATACGCAGGGAAATACGCACCAAACTTGATCCTAAGTCTCACAAATGCATATTCCTAGGATATGGTGACAGAGGTGAAATGGGGTATAGACTTTGGGATCCAGTGAATAGAAAGATTATAGCAGCAATGATGTCATTTTTGATGAAACATGCATGTATAAGGAGCCTGCAAGGCAACAGGAGCCTGGCAGAGTCATCTTTGATGATGATGGACATCATGGACAACAACCAAGGGCTGTAAATCAGCCATTACAGCATCAACACCAGCCCTTAAATGGTGCTGAAAATGGTCCAAATGGACAGCCAGAGATGGCAAAAGATATCCCTATGGATATCCCGCAGTTAGAGGAGATACCGGGCATGATCTTTCAACCTTATGGCATGGAACAGGAGCCACCAATAGGTGATATGCAGGCTGGACAGCAACCTGCAAATGATGGTCATTGGGTACGGAGGTCCACAAGACCCTCCAGACCCCCTGACAGGTTTGTTCCAGGGGTTGACTACTTGATGCTCACTGACTGTGGGGAGCCCTCATGTTATAAGGAGGCTTTACAGAGGGCAGACAAGGCTCTTTGGGAGCGTGCTATGAAGTCAGAGATGGATTCTCTGCACAAAAATGGAACATGGAAGTTGGTGCATTTGCCTACAGGCAAGAAGGTTTTGCCATGCAAGTGGGTTTACAGGCTCAAAGTTGCACCTGATGCAAAGCCAAGATACAAAGCCAGGTTAGTGGCTAAGGGCTTCAAGCAGGAATATGGTGTGGACTTTGATGAGATCTTCTCTCCAGTGGTCAAAATGACCCCACTTAGAGCTGTATTAGCTTTGGTTGCTCATGATGATCTGGATTTGATTCAGATGGATGTGAAGACTGCTTTTCTTCACAGTGATCTCCATGAGGAGATATATATGCAACAGCCAGAGGGTTATGCAGTAAATGGAAAGGAGAAGCTTGTATGCAAGCTGAAAAAGAGTCTTTATGGGCTCAAACAGGCACCAAGGGAATGGTATCATAAATTTGATACATTCATGAAATCCCAGGATTTCAGGAGGAGTGACATAGATCACTGCTTATACACCAAGAATGCTTTGGATGACAGTCTATTGATCCTCATCTTGTATGTTGATGATATGTTGATTGCCGGGAAATCTCGTAAAGAGATGGATGCCTTGAAGAAGAGGCTGCATCAAACCTTTGATATGAAGGATTTGGGTGATGCAAATCACATTTTGGGTATGCGGATACTTTGGGACAGAAATCAGCATGTGTTGTATTTGTCTCAGAAGGAATACATTGGCAAAGTTTTGCAGAGGTTCAATATGGATGGGGGGAAGAAGACTAGTACTCCTTTGCCTCCATATGTGAAACTCAGTGCTATGGACAGCCCACAGTCGGATAGTGGCAGGGCTGATATGGCCAAGATTCTGTATGCTTCAGCTTGTGGCAGTTTCATGTATGCCATGGTTGCTACCAGGCCGGACATTGCATTTGCAGTGGGAGTGGTTTCTAGATACATGGCCAACCCTGGCAAGAAGCATTGGGAAGCAGTGAAAGGTGTCATGAGATACCTGAAGGGCACACAGAATATGTGCATATGCTTTGGCAAACAGGATGCATTAGTGCATGGTTACACGGATTCGGATTATGCCGGTCATCCAGATAATCGGAAGTCTACTACCGGTTATGTCTTTACATTCACAGAAGGTGCTGTGTCATGGATATCCAGGATGCAGAAGTGCACTGCCTTATCTACTACAGAGGCCAAGTATATTGCAGCCACAGAGACTTGCAAGGAGGCATTATGGCTATCTCGGTTAGTGGTTGATTTGGGTTATACAGGGGATATTCCATTGTTGCATTGTGACTGTCAGAGTGCGCCATCCAGTTGGCAAAGAACCCTGTCTTTCATGCAAAGATGAAGCATGTGGATGTGAAGTATCACTTCATCAGAGAGGTGATAGAGAACAAGCAGATTCAGCTTGTCAAGATTCATACGGATGACAACCCGACTGATCTAGTTTGCCTCCATTGCAGACACTTGATGGGCATTGGATGAGGCCGGATTCAGCCTTGATATGGCCTTGTATATTTTCATGTACATGCTGATTTTTTCTTTTCCTTCATTTAAGGGCACTTTGCCTTTAAGTGGGAGGTTGTTGGGGTAAAGGCATTATGCCCACCCTTATAGTGTGTACTAGCCCATAAGTTTTATAGTACATAGTACACTTAGTACTTTTAATGTACTAAGTGCACTATGTGTACTAGAGCAAATATACATGTGTGATAGGGGAGTCACACACTCATACCTTGAGTTGACTTATCCCCACATGTCTCTCTCTCTCTCTCTCTCTCTCTCTCTCTCTCTCTCTCTCTCTCTCTCCTTCTCTCTGTGTATGTCTCCCACATGAAACCCTAACTCTCTCCCTTCACTTGGAAGAAGGTGAGCTGAAGGAGGCACCGAGGGGCTAACAGCCAAGGGGTCTCTCTCTCTCTCTTCGCAAGTAGGCTTTGTTTATGAGATTTGGATACAGAGGATCAAGTTAAGATGCACAGGATGATGTTCTTGATGTGTGTTGCTCTTCGTCTTGGACCTATGTGTATTCAGAGATTGCTTGACACGTCCTCTATCTTTCTCTCTCTAGGTTTTTGGCATCGTGATTGGATGTTGCATATGTGGATTTATCTATCATGGAAACATGACATTGGTTTTTCGAGAAGAAACAAGACTTTGGTATCGAGAAAACAGGCCTATGGTTATGGGATACAAGTCTATGGTTTATGTCTTTGGTTTCGTGTGAAAAGCAGGTCTCTGGATTCATGTGAACAGGTTATAGTTTTCTCGAGGTTACATGCAGGCTGTGACTATAGGAAGGACATATGGTTTGGTACAGCCCTACTGCTGTCTGGGAAAGGATTCGTGAGATCCATGGTTGAGATAGAGAAGACCTTTTCTAGCAAGAAGGTGTCGTACAGATGTGCCTTCTCTATAGAATGCTTTGCTCGACTAAACGAGAGTTCTTATTTGGAAAGTCCTGGGTGAAAAGCTAAAAGGGATCCTATTGGTAAAGGATTCTACAAGTTGTACTATGTACTCATTTTTGAACAAGTAAAGAAATACCGCAAGGGGCGGCACTGCGTTTTGGGGCCAATCGGTGTCCTTGTACTATTTGCAGGAGCATTCTAGCTCCCCTGTTTGTTTTTCTTTTTCAGGTTCCCATGGATGATGAAGTGTTTTGTGTGCGAGTGTTTGTTCCACCGCCCGTCAGATTTCTTAAGGCCGGTTTCAGTCCGAGATTTGGAAACTGACAAGTTCTGACAGCCATAGAAAGATCTCACGCTAAGCAAAAAAAAAAGGCAGCTGACAAGCCCAGGCAAGAGGTTATTTTCAAGAAAGGTGATTGGGTATTACTTAAATTTGAGAAAGCACGGCTTCGGAAGCGGCCAAGCAAAGAAGGCCGATTTCCTAAACTGTCAAAGAAGGTCGATTTCCTAAGCTGCAGCAGATGAGTATGTCCGAGATTTGGAAACTGCGTTTGCACAGGTTCGGACAGCCATAGAAAGATCTCAAGCTAAGCAAAAAAAGGCAGCTGACAAGCAAAGGCAAGAGGTTATTTTCAAGGAAGGTGATTGGGTATTACTTAAATTTGAGAAAGCACGGCTTCGGAAGCCGCCAAGCAAAGAAGGCCAATTTCCTAAGCTGTCAAATAGGTATTATGGGCCATTCCAGATCTTGCAGAAGATAAAAGCCTGCAAGATAAATGAAGTGGCTTATATATTGTTATTGCCTGGTCACTGGAAAATACATAATGCCTTTCATGTCAGTTTGCTGAGGCCATATGTGGACCACCTCCTATGGAACCAATTTTGGAAGATCCACTAGAGGTGGATGAACTTAAGAAGGTATTGCAACCTGCGCAGATAGTTTTTCATAAGGTGCGTAAGCATGCAAACGGCAAGCTAGTACGCACGTATCTTGTGAAGTTTAAAAACTATTCAGCTATGGATGTAAAATGGATGGATGAGAATTATTTTGCGGATTATCCAGAGCTTCTAAAGGCCTATTTGAAAGCTTTTCAGTTGCAGTCAACTGCTTAGAAGCCGCAAGGAATGTACAAAATTGTCGGAGTACGCAGCGGAGATGACCAAATCTGGAAACACGAGCAAACACAGTGCAGAAAAACAACACAAGAGAAGGACAAAGATAGAGGCATGTAACTGTGCTCTATATACACAAGGAAGATTCCGAATAATGATACAAAAGTGGCAAGGGCTGTGGGGCCATTTTATATGGCCCCCATAGTGCAGTCGGCCTGCTCTAGGACAGCCGACAGGCCTATAACCTCCACGACCAGCATCACATACCAGTCGGCCAGCACAAATGGGTGGTCGTGGACCTGAAGCAAAACGATCAACCCCCTCCAGCATAAACAAATGCAGTCGGCCAGCATAAGAGGTCCACCTGCCACCACAGGATTGCCCCCCAAGCCACGAAAAAAATGGGAAAAATATGGGGAAAAATACAGGGAATGAGGAAAAATGAGAACAACACCTACAAGGGCAGGCACACCCACAACAGAGGCCCTGGTGTCTCAGTAAAGACAAGAGATGACTTCGACACCCCCTCTTAGTTCCTGGCTGTGAAACCAACCACAGGGAGTTGGGGTGCCACCTGAGCAAATCCTGAGATAGCTACTTCGTAAAGAGGTCCACCGTACTGTCCTCCATCAAACAGAACTCTAGCAAGATGTCATCAGCAACAATCTGTTCATGAACAAAGTGCCTCTAAATGACCGTGGGTTCCTCCAATGGAAGCCCAATCCTACCAAGCAACCTCTGCAACCTCACCACCTCACAAGCAACATCACAAGCAACCCGGTACTCTGCCTCTATCGACGACAAGGCAAAAGATGACTGCCTCTTACTGCTCCATAAAACTGCTCCTCGGGCTGAAGTAGATCTCCTCGTGTCTGGATCTCCTCCCCAATCTGAGTCACTCCAACCGTGGAGTCCTGCGCCTGAAGTAGATCTCCTCGTGTCTGGATCTCCTCCCCAATCTGAGTCACTCTAACTGTGGAGTCGGACTCCATCCATCAATCCCCCTCCTGTGTAAAAGAGACCAAGATCCTTCGCATGCTGCAGAAACCACAAGATACGCAATCCTGCCTCCCAAAGAGTCATTTGCAAACACGAGCTCAAAAGCCTCATCAGGAAGCTCCCGTCCAATCTGGTATCCATCAACCAAATCAATGAACCATTCTGTTTTCGAGTCAAAGAGGCATCACACTACTCACAAGGATCAACACCTGTTACGGTGCAAAGCCAAGTCCTGGAAACCTGCTGAAGACCACGCAAGGCCTTCTGAAACCTGTCAACCAGCCCCTCTGAATCCGGAACCACAAAGCCGGGAGAATCCACCTCCTTCTGCAAGTAATCAATTGCCACCTGCCTGGCTATCCAAGAGGTCCCCGTGGAAAGAACATCCTCATCTACAGGAGTTTCTTTGTCCCGAATGCTACAAGACATCAGAGCATAGGTCACCTGTAAAGTTTCCTCTGACTGACGAACACAAGAACCACCAACATCAGTACTAAAAAGTTCCTGTCACCTGGGCACCCTGTGGATGTGTATGTGCACACCTGTTTGGGGCTGACAAGTGGTCTACATGTGTTTTGTAGGTGGTAAGTGTCCCTTAAAACCCAATTTACAGCCTTATGATTTCACACATTAATAATTATGGGGGCAGGTTCACACACACTTATAAGTGACCGGACAACTTATAAGTTGTACATACTAGGCAATAGACGTGGCGACCAAAAGATGAGCTCCAGACAATATTTGGACCATCTTCAAGTAGGCACCCCCTTCTAGACCTAAAAAGCACACGTTTCATCTATTATTAGCAGAGGAGCTCTATTGTTGAGGAGAACTCCAGATTTGTTGTAGGCGCATGTTTTTATGGTGCATGAGAGCTAGTCGACTGGTTGTAGAGGCTGAAAACAGCCATCTACCATGACAGATACCCACCACCAGGTGTATGGGCGATGCTCACCGACTCCTACTAGATGCTTCCCTGCTGCTGGCCGACTAGTTCACAGCCCTAAAAAGCGGCTGGTCAGGACATAGAAACAAGGGAGAAGAGCTGGTGGGTTGGTCTGGACAGATTCTCTACTAATCAAAGGCCTTCAGACTTGTGCACAGCTGCAGATCACTTTCTTATGTGGTTACTGAGAGCTGGTCGACTGCTGTAAACAGCTCTTCAGAGCTGGTTGACTTGTTCTGTGAGTCATACAGGAGGAAGGTGAAGATGCAGAGTTGTCCCAGGCTGATGTGGGAGTGCTATGGGCAGTCCATAGTTGTCCTGCATGTGCTTTATGCCGGGAATGCTCTCTTGTGCTGAGGAACGACATCGAATTCAGCATATGTTTTTGTTTTGCTTTCATATTGTACTGGAAGAGAGAGGTGCTAGCCAGTGGAGAATCCCTAGGCACCCATGAAGTTGTATTTGGACGCAGACGCCTTTTAGAGTACATCAGTGGCAAGGCTTTAGAGGCATTCCAAGCATTGAAGAGAGTTGCCTCTGCATCACCAATCTTAAAGTTCGCATCATGGGGTGATCCTTTCGAGGTAATTATCGATGCCAGTAACCTAGCCATTGGAATTGTTCTACAACAAGATGATAGACCAGTGACTTATTATAACTGCAAGTTGAATACCACCAAAAAGAATTATTCGGCCTATGACAAAGAGCTTTTGGGAGTGATGACAACGCTTAAACATTTCCTTTACGGAAGAGATTTCTCAATTAAGACAAATCACCAGGCACTTAAATGGTTGCAAACCATGCCCAATGCCCAATGGAGTGACAGGCAACCCAGATGGAGCCAATTGTTCCAGCAGTTTGGGGGAATGATCGAATGCGTCCTTGGTAAGAATAACCCTGCTAGCGGCCATGCTCTCAACCATAAAGGCATGATTCAAACATTGCAGTAGTCCACTGTGCTTGAAATTCAAGGAAAAGACTTGGAAAGCATGAAGGGACAACATCCGATGAAACAAGCAGGGCTACTTCAGCATTTTCCTATTCAGAGAGATCTTTTCACGACATCAGTAATGGACTTTGTAGGCCTTCCTGCCGCATCATCTGGATCTAGAAACACACATTGCATGACTATTGTGGATAGATTCAATAAGTTTTGCATGCTCATTTCATGCAAGCAGACAGCCACAACCGAGGACATAGCTCGCTTGCGATCAAAGAATCAAACAATTCTATAAGAAGTTCAAGGACCGAGGAACACATGAAGAAGTATGGCTGGATGAAGAGCTCTTTCACGAGTACCCCCAATTATTGGCTAACTACTTGGAAGCCCTGAACCTGCCACCAAGCTAAGCAGGAGGGAATGTCACGTGCACCCTGCATTGGGATACACAGTGACACACTGGCATCATTATCAATGCAGCATTTGTATAGAAGTATTATCTTTTAGGAACATTTGTCGTACGGTGTGAACCCATTGTGAGCCCTCAATCCAGGGACAGTCAAGCACGAGCTACGTAGGTCAAACTCCGAGCCATAGAGGTCAATCAAGAGACAGTCCTCTTAACCCACTTGGAAAACCCCCTCAGATTAGTGCATGTAGCAGTAAGCCATAGCTTAGGTTTTTGCATCAGAAGCATTAGCATATGTAGAGGCTGGAAAGGCATGCCTATGGGCCAGCCGAAGGCCAGCCCATGGCTAGTGGCCTCAGTTGGTGGCTATTTAATAAGAAGAAGCCGACAGTAAGAGGGAGCTTTATTGCTCCTGTCAGCCAGCAATCATTGGGCAGTCAGCCAGCATCCTTGGGGCAGCAGAAGTAAGCACAGCATTAAATGTTGTTTTTTTATGCATTTATTTGTCCAATAAGAACTGGCCAACAGCATGAACTAACCAACCAGCAGCAGGTATACATATAAACGCATGCGCCTCATATTCAGTATAAATCATTCATCATAACTGAAGTCAACAAGCAGAAGCCCTATTTAGCATTCAGCCAGCATATCTGCAGTCCTACAGCTATCCTGGACTTGCAGAAGTGGCCCAGAAGAGTCTTCTACAGTGCCCTTGGATTGGTGGATTCTCAGCCAACGTACGGTGTGTGTGAGAGAGAGAAAGAGAGAGCTTGAAATTAGTGCCTTTTTATTTGTCACGTGCACAGCTGTGGACTTGACTAATCTCCGCATAGATTCAATAATCCCTAATTTAGGCATCAGTAGAGTAGATTAAGGTTCTAACAGGCTCATGCAGAGGAGCAACAGAAGGTCCGCAAGGTACAGCAGTAGATCTCAGCCGACCAGCATATTCAGCATAAATATGTATTCATATGGGCCATGGACATTCTGAAGAGCCTGACAGCAAAATACTGGCCGACTTGCTCTAAAAAGCGCCTATATGAGGCTAGGTCAAGTCCATTCATAGTCCATCTCTCTCCCTCTTGGAGATTGGTCATAGATAGTCATCAATAGAAGTAAAAGTCATGTTTTGGAAGGCCACTGGCCAAGCATACATGTAACCTTTTCATATACATAATTCATGTACTGAAATTACAGTTTATATATCTCTCTCTCTTTCACATGTTTTGCACTAAGGTTACTACAGGGTGCTTAAGGGCTGCAATTAAGGTATGAAAGCTTCCGCTGTCACATTATCAAAGTATATTAGTACCTTCATGAAATTGAGCATCAAAAAAAATTGGAATAAGGTATAACTGTTGGACAGAGGCGGTAAGATCAACAAAAAACTAGGCCACCAGCAGACATAGCAAACGAAAGCCTACCCTTCTAAAACCGTTATCCAAATAAGAGGCTCACACTCATATACATTCGACTTAATTTATATATCTAGTCAGCTAAATAACCACAAACAATGCACAGCTGTTGCAGTAAAAAGAGAACTCCAAAACACCATTGAATAATACCTGGTCAGCAATTCCGAATTTTGCACAGTCAAGGGCATGGCGAGTAGCTCGTGCAATGCTTTCTTTCGTTCGTGACAATGTCTCTAACATTCCTTCAAAAGTGTCTCTAGCAACTGAAACTTCCATATCTCCAGCAAGGATTACTTCCCTTGAACTTAAAATATGACCAGGGCTAACCCTTGCCTCTTCCCCTGAAATTCCAGGAGTTTCCAAAACAGTTACCGAAATACCTCTGGGTGTGTGTGACATCTCAAAAGAATCTTGGGCTGGGCCAGAAGTTGGAAGATGGGCTGGCGAATTCAGCAAGGAGCTCCCACCAGGGGATGGACTGGATATGAGATCAGTTGAAAAATTATCCACCTCTGGAACCTTTGAAAACGTGGATGAGGATGCTGCTAGCCGCTTCTGTAGAGCCTCTTTGGCCTTCTGTTGGGCCTCTTTGGCAGCTTCAACACTACACAAACTCGGAACAAGTAAATGAAAGATCAAAATTTTGAAGATAAGGAAACTATAAGATAAACCCACCTCTACCAGAATAATGCCCAAAAGTAGCACTTACGCCGCTCTCACTTTGTTAGCACTGTACTCTGCTTGCACCTTGGAAGCTCCCAAAATCTCAAGTCGGCCTCTCCCACTTGCATTCGTGCCCCTAATCAGATCTTTCATCGCTGGTTTTGTATCTGATGGCAACCTTGGCAAACCAGCAACCCTAGCCTGTTTGGCATGCTGCTCCTGATGCTTTCCTGCAGTGTCATGTATAACCTTCTCAGCATTTCCATCAGGACCAGGGGTGTTTTTGGTTTTCAGCTTGGGTTTGTTGTCAAACTTCTCTGTACCAACTCTCAGGGCATCCAGTATTTTAACCTGAGTTACAAATTTTGACTGTTTAACCTTTCCACTTTCCACTTTCTTTGGCGACATCGCAGCCAGTTCATTATCCTTTCTATGATTCAGCACACCTGCACTAATGTTAGATTTTGACTCGGAACCTGCAATCCTGTGTTGACCAGAAGACAAGCTATCTGCAAACTTCTCTATTCCATCCCCCAATTGTGATGCATTGACTTTTGGATAACCTGACCGCATAGCCTGTGTAGCTGAAGCAAAGTCATCAGTTTTGGTTGAAGCATTTTCTGGGTTAAAGTCAGCTGGCAATCTTGTCTTCTCACCCTTTATCTTGCTACTTTTTCCAACTTGATGGCTAGACTGCACATCATCTGACAAATCATGCTGTTTCTCCAGCTTGGTGCTACTTCCAAGCTCAACCACTGCTGCAGCTTCAGCTGCACATGCAGTCATTGCTTCAAGTGCACGCTGCCTGCGCTTTGATGGTGGAAGTGCAGCCTCTCCATCAGCAATGCTGCTTCTTATACGATATTTATCAGCTTTTGGTGGCAGACTTGTATCTCTTTCAACTGTAAATCTGGACTTGGTAACCTGCTTCCCATGAGTTGCAGAATTCCCACTCAACCTGACGCCATTCTGACCATCAGAAATAGGTTCCTCTATAGACATTACCTTTTTCAGCTGGTTTTCAATTGCTACTTCAGCTTTCCTCTCAACTCCAGTAGAAGAATCACTAGGAGCTTTACCCCACTTGGCAACAAGAAGATCTTTGTCATCAATAACTGCATGCTTGGCTTCCCTTGATATTAGATCTTCCGAATTCCATGGTTTTGCAATCCCATGCTGCTCCTCCTGTTCAGTTGATTTGATAACACATTTCTCATCTGATGTTCTTTGTCGTTTCAAAACATGGGCTGGACTGACTGAAGACAGGTCTTTAATTTGATCAGAAGCATCAAAATTCAGGACCACATGTCCTCTCTCCTCCTTTACACCAGCACTGTTCTGCTTGATGTTATAGTCAGCCACCTTTACAATGGCAGAAAAATAAGAGGAAGCAAAACAGATTTCACTACAAGCAGACCAGTCTTTTGAACAAAATATAAGAATCGTACAAAAGAACACTTAACAATCAATCAACAAAATAAAAAACAAACCTGAGAATCCGGCTGTGCTCGATTGTGAATAAGAGTTGGAACCCTCTTCCTCCGCTGGTATTCTGCTATGATTGCTTTGGCCTGCGCCTCCTGTTGTAGGAGAGGTGAACTTGCTGCATGTGACTGCTTGTCCGATTCTACATAAGAAAAGCTGTTAAAGCTGTTGATTTCTCTCTCAGGCTTCCTTGAAGCTCTGCGTTTCTTCTTAGGAAGTAATGTCTGCTGGAGTGATTCCTCAGCTTCCTCTTTGTCATCATCGGTTTCTGGAAATTTTCCAGTCCCTAATTCTTTTGGTACAGCAAAGTGTTTAGGTAAGTCTTCACTTCCAGACAACTGCCTATTTACAGAAAATCGCCAACTTGCTTCATGCGCCAAGTCTTTGAGACTGACATCATCCGCACTGACAAAAGATCCAGGCATTTGATTGCTGTAAATAACACAACTCCTGTTCTCATGTAACAAGCTGTTCTTCCGTGCTCCCACATCGGCCAAACATTGAGCTGACTGATTCACATTACTTGTCGGCTTACCTTCCTTGTGCTGGTCAAGACACATGTTAGCCACTTCTTCTAGAGTCTGCTCCCTTGCCATACGATTTGCATTATCATCCATGCACGTGGGTGCACTACCAAGCTGAGAGACCTGCAGGGTTCGAGCAGACCTCGAACTCAATCTTCTTGGAGAAAGTGCACTCTTAACATTTGCAGCAAAAGAATCTTTCATGTGGTAAGCTTCATCACATACTACGGTTTTTCTCCGCTTCTTATTGGGCTCATAAGTGATGCCACACTGAATTCCCAGTGGCTTCTCCAAAGAATGCCTGGCTTCAGAACCATTGTTAAAGATGCCACCATGACTGCCAATCTGGCATTCCTGTAGCTCTGTCAGAGACCCTTTCAGCACATCATCATCTTGTTTGCATTCGACAAAGACTGCTGCACCACCAGCCTTTTCCTTACTCTTGTCTATATCTTCAGACCCAGACACCTCATCATTAGTTGTGTCCACCACCTCATTTATTACTGATTGAGAGTCATCACAAGTAGGATCAGTCAACCCTTCGTCTGCTTCACATATTTCTTTCACTGCACGACTAAAATCTGTTATTGTGCTTTTGACTTGAGTTTTTGCAAGCAAGTTTTTCTTGGTTTCTGCGGTAAAAGCTTTCACATCCGTGGGTTGGACAGATCCTCTACCAGACAAATAAAAATTAGAAAACTGTGCCATGATGTAGCATGTAAAGAGACATTACAATTGAGATGCAGCTTCGAAATAGCCAGTGGCACCAAACATTTAGGAGCTACAATATAAAAAAGTTAATCCCTATGCAGAATACAGTGAGTGACTACTTGTCTGTCTAGCAACACAATGACTAGCAGCTAGCTAGAATAGAATATGTTGGCTAGTAATGTATCCAAAAATAAATCTGTCTCCTACTGGATGTAATAATATGGCATGCATCTGGCAAACAAGGCAAATAGTTATAAATATTACTCACATCTGCTGTGTCCCGAAGAAGTGAACAAACACTTTCCTTCGGTCCTTGGAGTAGCCAAACTGTTCTGGTTCACTAACCTGCAAGGCATCCATTATTTCATGACTGTTAGAAGATCACGACCCCTTCCCCCAACAAAAGGAAAAGAGTGTTTCAATAGGCAAGTGGTTCAAAAAAGCTAGATGACAACATCCTGCAAGTTTGTAAAAGCAGATAAAAACCTGAACTACCCAGCAGGTTAGAACAAACTTCACTTTAGCAAGATAGTATCAAAGAATGTAAGACCAATTCAGGTAACATAATACAAGTGACCCTTCCACGTGGTAAATCACAAAAAAATGACGTAAAGAAAGATGACATTACCCGGGCAGGCCACCATGGATGGCCTTTCACTTTGGCCAGCACGAGATCACCAATGTTCCAGACATGCCTGGATGCTGCAGCAGCAGCAGCCTTACCCCCTTTCTTCCGAACTGGAGCCATGAGCCTAGCTATGTGCTGAGCTCCTGCACCGACATGAAACCCTAAAAATGGATGCCAATAGAGAGAAACGCACGCCACTAGGTTCCCCTAGCTTATCCGGTGATGGGACCCTAGCACCCCCCGAAGCTCAGCCGGAGAGAATGAAAACAAGACCAGAGTGCTGCGAATTGCCAGCCTGAACATGTCTTGCGCGGAGTCTGCAATCGCGCTCTAACCACAACGGTCTCTTTTCTGTTTGAAGCACGCCTGTCTCCCTTGCTCTGTTGAAGCAACACGGCTGTTCTGAATAGAGACCCAAGCAGAGATTCTAGGGGAGATTCTAAAAGAAACACAAACAAGCCCTGACAGAAATTCGAACACAAAGACAGAGAAACCCTAGCAGAGTAAAAAAGGGGGGAGAAAGGAGTGTTTTACCTGCGGCAAAGCGATCTGCAGGGAGAGAGTACTCGCGGGAGTCACCACCTTCGTCAAAGTAGCAAGGCAAGAAAATACGCACACAGGAACGCGCCTCGCACAGACAAAGACGATGAAAGAACAACCCTGACCAGTGACTTCCCCTGCCTAACCTTTGAACCAGGTCAATTAACCCGGGTTCCCCTTGACGGCCCTTTTAATTTGACGGCCGCCGTCAGTTACCTCCGATCACGCGTTTAAAGTAAATAACCTTTCCAAACTAAGTTGATATATATAAATACCTTGTATTTACTAATCTTTTTTATATAATTACAATATATATAATCATCTTACCTATAATTACTTAATTACTTAGTATGTGGTGATACCTCTCATGATAATAGTGCTTCATAACATATCGATTCTAATTACCTTACTAGGCCATTGCCTTTCATTCACCCGATAATGTTTTAGAAGCAACATGTTCAAAAAGTGATAGCACCTTGAACTTAATTACTTAGTATGTGGTGATACCTCTCATGATAATAGTGCTTCATAACATATCGATTATAATTACCTTACTAGGCCATTACCTTTCATTCACCCGATAATGTTTTAGAAGGTGATAAATGCAACATGTTCAAAAAGTGATAGCACCTTGAATGAATGTTTTACTAGTGAACACCAATGAAATCATGGGAGTTGCAACAATTGGTAATCTACACAATTGCTAGCAGATTGACGAACAAATCCCAACACTGTCAACAAGACCCTTAGCTAATGTAATGTTTTGGTGCATTCGTGAATAGTTGTAGCACTAATGTTTGATTCATTATGGAGGAGAGAGATGCACTTACTAGCATATGGGAAAACTAGTAATCAAGTCAAAAAGGTAACATGACAAACTAGACATGGAATGCATGTTGTTTTTTAAATAAAATATATATTGCATAAAGCCTTTCCATAGTGATTCTTTTGGACAAAATTATCTGTAAACCTTCTCGCTTTAATCAATTATCTGTAAACCTTCTCACTATAATCAATTATATTCATCTCCCACACACCAATCATAACATAATAATCAACTATAAAATCCAACTGATTTATTATATCTACCCTCAATTCATTAACTATCCCACAAAAACTAAGATCATAATTTGAACGCCTTCTTTGGACTGATGCCACACATGTTGTACTTAAACATCTATAAATCTACTCACACGAGCAGAAGTTCTTTCTCGTCTTAAAAAATTAGTTAATTTTACCATAACTAGATGCCACATCCTTTAGACTTCTCATATGACATGACATATGTTGGCTTAGCACAATACATGCTGGCTTGTGTGTGCTATATACACCAACACTAACCTAAGCAGCAAAACTTCTCTCTATTTGCAACATACGCCAACAGTTACCTTAGAACCAACGCTAGCCGTAGCACCAAAACTTCTACAACATTGTTGCCTTCATTTCAAGATACGATTTGTAGTAGGGCACATGCATGTGATCTTGTTGCAAAGAAAAGGCAAATGGATTAAACTATTTGGGATAAACTAATGGTCAATAATATTTCCCAAAGCTTAATAGCATAAAGTAGTTTTGTTAGCTAGGCCTTATATCTCTCTATCCCTCTACCTCTCTCTACATCACTCAATATTCTCTATCTACCACACTCTACCCCTCCACCTCTCTCTACCTCTACCTCCCCCTCTCAAATAATCTCTCCACCTCCCTCTACCCCTCCTTCCTCTCTCCACCTCTTTCTACCTCCCTCTCTCTACCACCACTCGCTACCTCTCCCCACACCTCTACCTCTACCTCCCCCCTCTCTCCACCTCCCTCTCTCTAGCACGCACACATCATAATTCAAGTAAGTAATAGAACTGTTAATTCAAGTAAGTAATAGAACTGTCCCATTTTTTCAAATTATTATGGTCTTGGTTTTAATTAGCTAATTATATGCTCTCTCTCTCTCTCTCTCTCTCTCTCTCTCTCTCTCTCTCTCTCTCTCTCTCTCTCTCTCTCTCTCTCTCTCTCTCTCTCTCTCCTTCCTTCTTGATAGAATACTAAACAATAAAAAAATGCATTTTCAGAATAACATAGTAGATTGCTAAATAAAATACATCACCATTTTGCTACAGTAAGCAAAGATTGAAAAGCATCATTTAAGTTAAAATAGTTGATTGAAAAGTCATGATACATCAATACGCTCAAGTGCCAAAAGGACAAATGGCCTCATTGGAAGATGAAGCCATGTAAAATGGTGATATTGTACATGGAAAATGGAGCATGCCTTTGTATGGCTCACACGGCATATTGGAATTGGAGCTCGAATACTGGAGGATGCATGTGGATGACTCTTAGGGTATATTGGAGCCCGAATGGATGACTCACAAGGTTTATTAGAGCCAAAGCATGTATGAATGGTGGAGTAATGGAGCCCAATGCTTGTGGTGGGGGATCTGTAATGAAATGGGTCCCTATTATTTATGGTGGTGGAGACAGATGTATGCTTTTTAAAGACGCCACACCTTAATGCATGTGTGTTCCAAGGTCTTACGTGCCATTTAAGATGCACAAATGGCAATTATGGTCATCCTCCAAGCTGATGCAATGGGGATGTAATTCTCGACACGCTTTTGCCATATTCCTAGTCCCAGCAACACATAATCTAGGACAAACTTACTAGGCATGGTGAATGGTGACAAACTTACTATGTTAAGGGAGTTAGTAAATCAATCTCTTCTACCAATCAATGATGTTTGCATTGGCATCTTATCACCTTGATAGTACTATTGGTCATTTACGAAAGCTCACAAAGTGGTTTGCCATCATTCCCTTTAACATAGGAGATTGTTGGGTCTCATAAGTGCATCTAACTCCAACAAGACAACACTCTATGAATATTCCCTGCAACTCATGCCCATTGGTGGCCCGTATGTTATGTGATGAGAAGAGCTCCTCTTTGTAAATATGACCATGATCAAAATGCTAGCCTGCAAAGATTTCGAGAGTAACTATTAGCAAGTAGAACCATTACCTCGTTCGCATTTTAAGAACTACTAAGTGTTTGGAAACAAGAAATATACCTCCTCATACCCCTCAGTGTCATCGTTGTGGTAGGAATCTTGCAATTGCAAATATAAAGTTCATCTAAGCTCAAACCCCACTTTTTGCATTGCCTCTATAATCACACCAATGTGTTCCCCCAATGCTTTTAGTCACAAAAGACCGTGCACCACCATACATGTACACACTTTACACACGTTGCATCCACACATTCTTTAGTCCAAGTATTCCATGACAAAATGAAAGAAATATCTGGATCAAATGAGAGTGAGGTCACCCACACCAGTGATGAGCAACCTCCTAAACATCCACGGGGATAGACAATATTCCCACCTCTTCCTAACCCACCCATATACCTACTCAATTACTCATGTGTCGTGGTAAGAGTCAAAGAATTAATAGATAAGGGTTAGGATATGATAGCATTTAAAATCATTCAATGCATGGTAAAGATCTGAGATAATGGAACTAACTTGCTTTGTCGTTTGCCTTACACACATAGTGCTATTTCCATAATGTATGGATGGGTAAATGTCATGGAGTAACTTCTACAAATATAGTATCTAGCTCTATCATGCAATATGTAATGATGAGAACCCAATGCATAAAATACATTGCAAACAAAAGAATATATATATATATATATATATATATAAATTGCACAAGCTTTAGAGTACCTGATAGAGATTGGGAGGGTAAGGTTATTGTGTCCCTATGCCTGTTAGCTCTTATTGTCTTTTAATCCAGCCTAGGCGGAGGCAACAGATCATCTTCTAAGGTAGCATTATCTTCAACGCCACCATAAACGTCCATATCACTATGGCCACGGTGTTCATGTCCTTCCTTCAGTTTGTCACCTACTTTGGATGATTCCACATCGGTCTTTTTCTAGGAGCTTGGTGACGCCTTTTTTGCTTATCAGGTTTGGGGGCTTTCTTTCATTGATGAAGTCCCACAACTAAAAATAATATTTAGGTTCTGGAGATAGACATTAGCAAACAAGCCCGCCTGTCTTGGTGGGTACTTTCCATGTGTATAGTTGAGCCACCATGAACATAATCCCCACTCTTTTGTCCCTGCAAGTCCATGATTCTGGGTAGATAGAGCTTTCCTCACTCTCCCTCCTTCCCCACTCATCCACTATAATCTCCTTGTCCTCCAAACTGTTGGCACTCCTCTTCATTTTTTTTATACCATCTACAATAACAAAAACAAATAAATGATTCTCTTAGTTTTAAATAAAAGCAACCCGTTCTTTTGACTATACATATCATACTAGAGACATACCTATAAATTAATCATCTTGTTGTGCAAATTATGTGGGGTACATTGCTTGCTTTCATGGATTTATGCCATTGTGCAAATCCAAACTCAAAGTGATCATCCTTGCACACCATAAAATTATCATTGGTTAGGTGTTAGATGACCATTTCAACATAATGATCTTCATCTTGAATCTTACTGATCAAGATGAGAGCCATTTCAATCAATCCCAATAAATAAACTTTGCCAAGTAGTTTCGAAAAGGGCTATCCTTTTCGGGAACATTTGCAACTCTCACTTTTCATTTCCCAAATCACAAAGTGTGTTTTTCAACATTCGTGAAATTATAGTTAATTGGAATATTACATGCATCATGTACATGCACCCTGGAACAAGTAAAAAATAAACATATATATTGCTCTAATGACATGCATGTTGCCCCTATATTTTGAAGCTTGTCTAACATGAGAGGTTGGCCTTTTATATCCCAGTCGTGGTATTTGAAAATTGTGTCAAAACACTCCATGCCATTTGCAAGGTTGCAAGCGGCCAACATCCTATAACCTCTCTTTCTAAAATAATCCTTTGCCTTGGCCACTACATATTTGTAGAGTTTCTTCTCATCACATGTTTGATCTTCTTCATATGGTAGTGTCCTTGTCTTAGATACACCGTATTTCTTGAATTCGTCCCGCATAAAGAAAGCCTATCAAATGCTAAATCCCAGCCTCACCTCGAGAATCACAATTACTAATGTCCAAATTATAGCTACCTGGAAAAAAAATTACACCCATAGACTCATTGGTAGCCAATACCACGTGTCTTTTGACCTCAAATTCTCACATGTTAGAGTAGCATATACCCACTTTCTCTTCTGCTAGATAATTTTTCCAATAAAGAGCAAGACTCAGCTAATCTAAAACATTGCATGAAGAAGATTTCATGGTCTAGTGTTTGTGGAATATGAACACATGTAACTCTAAGTTATACACAAGAAAGAGATTATTACATCTTTGCAAAGACGCTAAGAAAAAACTAAACGTTACAAAAATAAAACATCTTACCTATTTAATGATTTCTGAATCCTTAGAGATTTTTCCTCCTCCCATTTCTCAAACTTGACCACACGACACTTGATCAAAGGATATCTATGTGGTTGTGTATCCCATTCTAAAAATGCAATAGGATTTAAAGTATGTTCAAACTCAATCAAATTACACACATAAAAAAAGGAAATTCTAGTGGTTTTGGGCTTCTTACTTGACAACATGTTCTCTATCCATGCAATAAGCCCACCAACATGTTTTCTTTGGGCTGATTGCACCACCAACCCTTACTCCACCTTGCATCCCTTGCTTGGATCATAAGCAATCGTGGCTCACCAGGCATACTCTCTGACACAATGAACTTACCCATGGAAGCCACATATCCATGAATATTGAACATATGTTTAAGCTCCTCCAAGGGCTAATGGGTAATACTTATAGCTGGGATTACTTGCAACTTGTTCATCAATGGCACCTCTAGGAAGATTTCCTCTATGTCTACAAAGTTTATGGACAACTACTCTTGCAAGATTATGACATAAATCTCTTTTTGAAAGTCATAAAAAATTGATGGCCCCATGTCCTTATCTGCATTGACTAAAACTTTTCCTTTCCTTTTTCAAGAACTTTGGGGAGTAGAAGTGCTTGGGTTACTAACTCGCAAAGCCTCGATCCAATTGATTTTGACACATCCAATTCTTCAATTTTATTGGATGCAAGCTCAAAGTTGATGTAGCTTATGAAACACTTATGTCCTATCAATATGCTTTGTAGGCCAAGTGTTTGGTGCCATCTTGGATGAAAAGTGTGAATATTCGTTAATTTACTTACACAATCTCTCTCTCTCTCTCTCTCTCTCTCTCTCTCTCTCTCTCTCTCACACACACACACACACACACACACACACACACACATATCTTACATCTATCTTCTTTGTTACACACACACCATAGGATGTTATCTTCTTCATAGAGACCCACCAGAGCCCAGAGAGAGGGCTACCATGCATTTTAGGCTATAAGTGGGCATCCACCTACTGAGACGAGACACACACATGTGGTGGGGTATGCAGGTGGAGTGGCGGCGGTACTATTCAGGACACATCTACAGCCCATGATCACCATAGTTCGCAAAGACACAGAGGCATGCTTTACGTGGGTGAGGTTACAGGTCACACTGGAGAGATGTATACACATCGCAATATGTTACTTCCCACCTAGGAAGTCCCCATATGCTATTCTGGAGGAGGGAGAGTAGTTTTATCCCCTCCATGTAGACATCGTTGAGTTCTCATGATTGGGCGAAGTTCTCCTTTTAGGGGACTTCAATGTCAGGACTTAGAGCAGGCAGGCATCTGTATATGACTAGGAGGAGCCGACCCCATGCCGGAGATAGCTTTCACCAAATTCATGAGTTATTCAAATTAAACATTCAAAAAGCTCAAGAAAGTACATGAAGTACACAAATCATAAACGTAAACATGTCATCTTCAACGAACATGATTAGTACTTTCTTGTATTAAGAAAAGGAGACTTAATTATGTAGAGGCCAATCTCGTTAAGTTAGCTCCTAGATTTTATAGACATTTCAAGATTATTGCAAATATAAATGATAATGCATATAAGTTGAAGCTATCCTCCAATTGACATATCTATAATTCTTTTCACATTAATATTTTGAGACCTTTTAGAGGACCTCTACCTTCTCATCCTATATTAGAAGAACCTCATGAATCAGTAGATGAAGAAGAACATCTTGTGCCTGAGTTTGTCATTGACCCATGAGACCACTGCTACACGCACATGCAACACTTATGTTAAGAAACTTGCGACTTTCAAGAATCATCCTATTGAAGATGCCAAATGGATGCCATAAAAGTTCATCTGTTCTTACCAAAATCTCATCCACTTATACCATCCACGTAATTAAGGTCAATTGCAACCCAAAGAACAGGAAATGTTAGTCGTAGCCTCTATAAGGACTCCCATTATTTTATTGAGAATATTTTATTTTGAAACACCTATTATTTATATCATTTTCCATGATTAATGTGTTTAGTTAGTTGTGTGCACTAGTATGATATAGTCAGGATTAATGTGTTTAATAGTATGTGTGCTAACCAATATTATTTTAAATATAAGGGATGATTGAGTGGTGGATTATCTGTTAATCGTGCGTGAAACATGTGTTGGACCACAATGAGATATTTTGTTGTATATACCAAGTAGTATTTATACTGTTGGTAGGCCCAAGACTTTACATTTGTAGCTTGCTATATTTTTGGAAGAGCTTTTAAGCTCAAAAACTCAAAAGCACCTATGCTTTGTTTTTTGAGTTATCTTTTTGAAAAGTAAGCTTTTACTACATATAAATATGGGTGAGTGGTACGACGGGCCACACTCATCCAAGGGAGATTCAAACCAATCTTATTTCGATAGCGATCTCATTCTATTTTCAAGTTCTCTTGTTTATTTAATTTTTTTAATGTAAAATTAATGCTTTCTATTTATTCTAAGTCTTTTGTTTTCTTTAATTATTGTGTTGAGAAATAGAATTCTTCTCCAAGTGTCATACACATCCTGACAAGATGGCCCTACATTTGACTATATATAGAGAGATCATGGGTGAAGGAGAACTCACTTCCATTCTAGCCTAAGTTATAGAGTCCATCTTGTGTTCTTTCCCTTTAAATAGGAGGATTAAGTCCTTGTTAAAACCCTAAGATCTCTCTAGATAATTGTTATGCATAAACATGCATAAATCAGGCATAAACTCATCCACCCGACCACCCCCAAGCCCAAGGGATGCACACATGAATTATAATAAAGTACATCATACCTTTACCTTGATGTCCCATACCATCAAGAGGTATAACTCCAATCCAATAGCATGAAGCTATAGTGTGAAATGGTAGGTGAGTAGTTGTGACCCTCTACACAAGAGAGCATAACATAACCTAGCCTCAAGATAACATCAAGAGACCATAGCCTAAGCCTCCCTTGAGTATGCCCCATGTCCCTATTATATAGGAGGGCCCTCAAGTGACTCTTGACTCTCCATTTCCCATGTGTGACCCTTGGATGCCTAACCCTAAACTTAACCCTTAAGGTTAGTCCTAACCCATGCTAGAGCTTGTTCCCATGCTCCCATGCTCACAAGCCTAATAATTTAAAATCTTTTCTAATGATATACTCGGAAAGAGTTATTCCTTGATGTAGTCTCAGGTATATAGAGATAGGTTTTAGTATGTGAAAGTCTATGATAAGTCCATCTTATTCCTTTTATACATGATTTTATTCATATTTCCTAGACGGTGTCAGGCGTTTTTCTAAAAGATGTTTTGGGCTTGTGTACATATGGAATGCGTGGCGTGTGGAGAGTTTTGCCCGGGAATGCGTTGGCAGGTGTACAGGGTGGACGGTTTTGTTTTGGACTTGTGCAGGCCTGTCCGGAACGTGGTTTGCTGGAGATGGTATCAGCCCTTCGATGGCTCTGAATGTGTATGTGTCCAAGAGATAATTGGGCACTCGTAAGTTGCATTTGAAAGAAGGTATGGAAGCATGGGCAATTAAAGGTTGAAGGGGCAAATGTTGCCTTTAAATCGGTGTGAAATGGAAGGCATTGAGGTGGCCATCTTCTTGGCCTTAGGAAAAAATTAAAAAATGATAACTACATGGCCAACTTATTGAGAGCCACATGGCTGTTTATTTTGTTGCCAACGTAGCTGCCAGCAGGTTTTCTCTGGAAGGATGGCGAAGAAGAAAGAGCTGGGAGCGCAAGATAGTAAGGGCCTTTTGTTTGTGTGGCTAGCGGCAGCCACCACACAGGCGCAAGAAGAAGATGCGCTGGTGTGGAGCCAAGGACTCTAGTGTGAAGAGCAGCCACCACAGACACAAGCAAGGGAGCCGCCAAAGAGAGGAGACCGCTGTAGGCGATAGGAAGGTTGGTTGCCGCCTCGTATTAAGGTGGGGCTCGGGTCATTCAGCTGCAAAGGCACACGCATAAGGGAGCTGCCGCCTTTGAGATGGTGTGGAGTCGAAGGGCTAGCGTGGCTAGGCGGAGAGCAAGTAGCGCAGCAGCTGACTAGCGCAAGAGGGCGCCGGATGCCAGAGTGTGGTCGAGCAGTTGCTGGCGGCTCTTGAGGTGGTGGTCGTCTGCAGAGCGGAGAGCAGAGGCTGGGCGAATAGCAAATGGGCTGGTTGGCGCAGAGAAGCTGGCAAGGGGTTGACAGGCGCAAAGAGTGTGGCTAGTGTGGGCCGCGTAGGTGAAGTCGGATGTGGAAGCAAAGGCAGGTGCTGAAGCCGACACAGTGTGGACAGCGTGAGCGGGTGCCGAGTGAAGCAGAGAGAAAGACAAGTGATCGTGCAGAGGCTGGTGGGGCTGATAGCACGCCAAAGAGAAGGGTTCAAGGGGCAGGTGGTGCTTGGGTTTGTTGTGAGGCTGGCAGAGGATCATGAGAGAGAGAGAGAGAGAGAGAGAGAGAGAGAGAGAGAGAGAGAGAGAGAGAGAGAGAGAGAGAGAGAGATGTTGGAGTAGCTGCTGCTGGCGACACACACAGAAGTGATGGGCTGCAGAGAGAGTTGAGGGTTAGCTGGTGGGGCGCCCTCTGAAGAGAGAGTGGCCGGGTTCTTTCTGGTGTGATTGGCACAGCACGCAGGCGAGAGGTTCGTGGCGGTGATTGAGGATGTGGTGTATCCTCGGCAGTGTGACAGGTCAGAGTGTTGATGTGTTTGTGGTTGCAAAGGCTTGGTCGTCAGACGAAAGGTCGTAATTCCTGAGGTGGTGTGGCCGTGGTGGAATTCCCTTGGCAGTAAATCCAGGCCTGAGTGTTGTAAGCTGTGTGGGTAAGGCTTCTGTGTCGGGAGAAGCTTGTATGATGTGTTGACTAGGAATATATTGCTGGGTGTTTACTTTGTCTGTGGTGCCCCTGTTTTGTGCTGTCTTTTTGGTGTGGGTGGTGTGGTGAACCGTGAGAGAAGTGTTCCAGCCGGTGGCTGGTGGTGCCCCTATTCATGTTCTTGTTTTAAAAGTTTGGGAGGTGAAGGGCTATAGAGGCATGGTCTTTTTTTCTTGTTTTCACCTCACAACGGCATACTAGGGAGTTTCAAATTGGTAAGGTATGTATGGTATCATGGTGGTATGGGACGCTAGCAATCCCTCACATATATTATCTTATGGGATAATTTGTGCTCAAGATTGTTACTTTGCTTACATCACTTAGCATGTTGACCTTAACATTCAAAGACAATCTCATTTTCTGAATTCATTTAAAGTTATTGTGTGGGCATTCTCTAGATAAACTTCTTTTATCTATAGCCTGCATGTATTGATGAGTGTAATCTCGTCGGCATTTTCACTTGTTGAAATCTCTTTCTTTAGAGTTCAACGAGTTTTTGTTGTGTCCGGATTAAGGAAATTTGGATTTTTCCTTTGTTGGCATTTCTAATTTCTTGCGTGATATGTAAGAAATGTTAACCGAAGCTCGGGATTCTATCAGGTGTGCTCAGGATAGGGCACGGTTCTATGCTGATAGAGGACGCTCAACTTGGTCTTTTGAACCACGAGCATTGGTTTATTTAAAAGTTCCTAAAGATTCACAGACTTTGTCAAAAGGAAAATGCATGAATTTATCTTCTAGATATTATGGTCCATTTCGATTTATACATCGGATTGGCATGGTTGCGTATGAACTTAAATTACCTCCACACATGGGAAATGGAGAGTCAAGGGTCACTTGAGGGGCCCTCCTATATAATAGGGGCATGGGGCACACTCAAGAGAGGCTAAGGCTATGATATCTTATCTTGGGGCTAAGTCTATGATATCTTGGGGCTAAGTCTATGATATCTTGAGGCTAAGGCTATGATATCTTGGGGCTAAGGCTATGTTATCTTGAGGCTAGGTTATGATATGATGTTCTCTTGTATAGAGGATTATATCTACTCACCTACCATTTCACACTATAGCTACATGCTACTGGATTGGAGTTATACCTCTTGATGGTATGGGACATCAATGTAAAGGTATAATGTACATTATAATTCGTGTGTGCATCCCTTGGGCTCGGGGGTGGTCGGGTGGATGAGTTTATGCATGTTTATGCATAATAATTATCTAGAGAGATCTTAGGGTTTTAACATATGTTATATGCACATTATGTGTGCATATACTAGGAGGCTAACCCACATTAGGCTTGTGAGCATGGGAGCATGGGAACAAGCTCTAGTGGAGCATGGGTTAGGACTAACCTTAAGGGTTAAGGTTAGGGTCAGGCATCCAAGGGTCACACATGGGAAATGGAGAGTCAAGAGTCACTTGAGGGCCCTCCTATATAATAGAGGCATGGGTCACACTCAAGGGAGGCTAAGGTTATGTTATCTTGAGGTTAGGTTATGATATGATGTTCTCTTGTATAGAGGATTATATCTACTCACCTACCATTTCACACTATAGCTACATGCTACTGTATTGGAGTTACACCTTTTGATGGTATGGGACATCAAGGTAAAGGTAAAATGTACTTTATTATAATTTATGTGTGCATCCCTTGGGCTTGGGGGTGGTCATGTGAATGAGTTTATGCCTGATTTATGCATGTTTATGCATAACAATTAACATAACCTAGCCTCAAGATAACATCAAGAGACCATAGCCTAAGCCTCCCTTGAGTGTGCCCCATGCCCCTATTATATAGGAGGGCCCTCAAGTGACTCTTGACGCTCCATTTTCCATGTGTGACCCGTGGAGCCTGACCCTAACCTTAACCCTTAAGGTTAGTCCTAACCCATGCTCCACTAGAGCTTGTTCCCATGCTCCCATGCTCACAAGCCTAATGTGGGTTAGCCTCCTAGTATATGCACACATAATGTGCATATAACAGTTCTCTCCTTTCTCATCTTAGAGAATTAAAGTGAAAATTAAAAAATTTGAGTATTATTCCACTATTGGGGGAAACCCTCTCTTGCATCAAAGTCCATCTCATCCACTTGCATTGCTTAATTTAAGTGATTTTTCAGTGCATTTAGTTCATTTTTAGCACATTGTCTGTATTTTAATCGCTTGCATCAGCTTGAAATCATCATTGCATGAAAATCTAGACACATTGTCAATCTTGTATGAGATTAAACACTGCTAGTGCAACAAAACACAAGCTCATTAGTAAGACCTTCTCAAATGGCAGGCATTTTGCATTTCAAAGCATCATTTGGGGAAGGGTTAAATCCTTGGGAAGCTCATCATGGGAAAACACATGTGCATAAGCATCAAAAGCAAAGAAACAGTGCATTAAACACTATCCTAAGCATGCCCAAAGCACAAGTTCATGAGATAACCATAATACACAGCATGGCATCCACATTAAATGTATTAAAGGCACATAAGGAAATCAAGAACAAAGCATCACAACACCAAGAAGAAGCATCGAGTGGCAAAGTCTATACCAAAGGCATAATGAAGAAGACAACACCAAAAGGTGGACACAAAGACAAGCAAGGACAAGTAGTCAAAGGAGCAAAGACCAAGAGCCAAGAAGCATCCAACAATGCTAAGAAGGACACAAGGACACAATATTGACATGAAACATGAAGGAAACAATAAGGGATATTCATTAAGCAAAAGCAAGGAGATCTCAAGCAAGTAGCATCATTGAGCAATGAAGGAGATACCAACCACTACCCTAGCCTAATCAATTCATATGTCGTAAGCCACTATATAAGTAGGCAAATCTATCTGTTTGTAAGCACGTTTTACAATCGAGAGCACTTAGGGGAAGTGATGTAAATGCAAACATTCTTGACCATCTGAGAGTAGCTAATTAAGCACCCAGGGGGGAGATGTCCCATGTTCAAGTCAAAATGTCAATCCACCTACCACCTACATTAAGGGGGGGGTGAAGTATTTGTAAACCTCACATCCAACCACCTTGAAGTAGCCTAAGAAACATGGCACCAAGGGGGGTGTGGAGAAATGTGGTGCCATTGAGCACAAGGAGGAGGTAGGGAGTGAGTATGAGTAGCCAAGTAAAAGCAAAGCCTAGAGAGCTTCCACATGAGCAAACATGAATTATCCCACATTGATGTACAAGCCCAAGGGTGTACCTCCTCATATAAAAGGGGGCCATTTTAAGTAATGAATCATGAAGCAAGCTCTCAAGCCTCTCTATGTGTACAAGTCTTAATCTTGTAACCTAATTGTGCTTGATTCCTCTACTTAGATTAGCAATTTCATCATGTGTGTGCTTAAATGCCACCCACCTTAGATTAGATTAATCATATTATATTAGTGTAGGATTAATACTAATCACTTTGTACACATACATGATACTCGTGATTCTAACATACACATGATGATGTACTGCACACACATGATGATATTGGTACACGTGCACATGATCATAGTGGTGCACATGCATATGATTATATTGATACACATGCATATGATGCTATTGCCACATATGTACATGATGATGATCGTGATGTGTAGAGTTGGATCATGCGGGCATGGTCTTGAGGGTAGAGATGGCAGCGAACACATCATGCATCAATACTACCATGCCTATCTTCCTTCCTATGGATCCTCTGGATACATTAGTTGATCATGGGAGCATTTTAGAGATAGTGTGCATTTAATTAGTGATACATCCATTATAGCACATGAGTTTAGTGATACTTTACTTGTGAGTTCTCGGTGGACATAGGCTTGAGTTCTTTATGCTAGATAGGATAGGGTATTCTTTTAAGACTTCCACATGTGGAGACATTCATGATATTGTCCCTACCACTACTCTTAGCTCTCATAGCCTACCTAGCAGTGTTTGTTTGGATGTAGTTCACATATTAGAGTAGTCAGGCATTGTTTATAAGAGTAATGTGGACTTTATTAAGGTGAGGCCTCGTAGGAGAGGCAGGTTGATGCATACGGATCTAAAGAGTTACTCATTTGTCTTAGGGTTTTTCCTAGATCTAGTTATTGGAGAGATTGACCTAGTAGAGGGTATGTTGCATAGTTGGGATCATGTTTATACACACATAGATGTAGTGGATCGTGCTATTGATTGTTCGAGTGGCACTACATGGGATGAGGGTATTGGTTCACATTTGATCTTGCATGATGCCAACCTTGAGTTGTGTTTATTTGGTCTCCACACAAGTGTCGACACGATCCTATGTTCTTTGGAGCCAGGACATTTCTCTTTCGATGCATTCCATGCCACTTTATATGTACTAGTATTGCACTCGCGCATTGCTGCGGCGGCTGACCAAGGTTCCAGAAAAGAACTATTCCCTCTCTACAACCATCTCTCTCTCTTTCACACACACACACACACATGCACATGCACATGGCCCTCTCCCTCTATCTGTCACGTACACACACTCTCAAATGTTGAAACTCTCTCTCTCTCTCCCATGCACACACATATACACACTTGCTCTCTCTCTCTCTCTCTCTCTCTCTCTCTCTCTCTCTCTCTCTCTCTCTCTCTCTCTCTCTGTGTTAACCTATGAGACAGACATTGAGACATACTATGTTTTATGTCATGTAATTAATTTAAGTATTTTGAGTCACGGGCCAGGATTATCGGCACCACATGTAAAGGATAAAGGGATTGGGTGATCGCCGATGAGAGGCGCACCTCGAATGTCAGCAGGATAAGAGTTAGGATTGACCGACCATGTATGGACGTCCATGTGTGAACGGCTAGGTCACCTATAAGAGTCAAATGTAATCCTAAAACTCTTATTCTCAATGTGTTAAATACAAAGTGTGCTCTTGCCTTATCTTCTTGCTCCCTTCTCCTGCGTGTGCGTGCGTGTGCGTGTGCGTGTGTGTGTGTGTGTGTGTGTGTGAGAGAGAGAGAGAGAGAGAGAGAGAGAGCGATCGAGCCACTGTGTGGCGGCACGGCGGTGGCGAGGCGATAGGCAGCGACGGCGGCTCCTTCTTCACTGCAACACGAGAATCCTTCACGACGGCGGTTTGAGTAGTGAGTGACACACCTTTGCTTCCTGTTTGAGCTTGCTAATTTGTGGTTGTATGCTTGCAGCCATTCGTGGCTCGCATACGGTGTTCGGCAAGTCCCCAGCTTCGACTTGTGCGGTAAAAGTGCACATTTTTGGCACCGCTGTCGGGGAAATGCCATGCACCAAGCTCCAGTTTGCAGCTCAGGCTTCTGTGTGAAGTGAAATTTATACTGCAGGAAAGGCGATTGTGTGTAGTGTTGACGTTTTTTGTTTTCTGCAATTTCGATTTTCTTGGTTATTTTCTTGTTCCGCGCGTAGTGTGCACGCGCTCTATTTTCTGGTTTTCTGAGTTGTGCACGTGCACGGGAACACGGACGAGGGGATTTCTGAATCCTTAGGTCTACGCTGTGTGCGAGTAGTAAGGTGCCGCGGCCAAGCCCAAACCCTAGAAAACAAACCCTAGAAAACTTTATTTGAAAAAAAAATAAAAAAAAGATAAAATTAAATTTAAAATTCAAAAAAAAATAAAAAAAAAATTAAAAAAAAAAGAAAACGAAACCCGCGTAGAGAGGAAAGAAATTTTTTATTTGGAGAAAAAAAATTTGAAAAGAAAAAACCCCCAATTGACCTCGACCTCGATCTTTTGATATATATATATATATAGGAGAGTGAGCCTCCATAGCTTTCTTTCAAGTGAAAGCTTAAGGGAAGTGGAGCTCTATATGTAGTCCACACCCAAGGAGTGGAGTGAGCATGTGGGATAAAGCCTTCACCTTTCTCCCACAAGCAAATAGAGTGTTTTGAGGACCACGGGAGCTCCGGATAGGCGAACATTGTGCTGTAAAGCACGCTAGGACCTCTTGAACGATACGCTCGTCTCGAGCTATCACACGCCGTAGTCCAGGTTCGACCATAAGTAAGGGGGTAAAAAACGGGTTGAAAACAATACAAAAACAAGTAAAAACGGGGTGCGAAACACCCGAGAAACCACTTGGGTGGGCTTCAAGGGTAGTTACCAACGCCCGTAGGGTACCCACGTCACATGCATCTATGCTCTGGTCGGGTGCTAGAGTCTGAGCAACTAGAAAGCATTTCAGTTTACGTAGGCTCACACCATCCCTCCACGTTAGCATCTTGGCCATAAGAAGTGACATTGCGTCCACTTCAAGAGAACCGTTTGGCATGCCAAGTCCAGATGGGATATTTCTCAATGAAAATTGGGAATATGATCTACACACGGAGACTCTGACTGACCTATACACGGGTTACACATACCATGTAGGTTGGTTAGAAGTCATACGATCTACATCTAGTGTCACTAATCTAGAGGAGCAACAACAAATGATATGTGAGGTTATTTATAGAATTATCCAATTCGAGAGGCAAAATAGGGGAGTGAACCTAGTTTCCATTGGCCCTATGAAATTTTTGGATACGGGCAAGGCCAAACAACCAACCCTGTCACAATTGGAGACTCCCATAGACCCTTCGTATGTTGTTTCGCCTGGAGTCTCAATGCAGGTTGAGCCAAAGTTACTGCTCGTGGGCTCAACCTGCATTGAGACTCCCCCGGTGAGTCCCATAGACCCTTCGTATGTTGTTTCGCCTGGAGTCTCAATTCAGGTTGAGCCCACGAGCAGTAACTTTGGCTTTCCAACCTTGGCTCAACTTTCCATTAGGGAATCCACAATGCCTACTCCGATGATGAGCATGACGGAAAGTGCACCAGTTTTACCACTGTAGTTAGTACAACATCGCTACTTAGTGGTAGAGTACCTACAACAGTGCGTACCAGTGCATATCAACCATATGTACCCATTGCTACTCATGCTAATGTAGCTTCTATGCCCCTTGTTATGCCAATGGCATATGCTCCACGACCGCCTTATCACATATCATATCCTACGTCAGCTGCATACATACCAAGACCAATGCCAACTCCTATCAACGGCGGCTATCCGAGAAGTGCCTCCACCAGCTATGCCTGCTCACCTAGGTGATCTCGCAGCGTTTGCTCAGACGATCGGACGATCTATTGCGGAAAACATGCGGGGCATGCCTGAGAGAGAACCTAGAAGCAAGGCGGTACAAGTGGCTAAGCTCACTCAGAACTTCAGTGGGGTAACAAAGATGTTAGAAGCACATTGAAGTTTTTGAACACGTGTGTGATTCCTTGGAAGAGCACAATGAGCTACATAAATGTAAAGCCTTAGGCTTAACCTTGAGTGGAAAAGCCGGAGATTGGTATCGAACTTTAAGGGTTGAAGAGCGTACTCACTATCCCACTCTCAAGAGATTGTTCTTGAAGGAATACATACGTGTGTGCTTTGGGGAGTAGCATCTCAACTCCAAAAAGCTGAACGCGAGGAAGGGGAGTCAGTGAGAGACTTTATTAGTCGATTAAAGCATCTAAATTCTCGCTGCACTCCTGATGAGCGCTTCAATAACAACCAACTGCTTGATAGATTCATCCGAGGATTGCACCACGAGGACATATACAATGGCCTAGTCATTCGAGGTCTTACAACGTGGGAAGCGGTCACTACCAATGCAATCCAGTTAGAAGACAACTTGATGATTGCAGGTAAAAAGGTGTCTTCAGAGACAAAATCTGTTAGTTCGCAAGTATCTGGGCACGTGCCAATGACCGTAAAACCTATTGCCAAGGAGCCCAAGATACCTGAAATGTCTGTGTGACTGACCTTACTAAGGCTCTCCAAGAATACTTTAGGGGTAATCGAGCTCCTCAAAATAGCCATATGTACCTAAGAAGAGAGCAACAATGGTGTTCGGTTTTCTTAGGACCACATAGCACGAGTGAATGTCGTATATTTAGAGTTAAATTCAATGGGAATTGCAATGCATGTGGTAAGTATGGCCATCAATCTAAGGATTGCCTAGTACTTAAGTGTATGTTAGCAAATCAAGCACCACTAGCCTGGTCAAACACACCTCAAGTACCCGCATTGATGCCTGCACCACCGGTCGAGCAACCGCCACAACACATAGTTCCAAGGAACCCAAATGTAGGCCAGTCTGTGCCGTTACCACCGCCAGTGCTAGGACCACAACCTCCACATCCAAGGATTACCCCTATAAACCAGATGGGTTGTGAGTCACATAGTGCGTGTGGGGATTATGACGAGGAGATAGACCCCACTGCTCCAATGGGATTGATACGTTTGAAATGACTCCCCAGTACTACATGGAGGATCATTTCGGGCAAGTCAAGCCTGTATATCAAGCGGCTGCTCTCGCCCCACAAGAGGGCAAAACCTTAATACCTTGGCAAGAGGAGACCACCTCTTCAATGCTACGATTGTGGTGGAGCGCATCGTGTAGCGGAGTGCCCTAATAGGCTACAGAAGATCGCTACTCAAATGCAACCGAATCAAGGGAGCACATCGGGAATGCCGGTACTTACATGTAATTGTTGTGGCATAGATCATTTGATTGCTTAATGTCCACATAATCCTAGTGCACCCAAGATTATGCCATTGAATTTGGTTGAGGTCACCAACGAGACACGAGGAACCACACTTGTTGTATCCGCTGCGAATGTAGTCACACGATCAATGCTTCAAAATCAAAACTACATTCTTGAAGAGAGGGATACTGCATCAATTGCTCGAGCAAAGAAAAAGAAAACGCGACGGAAGAGATCGCTTAATGCCACGAGCTCCAAGCCTAGTTCAAGGACTAACATAGGAACAGGAGACGACCCCGTGTATATGAATGATCCTGAAGATGATTCTGATTCAATAGAAACCATGGGGACCAAAGCCACTACCTTAAGGGAGGAACCCACTCGGGAGATCAACGAAGGAGAATCAAGTGATACATAAATCAGGGGAAATGAAAGGAAACTCCCCCGGCCCCACAACCAAGTTAGCTAATGCCCTCTTAGCCACCCAAACTGACTGAGACTCCCCAAGACAAGCCACGTGGGCCAAAAACCCTCAAGAAAAAGATTGGAACTTACCCAAACCCAGTTGAGGAGATTGAACAAGTGCAACACTTAAGGGGTTTGGTGGAAGAAACACAAAGAGAACTGGAGCCAGCAGACCCTAGAAGAATCAAAATTCCAGACACAGTGTTTCCTACACAAGTTCAGCCTCACAGGAGCCATAAACCGTTAGCTATACCTAGTATCATTCGGGAAGAAAGTGAGGATAGGACATCAGGAAGTGGGCAACCACCCTTTTTGCTTGAAAGAATGTTTAGTGAGGGAATGCCTGACCCCATCGAAGAGGAAGTGATTCCATCTTCACCAGTCCCTAGTCAAGGGGCGATATCTCAAAAAGTACCGTTGAATGTGTCCAAGCTAATGGATTTCATGTCCTTTGAAATCAGAACCACGATCATATCCAAGTTATACGGAGATCCTGAGCTATTCTTAGCTCTTCGAGCATTTCTCAATGGAGAACTGAAGACAGGGTTACCGCAATTTGCAAATATGGATAGACCCGACACGCTTCAAGATGAGGAGGAACATTTGGATCTACAACCCAACCTAGATGAAGACTCGGTTATTGAAATACCTGTTAACAAGTTGGGACAGTACTTTGAAGGTGATGAATCTAATGCAACCCTCCCTATTTTACTACCAAGGGATTAACTCTAAAGGGAATCCTTGATGGTGGTGCTAGAGTGAGCATTGTGACTAAAAACTGTTGGGAATCTATGGAAAGACCTCACCTCAAAGTCACAAACATAGTGGTTAAGATGGTAAACGGAACTATTGCTAAACCTATTGGGATGTTAAGGGACCTCAAGATCAAGGTTTTGGGATACAAGGTAAGACATACCTTCCTTGTAATGGATTTCTCCAAGCATCCTATGTCATATCAAATGATCTTAGGATGTCCTTTCATGAGGGAAGCACAAATGGTGCATGACTGGTCAAAAAACCATGTCTACCTACAATTCCAGGACTCTGTCATTCGAGTTGATCTTGAGAATGGTCGTGCGCATCCTTTAGGAAGCAAGGTTATCATCGATAATCGATCAGATACCACTATTCACTCAGCCCCATTAAAGTATTGCTATACATGCAAAAAAGAGACTGATGATGGGAAAGATTCTCCTTATATGGATGTCCTACCGGGTATGACTGAGTCGGATAATGTGGATTGGGTACACCTAGCGGCAACCATAGACACATGGGGAAATAGAGGCACAAGTTGGGTAACGCCTGAGGGGCAAGATATGGCACCGTTAGTGCCAGTAAACATGATAGGTGTTATGCACTTGATGGCAAGAAAGTGGCAAACTCCCCTGACACTGAAAGTAGCGAAGACTCTGACCAATGCAATTCTGAGTCTAAATCTCAAGAAGAAACTGACTTTGAGCTTAATGGGAGAGATGAATCAAATATTCACCCAAGTGTGGAAGCAAGGTGCTCAAGGCCTAGGACAATGACCTCCTACAGTTCATCCGAGAGTGAGGGGGGCACAAGTGAAGATCGACCAAGTGAGTTCGAATCTGATAGAAACAAAAAATCAAAAACTTGGTAAGAAGAAAACGAGACATAAGCGACAATGCTATCGAGCTAATGTACGACTACAATAAACAAAGAGAGATCCACTGCAGAATGGAATAGTTATGTAGGAGCTATTGACGCTCATCGGAAGTTAGCGGATAATTGGGGACAATACCTCCAAAGTGTCATGTGGTGTATTCCGCAACCTCATGACGTCGCCCAATTAGAAATCGAAGAGAAGCCAAAACTAAGTCGTACTGCGAGAAGGCGGCAAAACTAAGAGTTAGCTCAGCAACAAAAGAATGCAGAATTAAAAGAAAAAAACCTGGCACAACAGGAACCGGTAGACTTACACCTCGCACCCGAGCATTTCAAATCATTTACCAGGGGAACGTAAAGTCGTCTACACAAAAGCCCAACGAACGCCTACCAATGGGAGTAGCAGTGTCTACGATGGCCCAACGGTAGTTAAGGAGATAGAACTAGCAGATCCAGGTGAGGAGATAGAACTAGCAGATCCAGATGAGGAGTTTTAACCCAGTTTTTATTCTAGACCTCACCCAGACGGAGGAAGCTACACTCAAGAAGCTTCTTAAGGAATTCAAAGACATATTTGCTTGGACATACCATGATATGAAGGGTGTTCCACCCTCGGTGGTGCAACACACGATTCCAATGATTAGCACTGCTAAACCAGTCCAGCAACGTCCCTACCCAATGAATCCTAAGTATACAAAGATTGTACAAGAGGAAATTGAAAAGCTTATAAAATGTGGATTCATATACCCTATTGAGCACTCAGAATGGGTTTCCCCGATAGTCATCGTACCAAAGAAGAATGGGAAACTCAGAGTGTGCGTTGATCTCAAAAAGGTTAATGTAGCCACCAGAAGGGATCATTACCCCTTGCCGTATTCTGAACATGTGCTTGAAAGAGTTGCAGGCAAGGAGGCATATAACTTTTTAGATGGGTACTCTGGTTACAATCAGATCACAATTGCAGTAGAGGACCAAGCTAAAACAACATTTATCACGGAGTTTGGAGTGTTTGCCTTTCGTGTCATGGCCTTTGGCTTGACCAATGCACCTGCAACATTCCAACGATTGATAAACACAACCTTTAAGGAATATCTAAGGGACTTTTGTGAAGCTTTCTTAGATGATCTTTGTGTTCATTCCTCTTGGGACGAGCACTTGATGTGTTTACGAAAAATATTTGAAAGGTGTAGATTATATCGCATCTCCTTGAATCCTTTCAAATGCCAATTCTGGATTAAACACGGAGTTATCTTAGGGCATATAGTGTCCAAAAATGGGATTTCCACCGATGAGAGTAAAATCAAGGTCATTTTGGAATTGCCCCCACCCACCAACTATAAGGGAGTCCAACGCTTTATGGGCCATGTTGGTTATTATATCGAAGATTTATTCTATTCTTCGTCGAGATAGCTCAACCATTGTATAAGCTTCTCATCGAGTTTATTTTGGACCGAAGATTGTGATCGTGTATATGAGCTATTAAAGAAGGCCTTGGCGAGTGCTCCAATCTTGCGAATGCCTAATTGGGATTTAATCTTCCATGTGCATATTGATGCATCAAACTTTGCTATTGGGTGTGTGTTAACTCAACCTAGAGAACACAAACTAGACTACCCCATTAGCTTTGCCAGTCTCGTCGCCAGTTGAACGATGCTGATAAACTACACCACTATACGGAGCGAGAAGGGTTGGCAATGATATATGCAGTAAGAAAATTTTGTTATTACCTCCTTGCCACCAAGTTTTTTTTCTATGTGGATCATCAAGCATTGTTGTATCTGGTAAACAAACCATGCTCCACAGGAAGAATCACACGATGGCTATTGATTCTTCTTGAGTTTGATTTCACTGTTGTTGTGAGACATGGCAAAAAACATGTCATGGCTGATCATTTGTCTCTCATACCTAATGGTGAAGCTCCTACGGGAGTTGATGATGACTTACTTGACACTTCCCTGTTCATGGTAGAGACAATGCCTAAATGGAGTGAGAAGATTGTTAACTTTTTGGTTAATGGCTTTCCACCCAAGGAGCTTCGTAAAGATCTAGCTCGAAAGCTAATCAAGGAATGCGAACCCTATTGCATGATAGTCGGGACTCTTTATAAAAGAGAAAAGGATGACGTTCTTAGGCGTTGTGCCCGAGAGGATGAGTATCTATACATTTTGCAAGAGGCACATATGGGCGTAGCCGGTGGTCACTTCTCAGGAGACTTAATTGCATGAAAGATCTTACAATCAGGGTATTGGTGGCCCACTATGTTCCAAGATGCATCACTTTTTGTGAAGGGTTGCGATGAATGCCAATGATACAAGAAACCCCAGCGAAAAGATCAGATGCCCCTACAGCTAATTAAAGTAAACCAACCACTTGAAAAGTGGGGTTTAGACTTTGTAGGTCCAATTAGCCCAGCGGCCCGCTACACACAATCTCGCTATATTATTGTGGCCACTGACTATATGACCAAATGGGCTGAAGCGAAAGCGACACGTAAGGCAAATTCGAGGACAACAGCCAAGTTCCTCTTTGAAAATATAATCACACGCTTCAGTTGTCCTTTTGAACTTGTGAGCGACAATGGTACGCATTTTATAAATGAAGTGATTAAGGAGCTGACACAACAAATTTCATGATATCCCATCATAAATCTACTCCTTATTATCCGCAAGCGAATGGCCAACAAGCCGAGAGTACCAACAAGACTTTAATCTCTGTTTTGACAAAGACTGTTGAAGCTCATCGCACGGATTGGGATCTAAAGCTTACGACAACTCTATGGGCCTATCGTACTGCATACAAAGTGGCTATTAATTGCACACCATTCAAAATGGTATATGGCCAAGAAGCAGTCATGCCGTGGGAATTTGTCATTCCTAGTCTTTGTGTTGCTACTCAAGAGGGTTGGGATGGTAATCCCTTAGTAGAGCGTCTGTATATCCTTGAGTGGCTAAACGAAGAAAGTCCTGATGTATGGAGTGCATAACAAAAAGAAGAAGCTCAAATATGCTGGTAAGGGACTGTATAGAGTATGTGAAATTACCCCGCAAGGTATCATCCAAGTGGAGATTCTCGACTCTCGACGGATTTGAAACCATTGGATTCCTTAATGGGAGTAAATTCAAAAGATATATGACCCCTTGAGCTAAGAGGAGTTACATGCAATCCATCAGAAGAAGGCAGCTAAAGAACAAGCTGAGCTTAAGAAGATACAAGCAAGAATTGAAGCCAAAGAACGTCGACAGCATGCTAGGCGCCAATGAGAAGCCAACTTGGGGATTACGCAAGCATTTTTCGAAGATACCCAATTGAGTTACAGAGTCCTTACAGCAGGGAGGTGCTGTATAATGCATTATTGGATACAGGAGCTCAACACAATTTGCTATCATATGGCATGTGGTGTCAACTTGGAAAACCATCTTTATCCAAGAGTGCTATCCAAGTTAAAGGTATCAACAAGAAGAAAACCCCTGTCTCAGGAATTCTACACACTCCGGTTGCCTATGACAAGGGGACCGTGATTCAAAGCTTTTTGGTTATGCTTGCTGCTGGTACCATGGAGGGGACTGTAAACTTAGGACGCAAATGGATGTTATCCACCAAGTGCAATATTGATTGGGCAACCAGGCGAGTTACAACGCAAGAACCCGCTCTCTCGGTCTCACCGCTCAAAATCCCACACCTAAGCCATCGACTCTGGACAAAATGCTAGATAATGAAAAATCACAAAGTCGAGTGGCAAAACCATCTTTGATTGTTTGCCACCCCTTTAACGCTTCAATGCCAAGAGTGGAAACGGGCAGTGTGGTCTCCAAGGCTCCGCTTACTATACCAAAGAGTACATACAAATGGGTCCCAAAAGCTTCGCTAACAGCTACCTCCCCTGCTCAATCTCGTTCAGATAAGAAGCCTCGTAGAAGGAAAGCAACTACCCGCCCGAGAAAAGGCAACGTAACATCACGATGGATTCCTAAAAAATTAGTAGTAGCCCAGGGGTACTACGAAGGGAATGACCAGATTTAGGTCCCTAACCATAAGGTGAATCCCTCTACATCACCTGTAAAACCTTGCAAACTAAGTGTTGCCACCCCAACGACAATTCAAGACCGTGGTAAGGGAAAGGTAACAGAGTGCTCCTCACCACTTCTTCCAGAGCTAGTTTGGATTCCCAAACGATATCGATCAATACCACCTAGCTCAGGAAGGGGGGAGCCACATGAAGCTTCTAGCTCCTCATGCCAGGCACACGTTGATATAGAAGTTTCTTCATGCTCTACATCTACTCTTGTCAACACCCAACAAGAGACCGATGAGTCTATGTCTCCCCTTGTAAAAGTATCGTCGAAAACCATTTCCTCCATTCGTTCATGGCAGCGTACACTACCATCTCTGCAATTTGATGTGGCCACAAGGGTCATAAAAAGCTATCTGCCCACATCACCACCTATAACCCGCTGGACAAATTGGTTCCAAGAGGCTGCAACAACATTGTAAAAAATATGATCTACCCAAGGAAAGGGGGAGCATGTACTCACGCTCGACATTCTATTGCTTCCTCCCTAACCTTCTCCCCTGACTATGTAATTGCCAAATTCAAGGGGATGTATATATATAGCTTCATACACAAAAAAGAAAAGAAAAGAAAAACAAAAAAAAATAGTAAAAAGAGCAAGAGCACATTAAGAGGAGAAATACCCGTATACAATTAGGAACTAGATTGACCTATCATAGACCTAGTGATGCTATATCTGTGTTTGCAGATATGGCAGATGCACGAGCATTACACACTTCATCCACTCCCACCTTTGGTGAGAGGTATCATCTATACCTTTCTCAGATATTTCACATGTGCTATCCTATAATTAAAACTGAATTGGATCATATAGACATACTAGCCAGAGAGGAAAATGTTGAGGAATTAGAATGGCTAATTCGCCTATTGACCATGGCTGACCCCTACTCCGTAGAGGACATATCCCCGATAGCCCAAGACTTTCCTTTTCCACAAGATGACTATCCTCGCATGGTTACATTTTTGATGAGTCTATGTGGATGGGAAAACGAAAAAGATATATCTGACGACAATGAATGGACGGATGAAACTCATGGCACTACCGAGGCTGACTTTATTTATTTGGATGATGTAGATAGAGGCTTAGCCTTAGGGCTAGAGCCAGGACTCTACAACATCCTCTTACCATATCCTCAGTAGTAGTGTGGTGACTGGTAGGTAGGTTAGCGTTTTCAAGTTGTTTCTAGTTTGGAGTCCTTAAACGAGTCTTTAATTTTTCACACTGATGTGCCTCTCGAGGTATAGTGCTTGTTAGTTGGTTGTACATGTTGAAAAGTTTGAGGTGGGTTCGTTTTCAAGTCCTGAGACTGCCACAATGTTCATACATAAATATCTCATCAAATTGCGGGCATTGCTCATCGAATCAAGGAGATCTCCAAAATACAGGTGTGATTTTTTCCAGAAAAGTTCATCCTAAGGGCGTTCACATATGCTTTTGAGACCTCATCTTCCACCTGAGACACCAATGGCACATACTTTTTTCAGAAAAATATATCTAAGAGTCATTCATGTGCACTTGGCGCCTAAGCCAATTAAGGCAAACGAACCTTCGTTTAACCCAAAGAAAGATGCGCCAAGCGTCTTGAGGCTATAATGGGCTGTAAGAAAACCTAAAAAGCAAAAAAAAACCAGGAGTGTGCTTGCTCATTAAGGAACAATTGGCAAACGTCAAGATATGGCAATGATAGAGGGATTATGTGGGCTCACACCCAAACTAAACCCAATGGCTGAAATCTTTGAGCCATTGAGAATCCATGCCCCAAATGCACCTCCCAATACCATTTGCCATACCAATGGGTTTAGTTTGGGCTCACACCCAAACTAAACCCAATGGCTGAAATCTTTGAGCCATTGAGAATCCATGCCCCAAATGCACCTCCCAATACCATTTGCCATACCAACAACAAGCGTGTCATCGGGTTTTACATCCCCTATCACATCAATCCCTCCGAGATTTGGTCCTTGCCTACTAGCACTACCACAAGTCCTAAACCTTTAGAAGTGCTAAGTACCAACCCTTTTCAACTCCTAAACCTTTAGAAGTGCTAAGTACCAACCCTTTTCAACTCCTAAATGCCCAAACCTTGGACATATTGTGACTAATCTAGGAAGGGAGGTTGCCCAAGGACTAAATGAGGTCCTAACCGCAAGAGCACCCACACACGATCTAAGTGACTCATCTAGAAACACGACCATAGAGATTTCCAAAATCATGAAAAAGTACGATGGAACGACTGATCTTGTTCAATTCATGCAAATATTTGATAGAGATGTGAAGTCTTTAGAGATCTAAACTGCCCCACCAAGGTATATGCATTGAACCTTTCCTTAGTAGGAAAGGCTAGTCGATGGTTCATCACATTGATGCCTACGAATTTCAAGACCTTCAAAATAGCCTTTATCCATGACTTTTCAAGACAAGGTTATTGGTGGAGTACAATAAGAGAACTCTATTCGATTGAGTGACAACAAAACGAAACCATTAGAGATTTTTTCCTTCGGATAAAAATATTGGACTCACGATGTAAGCCATGGGAGAAACTAAACGATGCTTAATTGAAGAGATGTTTCATGATGGGCATAAAGGAAAACATCTTACACAACTTGATCGTTGTATCCATTCGATCAATGTTGTAATGAAGCAATACGTTTAGATGACAACATGATGGAGGATGATCACAATATGAGATGTTCCTCATCTAAACCAAGTGAAGCAAAGGAGGCTAAAGAAAAATTGATCTCAGAATTGTCATTCCTTGAATTCTACACAGCCTTTTGAACCAAAATATCCAAGAGAGAATGAGTTCCCTCACAAGACAAAACATCCTTGATGCCTCTCAAGGTAGTGGACCTAATGCCTTGTGTTCATTGCCACCACTACCTCCCCAATCCCTAATGTGCATACCCTAAGCCTGTCTTTGAGTTTTGCAAACATTCCAAAGCTTTGGGTCATGACACATCTCAATGTTCTAATTCACCTCTACAGTTACATCAATACTACAACCATCCTTACCTCAAACAGAAATAGTCCAAAGGGTAGAAGCTGCTCAGGAAGAAGTTAAGCAAACACTTCAGTGTTTCTATTGTCGTGGACTGCACAAAGTGGCAGACTGCATAGTTTGGAATACTTCCATGCCCATAGTCATTGACACTTTGCAACCCATATGTGAATGATATGGCATCAATCACATATTCCAAGATTTCCCAAAGTGAGTTGCTTTAATGCAACCTGTCTCGCAAAATACAACTCTTAACATCATGAGTATGCAAAATGGGCAATTGTCCATGGTACCCTTGAATGTGCTTACATGCTTGCAAGCCAAGGCACACGAAACAGTAAAAAAGAGTGCAAAACCTTCTAAACCAAGGCACATGAAACAGTAAAAAAGAGTGCAAAAGAACACACTTCGAAATGGGTAGAAGAGAACCAAAAGAGGATAAAAACCTTCTAAACCCAAGAAAAATAAGGGCAAACAAACTGTCAAAACCAAGGTTGAAATAAAGGACAAGGGAAAGGAGTGTGTGAGGACCTAACCCCAAAAGAGCCAAAAGCTACACATGATGCAAATGCATCCAGCTCAAGGGCTACCCCTAAAACCACAAAACCCACATGTGTGACACATGATGCAAATGCATCTAGCTCAAGGGCTACCCCTAAAACCACAAAACCCACATGTGTGACACATGATACAAAAGCCCGAAAGAAAGAAAGTTCGTTCTCATCGCATGGACAAACATAATGAAAAACTAACGATCCAAGGAAAGTCAGAAGATGAAACAAGTTCTAGTATGTCGCTTAGTAAGGAAGAAACAAATTATGACTCGTCACTCAGTGCATATCATAGTCCAATCAAGAAACGAGAACCCACCCAACCACCTCAAATTGAAAATTATGATCACATGATATATAAGGAACACAAAAACCAAGCTCAGGAGAGCATGCTTAGCATTGTTGTGAGTGTCAAACAGGATCACTGGTTGTGATTGAACCTCATAATGTCAAACCTAAAAAAGTAACCAAAATACAAAAACCGGAGGATTATCGCTTCTCCTTTCAAGAGGAAGATGTACTCTCTTACACAAATGAACTCATCAAGCTAAAAAAAGAGGCATCAGAGAAAAATTGCACATGAGGAATTTGATGAATCCCTTACAAAATTTAAGAAGTCTATCAAATCCTCATTTGGAGGAGTGCTCTTCTTTCGAGGTGAGGCTAGCATAGCTTCAGGCCTTGCACCTTTAAAGACTAACCATGATTTATACCAAGATCTCAAGAGCTACATAGAACAAAACTGTAAGGATTCACAAGTTTTCAAATAGACCTCAGTTAAAGTGGTTAGTGGACCCCAAGGTGCCATTGTACACATTGGGCACTCTTGAAAAAGTTGAGAGCCAAGATGAGGATGAAAGTGAATGGGAATATGAAACCAAAACAAGAACTGAAGTTGAAACGAACACTAGAACATCCATGGTTCCGCTTGAGGATTCTATCATGGTATGGTTACATTTCCCTATGGGAAATAAGGTTAAGCACAAACGCGCATTGATTAGCTCTCGAGCAAGCCATAACCTTGTGACAATAGACAGATGGGTATCATTCGGCCAACCTGCAATCATCCCTAAAGGAAATTCTCTTGCGAGCGATAGGTGCCAATGGAGAAACCATTGAAGTTCCAGGTTGCTTTAGCTATGCTACTCAAACAATCGGTCAAATTGTGGAATTTGAATTCTATGCAACCCCAAATTCCCTTAAAAATGATGTCATCCTTGGTGGAACTTGGGTACGTGACTCATGGTATTCAATTAACGAATCCATGAAAACAGTCACCTTGAACAGTCACCTTGAACAGTCACCTTGAACACTCCTGCAAGCATTGCGAAAACAGTCACCTTGAACACTCCTGCAAGCATTGTGAAATTTCTCTTACAAAAGGAAGATACCTTGGAGGAGCTCAAACTCCCAACATATCTTACTCAGAATATCCCAAGGGGGTTATGGTTGGATTTTAACTTTACACAATCCAAGCACAGCTTTATCCACAAACACGAAAACACAATCTCATGACCCTCGAGTTATGGGATTTGTTAGGTCAGCTAACACTCTCATCCTAAAAGAATTCCATTCACAAAAGACATGAACATGCCATGTTTGGGGTACTTTAAACAAACAATGTATATAAAATCTAACCCGCTTACTTGCAAGTTTTTTGTGGTTGAGTATGTGTTGGAAGCAGATTTGATCTTGGGGCATAAATGGACTATTGCTGCCCAAGCACCACTGTGCTTTACTAGCAATAGGGTCATCATTATGATAGTCAATGACACAAAGTTGATGATACCATACTGCAAGGAAACGGCTCCAACACTAACGGATCTATATGATGCTGAGCGTAAAAAGCTACAACCCTCTTCCTCCAAAAGCCTCTCTAGTCAAAGATCTACCATCTGCATCAATGACCAACTATGACAAAGCATCTATCCCTTCAACTCCATCCTCACCAACAAAGTCCAATGCCAAAACCTCGCAATCAATAGCCATTAATGATGAAGTCCCCCACGCACAACCATCTACTTCTAAAAATGACCTCAACGGAAAAGCCTTGACCTCGATAACTCCTCATCAACCAACCTCACCAAGGGAGAAAAATACATGCTCAAAAGCCTCAACATCAGCAAACCACCACTCCACAAGAGACTCTAGCCTCATTTAACAACACCCATGAGTCTCAAACCCGCAACCTCATCACTAATCAATGTGAAGAAGGACCCCAAACCTTCCACTTCAGCCAAAAAGAAAACTCTACCACATGACAACCAAGATCAAGGTATCTTAATGGTATCAAAATGTGGGTGGAAAAGAAACTACTTGTAGCTCAAGGCTACTACGAAGGTGCCAATCCAATTTGTGCCTCAATGATCACAGCCTCTTCCTCCTTAACATAAAACACAAAGGAAAAATAAGAATAAAAGTACTCTGCAACGTCGTCCACAAAAGCCTATGCAAGTTTCTCAAAGAACTCCAGTCAAGTGTGGGGTATCAAAAAGATTATTGCAAGCTCAAGGGTACTACCAAGGTAATACCAAAGCTTGGATTCCCAAGCACATCAAAAATTCACCTAAAACTACACAAAGAAAGAAACCTTAGCACCAAAAGCATCAACCACACCAATTCATAATATTCATCAAAGATGGGTGCATGTGCACGTGATTCAAGAACAAGGATATTATGCTGGAAATCCCATCATATGATTGCTAAGATCGAACAAAGTGAAGAAAGCCTCACCAACTGACTTCAATTCCAAGAACTTCACCTAAAGTTTAACAAGAATAGAGGTGCAAGCAACACCAAGCAAGCCACTCAACCCCTCTCGTGCATACAATACATACACAAGAGCTTGCGTGTTTAGTCACAACACCAATGGCAATCAACCAGAAGCTATACCTACTGCCTCTCAACAACACTTGAGCCACAAATTCAAGAATCAATCCTCACGTCAACGGAGACTTACGAGTGCATCATGGACAAACTCACAACGCTCTTTTCACCCCTATGGATAAGAAGCATGAGTGTAGAAGCTATGTGGTGGACATAAGAACATATTCTCTCAAAAGGGAGAGTAGCCACAAGAACCTATTGCTCACAAGGTGGTAACAAAAAAAAAAGAACATTTTTGAAAAAGATAACAAGACAAGGGATTCAAACAAATGGCCTACCAAAAAATGGTAGAATATCACAAGAAACTCCCAACGATCTTCAATAGCCAATACATTTTTGTTAAGCTTATAGCTTACTTCTTTTAGCTAAGTTAATGTAGCAACTGCTCCATGAGTACATATCCATACTCATGCACTAGAGAACATTGGCACCAAAGCCTCATCATCGACAACTTTCCAGGTACATATTTAGATGGCGGGGCATGGGGAGTGAAATCCTAGTCAATGGTACTACACATCGCCTAGATTTTCCTTCAAATTGCAAACCTCTCCAAATGAAAACTTAAGTATTCACAACACATTAATATATAATCCTTAGTGAATATATCTATATTAGCCTTGCAAGTCACCATAATTCTTTCATGCCTCGCCAATAAGTGGTTACTTTAACAAGCAGCTCAATAAGAGTCTATTTGACTCATCTCATGTACTTCATGTATATCTAGGAACAAGTCCCACTCAACAACATTTGACAATAATCCTGCCAAAAAAAAGGGACATCATCAAAGGCCAAATTCTTTAAGTGATGAATGTCGCTTCAATGAATCAGATGAATCAGATGAGCAACTGAGAATCACAATCTCGTTCTGATCAATGTCGCTTCAATGAATCAGATGAGAAACTGAGAATCACAATCTCGTTCTTCTGATGATGATTTTATCTACATTCCTCTGGATCCTTCCTTCTCTTCTCCCCCATTATTAACATCTCTTAGTTTCCCAACTAGCACGAATAACATGTAACTCTGCTTATGATTGCTAAAAACAAAGCGAGCAAAAAATATACCCACAAAAAAAAGCTCGCAAAAATATAAAAATGCAATCACTAAATAAAAATCCACAACCCAGGAATGTCCGCTAATCACTAACCTTATCATTTAATAACTAGCCTCTCTCATTCCTTTCGGAGGAACAAGGACCATTGAACGTCACTCAACATCAAAAGCCAACAACAAAGCTTGTTAATTCTCCCCACACAAAGGTCTTCAACGTGATCACACGAGGATGCGATCGGCATCAAGAAGAGGGGGAATGTTAACCCATTTCTAGGGTTAACAAGATCTACTACCATTATCTTATATCAAAGAGTCAAGGTAGACACACCAAAAGGTCATACATCCAAGATATGAAACAATGGTATCCAAATCTACAGCTTGGACAGGCACCCGTAATGATCTGACAGCGGAATACTTATGGTGATTTTCGCTTCAAGAGTGTGTGGTGGCAAGTTAGAATGGAGTCCCAAAGAAGTGATGTATTTCATGGATATATTATGAGAGTAGTCATTGTAATAGCACTAGGCATACGTCACTCAACATCAAAAGCCATCAACAAAGCTTGTCAATTCTCCCCACACAAAGGTCTTCAACATGGTCATGAGGACATGATCGACATTAGGAAGGGGGAATGTTAACCCATTTCTAGAGTTAACAAAAGCTAATGCCATTATCTTATATCAAAGAGTCAAGGTAGACGCACCAAAAGGTCATACATTCAAGATATGAAGCAATGGTGTCCAAATCTACAACTTGGATAGATGCCTGTAATGGTCCGACGGAATACTTATGGCAATTTTCGCTTCAAAAGCGTGTGGTAGCAAGTTAGAATAAAGTCCCAAAGTGATGTACTTCATGGATATATTATGAGAGTAGTCATTGTAATATCATTAGGCCTATGTCACTCAATATCAAAAGCCATCAACAAAGCTTGTCAATTCTCCCCACACAAAGGTCTTGATCAATGTGATCACGAGGACGCGATCAACATCAAGAGGAGGGAATGTTACCCCATTTCTAGGGTTAATAAGAGCTACTACCATTATCTTATATCAAAGAGTCAAGGTAGACACACCAAAAGGTCATACATTCAAGATATGAAGCAAGGTGTCCAAATCTACAACTTGGACAAGCGCCCGTAAATGGTCCGACGGAATACTTATGGCAATTTCTGCTTTAAGAGCGTGTGGTAGCAAGTTAGAATGAAGTCCCAAGTAACGTACTTCATGGATATATTATGAGAGTAGTCATTGTAATAGCATCAGGCCTCTTATAAGCCTAAAGTGCCCAGCTGGCCCATAGTTTTAAGTGAGTGTGAACACTTATGGCCATGTATATAAGTGAAAATCTCTCATAATACAAAGGACTCTCCAATTGTGCAATTGAGTGTGGCTCTTGCCAATCCTCTTGCTAATCTCTCTCTAATGCATTCTAGTGAGTGTGTGGGAGTGAAGTGAGGTGAGAGGAGGGAGAGTGCATGTAGTGCAATGCGATGGTATGACAACACACGAGGGAGGCTATGTCAAAACTACTACTCAAGGAGTGGTGGAGCTTAAAGACCTCAAGGGTTATGAGCTCGGCCATCGGAAAGATCCCCATGACAGTTGTGGTTTGCCAAGTAATCTTCTTGTTGAATGTGTTTCGATAGGATTTTGGGCGAGCCATAACACACTCATAAGGGTGTGTACACATGCTTGGGGGGGGAAAAAACTCCTAAGGAGGGAAAAAGTACCCCCGGATTGACCCATTATTAGCTTATGTCCACACATCACCACCATATAAATGGCTCAAAATCCCCCTTATAGTGATGATATGAACATGTATAGGGATCTCATGGTTGATCGTCCCCCCTATAATGCTGATGTGAACATGTATAGGGACCACGTGGTTGATTAATCTCTAAATGAATAAGTGCAAAGCTTTATAAAAAGCTTTAAACTTCTTTGTGAATATATCTACCACATTGTCATGTGTAGAGACATAAGCCATGCTAATCTCTCCAGCAACAAGTGAGCCTCTCTTGACCTCAATGTGATTTTTGTAAGCATAAAACATTGAGTTTCTCACAACAGCTGTTGTTAGTGAAGATGGAGGTGGGGGACAACTATCCACAATGCCAAGATTTGTCAAAAAGGAATATGAGCCATACACACTCCATAGTTGTTGTAAAAGATGCCTTGTGTGGTCAACTTCACAACTTGAAGGTGGCCATTGTCACCTACTAAGCTGCTCTCTTTTTTACAATAAAATTCTCAACTTTGGAGAGACTTATTTGACTGGATGAATGGGAACTTTAAGAGCCCACATAGTGAAGTTAGAAAACTCTAGTATGTTTGATGGTAAGCATGATCAATTTGCATTTACAGTTTATTTAGTAGTTTGTTGCTTAGTTTTTCGCAATGAAATTAGGACTTGATTTTTTACTTTCACCCTTGCTCACTTTCTTAACCTACCTCCTTTCGGCCTGATTTAGAGGCTGAAATGGGTAACTAAACATCCACATGCCTTTACTCTATTATCGATCTTGAGCATAGGTTAAAATATTTAATGGACCCATGATTCTCTAAGACACCTATCTTTAGATTCAGGGAAGACTATGCCTTTCAGTATGGATGAGAAAAAATGCAGATAATCTGTATACCACTTTCACCAATGTCACTAATTCTAGTATGACTCTTTAGCATATGAGTACAGTAGGCAATTGAGGCTTGGGGTGGTTCTATGAAACCAATTATCAAGCAGCAATATCCAGTTCATTATATAGGGGGCCCCTAGGGATAGATTCCCAATCACTAGATCAGTTTGTTAGGGGTTCCCTCTCACCCCCTTCCTCTTCCTCTTTGTTACAGAGGTGATGAGCAATTTCCTGTTCTCTTGGGGGATAGGTCTATAGGGTCTTCGTCTCCCTATTAGCAGGAGGAGCTCCTAGACCCACAGTGTACAGATAATACTTCCATATCCCTTATGACATGTCCCTTGTGACATATGTAAAAAACCAAAAAAGGAAAGGGGTGTCATAAGCATTTAAGGGGTGTGCTCACTTTTAGTTGATCCCTTATGACGTGTGTAAAAAAGCTAAACAAGGAAAAGGGGTGTCATAAGAATTTGAGGGGGGTGTTGACTTTTTGCTCCTTACATTTGTGTAAGGTCATCCTTAACTATTAAAAATACAAAAATCTACCCTCACCTATAATGCGAAACCGTGTGAGCATCTGCAAAAAAATAAAAGAAAAGAAAACTTTAAGTGTCACGCACCAATTCTCACACGGACATAAAAACCCACCACATGAAACCTTTAACTTTCATGTAAATGAAAAGTGTGAAACTTGGGGGGGGGGTGGGGGGGGCAAAAAAAGACCTTAACTTTCACATTCTAAATCTCGTGAATGTAAAACCTACCCACATGAAACTTTAACTTTCAGGAATGTGAAAACTCTAATTCTCACATAGCATGAGAAATTTTTTTTTAAAGCCATAACTTTCATACGTGCTAATTCTCATGGGCGTGAAAACTTGAACTTTCATATTATCATACTTGAATCTCCAAGTCTCATGACATGAAACTTGGAAAAAAAAACTTAACTTTCACGCACCAATTCTCACAAATGTGAAACCTATTGTTAAACTGTGTTTAACCACTCCAAAGTTTAACATGGTTTCATGTGCCCAGCCTTGTAAGGCCTCCTTCCACCGTAAGGCCCTTTGCCATCTTACTTCCTCGAACGGGCACTTATCTTTTGTAAAAGAGCACTAGAATATATATAAAGTGGCCTTACCTTAAGCTTAATTTCAAATAGGGAAAGAAAAAAGACTTTATATACATGATTACTTAAGACTAGTAATAACAATAGAACCATTTTTACGTTTGGTTAGCCTAGTGCCCACCAACCTAGTAAGACTCCTACTGTCGTAAGGCCCTTTGCCATCTTACTTGCTCAAGCGGGCACTTTTATTTTGTAAAATAGTACTACAATATATATAAAGTGGCCTTACCTTGAGCTTAATTTCAAATAGGGAAAGAAAAAGGACTTTATATACATGCTTATTTAAGACTAGTAATAATAATAGGACCATTTTTACGTTTGGTTGGCTTAGTGTAAAAACTAGGCACTTATATATAAGTGTTTGAATCAATAGCTTATATATGTGTGTTTGAATCAAGAGCTTGCCTTAACCTTGTCGAAGCGTGCATTGTTGGGACATGCCTTAGAACCACAACTACATGACAGGGATGCGCTAGCTCATTCATTGCATCCTCACACTATTGTCACATTGAAATTCTTCTTTTCTAATGGGGGGGAGGAAGAGCTCTCTATGCCAAGATGGAGGCAGAAAGAGATAGCCTTGTTGTGCGATGCTTCTCTCTCAAAAATGTTGAGGGAAGAAGAAGAAGCTAATATGGCAAGAGGGAAACCTACAAGCGAACAACATCCATCTAGGATACATGAGCCTAATATCATACAAGCAAGCAAATGTAGGGACGAGAAGAGCCCACAAGTATTCTATTACGAGGGAACAATTTTCTTATTGCAATGGTTCTCTCTCATAAAAGGCAAGGGAAGAAGAAGCAACTAAGGGAAACCTACAAGCAAACCTTTTCAAGAAAGCATCCATCTAGCATGCATGAATCTAGTAGCTTTCAAGAAGGCAAGAGTAAGGATTTGAAGCTCACAAATATTCTATTTTGCAAGGGAATGATTGTCCCATTGCTTAGTGTCAAAAATGACTTATATACAAGTGACTAGTTTTCACACTAGATTAGCCAAACTTAAAAAATGACACATATATAAGTGACTAGTTTCCACACTAGATCGACCAAACCTAAAAATAGTTAAGCCTCTATTGCAAGTATATACACAAAGTCCTTAGACTTTCCCTACTTGACATTAAGCTCAAGGTAAGGCCACTTTATATGTTTTAGCATCATCTTACAAAACGTAAGTGCCCGTTCAAGTAGGCAAGATAGTAAGCACCTTCTGGTAGGTCAGGTAGATGTGAAACCATATAGAGTGGTTAATATTCCCCTTCATATCCTTGCATCACCACCCAAGGTTGGTGGTAAAACTATTCATGGGGTGAAAATTTGTGGATGGTCCATGATATGCCTTGAAGTGGGTAGGCGAGGGTGCATGGTATTATTCGGGACTAATTCATCACTCAATGTAGGGCACGGTGGTTATAAGCATTGGGCACCTTGTCGAGGTAGCATGGAAGGTATAGGCAATGTAGAAATTCCTCATGTAAGACCTCCTTCTATTGTGGGGAAATAGTTAGGAGTCTTTAAAATTAGGTAGTTGGTAGAAGCAATCCTGGTGTGAGTGCAAAGACAACCATGGAATGATTTGCATGGGTAGATGGCGATTTGGATTTTTTGGCACAACATGATAACATGCCTCGATCTCAAATTGTGAGCTTAGAGATTAGGTTTCTTTGGGGCAAATATGTCAACCAGGGTGAGGTTATGTTGGACTTAAATTAGAGTCAAAGCAAATATTTCATGCATTTAAGCTCTTTGGATATACATACAGGGTTTAGGGGATGTTAAAGGATAGGCATTTGATGTGTACTCCTCCAACTCAAATATTTATCCATCTCAACTGCTTTCTTTGACTCTCTTTGTTGCTTTCTTTGGCATTTATACTCAACATCCCTTTTCTTAAGGAGTCAAGATCATTAGATTATTAATGCATGGCAGTTGGCTTTGCCAATAGCTACAATGGACCTGGGTGACCTCTGTGCTTTGCCAATAGCTACAATGGACCTGGGTGACCTCTGTGGCTTAAGGTATTTAGTGTAAGCAACCACTAGGGATAGAGGAAAGGTAGACTAAGTGTTGGTATGGTCAAAGACAAGGCCATAGGAGGGTCTTAATAATTTAAGAAAAATCTAGGAAATGGGTTGGTACCATGGGCCACGCTTATGCCTGCCATGGTACAGCTCTCTCGGCAAATGTGGTACAACTGCCATGGTACAATTATGGGCAATGTGGCTTAATCAAGAGTGGTGCCTATGCGTCTATGCAAAGCACATGGATATATATTATAGGTGTCACGAATGGACATGGGACTAAAAGTGTGCCCATGTAGAAGCTCCTTCGAGTGAAAACTCCAACACAATGCTTTCTTTGACTCTTCTAATTTTGATTTCTTCAAGTCTTTTTCATGCGGATTGTGTGTAGTACCTCATGACAAAGGTATTATACCAACTTTGGGCCCATAAAGAATTTAGAAAGTAGTAGATATAAGGTGAGACTTACCAAACTGCAATGGTCTTATAGAAAGATGTAATGAAGGTCTTGCAAAAGTTTCATTGATTGGATCGACGCATGATCTTAAAGGGCTCCCAAATCTTGGTATCTCTAACATGTCTTTGAAAGTGACCAATTTTGTGGCCATGGAAGGATGTAACCATGCCATAAAGATCTATGTGCTGGCAAAAGATCTATTTATTGTTGCTGGGCTAAAGATCTATCTATTAGTGAAAGTTAGGACCTTAATTTAGATTAAAGACCTATTGCTCTTTGTTTATCAATTGGTTCTTGGGCACCTCCTCAAGGATCCTCAAGCAATGAGGATGATGGTTCTTGGGCATCTCCTCAAGGGATGAGGATGATGAGGTGGATGAACCAACATATGGCTACTATAGCAAGGTTGGGGAGCTTGGTATAGTAGAGGCCATTAAAGCTCTTTATTCAAAGCCTCATCTCTGTGGGGTAAGGGGTGTGGGTCCATTAATGCATGGGAAGATGTAAGCAAGCCCTTTTCCTTCCATACATAGGAACTTGCATGTAAGGAACACCTTATTTTTATTGGCATGTACTTGGAGTCAATGCAAACTTCTTAGGGTGTGACCATGTATTCCCACCACATTTAGTGATCGCTAAGGAGATAGGGCATGCACCACTAGGGTTGGACTCGACCTGTAGTTGGGTAGTCACTAGATCAACAAAGTGTTGGCCTCCTCCGGTGTGCCATATGTGATCAATATTCCACTGGGTAAATAGGTGATCCATGTGACAGATTTTGGCCATGTTGAAGGGTGTATCCAAGATGTATATAAGTGGGTATTGAAGTTTCCTTGGAATGGGAGATCTTGCATAGTGGGCGAGTATGTAACTTACTATTCATGGACATGCAAGGATGCCCCTAGGTCCATCGTAAACAAAAAATAATTTTGACACTTACTGTAACGCTTGTTTCGATGCTCATTTGTACACTTTTTTCAATAGGCATTTTGACGCTACGATATCGATGCTTTTATTGATGTGAATTTTGATGCTTTCAGGGTTTTTTACATTAATATCCGGCCCCTCATGGAATGATTTGAGGATGGAGAGGGCTCATGGATGTAGTTAATAAGGTGGTCAAGGATGAGGGGTTGAGGATGAGGGGCTCATGGATGGAGTTGATGAGGTGGTTGAGCTGGGGAAGAATCTCTAGGCTTTGGGGATTATAAATTATGGATGTAGTCAGCAGGCCATGGTGGATGGTGCTAGATAGATTAACGGGAGGGTTATGGGTGGAGTAAAGGGTTGGGATGATTGGAGTAGGGGGTGTGGTGTGACTACGGAAGTGCTCTAGGGTGGGGGTTGGGTTTGAATCTTAGGTAGCTACTTTGCTAGCTAAACTATTAGAAGAGTGAGCTTGATTGGCTTACGAGGCTTCTTCTCTAGAAGATTGTACCACCTTAGTTTCCTTCTAAGGATTTGTTAAGGTCATCCTCTTCATCTTTAGGCTTGTGGCTTTAAAAGAAGCTAAAGCCTCCTAGCTTGGGCATAAGCTTCAAGAAGATAAGATGTCTATATCAAATGATTGTTAAAAGACATGGTGTGAGCTTAGTTATTAGATGAATCAAGCAATGGACAAGATCATCACATAGACAAACTCACACCACTAAAGCAACACATGCCACCAAGAATGCATTCTTTACATCCATTTGATGTAAAGACCATTTCTTTGACGCAGCCACTGCTATCACAACTCTCACTGTTGCCATCTTGGCAACTGGTGGGCTGCTAAAAGTTTCCTCATAATCAATGCCATATGTCTATGCATATCCATGGTCTATCAACAGAACCACTAGATGAGGACTCTCTTGGTCCACTCAAAGACTGTGATTGCTGAATTGCATCTATGCAACCACACTTCCACTCACATCAGCCCCAATAGCTTCTAGATGATAATGTGACGTAACCAATGAGCAATAGAGTATACTCAAGGTCACCAAAAATCATCACATAAACACATGCTAATGGAAAATTCAAAGAGGAGAGTATTTCCACAAAGGACCACTTAGTATATTGATCACCAAGCAAGTACACAAAGCATGGGCATTATACTCTCCACTTAGCTCTCTTGTTGGCTCTCTAGTGTGAGTAGTAGACCCTGTTTATATAGGTTCAAGAGAAGGAGGCACCTAGGGCCCTTAAATCTCTCCACCTCCCTTAGATTTCTCACCAGACTCACCTAAAAGGTGATGCCCCAATCATAGGAAGGTATCTACTAGACCTACACCCTGTTACTCTAGTAAATGAGCCTTCTAATCTTAGAACAAGACACTCTAAGTTATCACTAAGGAAATCACACTAAGAATGGATGCTAGATCACATATTTTCTAACACCCTCCCTTGATCAAGCATCCATACCATGCAGGGCATGCGTGGATCAGATCTACCACTAAGACTAAGACATTACTAAGAGAGGAAATTCCCCACCACGGACTATAAAATGTCATACAAATGTAATTTCACCAACAAATGGAACATGCTGCCACTCATGCTTATTTGATGAAGAAGTCCACAAAGGTCTTGAATAGAAGCCTATTGCCACCCATGCCATCTTCAAGAGAAAACCATCACAAAGGAGTCACCAAGTCAACTTAAGCACCACCAAGGTAGTCATCATGAATTAAGTCCCATCTAGCACATGATGGAAATGGAACCACCACCAAGATTCAATCACCATCAAGAAGTTGATGAAGTTCACCACCACAAAGGATCATGATCTCACATAGAGACCATAAAGGATTATCACACCAAGGATATGTGCTCACATAGAGAATGTACCATAAGGGTAACATAGATATAACCACTAAGTAGAACTCACAAGGTATGCAAGTGACCTCCATCTCACACATGGAGAGTATCACATGCATTATCACAAAGATTGATCCAAGTCCTTTATAACATGAGGACATTATAAAGTGTTGTTCAAAGAGTTCACATGGTGATGACAAAACCACTTCCTTCTCACACAAGAAGTGTCTAGAGCCACCATGATACTCACAAAGTAGATGAGATGATGACCATGTTGCTTCCATCTCACACATGGAAAGAATGAGATCACCATGTCTTTCACAAAGATAAAAACCACCAAGAAGGATGTGTTCCCGTCCCTCACACATTTGTTGCACATTATGTACCATGTGTGCTCACATTAGAGCTCTCAAAATCACAAAGATATCCAAGGTTTGAATAACCCTTATATCACAAAGTTTGAACTTTCCCTCCTAAAAATAAGGAGGAAGGTGAGCAAATGGGAGGAGAGTTTATTCTCCTTCAGTCATGGAAATCTTGCGTTGAGGAAACCGTCATTGTATGCGTCAGAGGAACCACCACAATTTCCCACCAAATACCACTTAATTAAGTGCTTCCAATCAGCACCTAGTTGCTGTAGAATAAGCAACAAACCAGTCTGTAGATGAAGCTACAAAACACGCACACAACTGGAAATTGTGAGCTGCTCTGGTACTGAGCGAGGTCGCCATAGATGGAACTACTAGGGCCTGGATGAAATCCACCTCGTATGCAGCAATTATGGGTGATTTAGGTCCTGCAAAATGCACCTTCTGCTCTGCTCAATAGAGGCTTGAACCCTCTGTCAGTATTATCTGAGATCTAGGCGGTTGATTCCAGGCTATTTGCGCAAGGGTTGAATTGTGTCCTTGTCGCCTTGAGCTAGGCTACAAAAGTCCTGAGAGAAGCTATGGAAAAGACCCCCACACAAGGGCAATGGAGAGCTCCAAAAAGATTGAACTTGCACTGTTTTCACTTAGAAGAAAAACAACACATAATACCTTGCACTGTTTTCACTTAGAAGAAAAACAACACATAATACCTTGCAATGTTGATGTTCAATTTAGGTTTGAAGCTGAGTTTGATGAAGTAATACTTCTCTTTCCAATGCTTGAGAAGATCCTTTGAAACTCCACCTTGCACTCTTATCTCAAATGAGGAACTCTCTCTCTCTCTCTCTCAAGAGCTTGTTCACACCCACAATGCTGTGCCCTAGTTGATAAATCCCCTCTCTCAATCTTAACAATGCCACTTTGTTAAGCTAGATAATGATGGATTTATACTTTCACAAAGCAATGATCATTACTAGGAGCTTACTCAAGGATGACTTTACTCTTTGCTACTTAAGCATGTAAACTAATGCTTTCCCTCCCTCACTCCTATGTATGCGACTTACATAAGCATGAAGGAAATGCAATGTCACAAAGTAATGCTTCACTAAGAAGTCAGAGTTGTTGGCCTTCTTGATACTTCAAAGTGCCAATCTAAGAAGCAAGAATCAGCCTCCAAATGCAACAAATGCAATAATAAGTTTTTCACAAAGAATACTACTCAATGAGAATAGAGAATGTACCTATCAACTCAATGAGGATCACATATACACCCACAATCACAAAGATGTATCCTACCAACACATGAAGGATTTCACTCCCATGGAAAGGAGCTTTGGTACCATGTTAAAAGACATGGTGTAAGCATAGTTATTGGATGAATCAAGCAATGGACAAGATCATCACATAGACAAACTCACACCACTAAAGCAACACATGCCACCACTTAGATAATAATGAGATGTAACCAATGAGCAATAGAGTATACTCAAGGTCACCACAAAGCATCACATAAACACATGCTAATGGAAAATGCAAAGAGGAGAGTATTTCCACAAAGGACCACTTAGTATATTGATCACCAAGCAAGTGCACAACAAAGCATGGGCATTATACCCTCCACTTAGCTCTCTTCTTGGCTCTCTAGTGTGAGTAGTAGACCTTGTTTATATAGGCTCAGGAGAAGGAGGCACCTAGGGCCCTTGAATCTCTCCCTTAGATTTCTCACCAAACTCACCTAAAAAGGTGATGCCCCAATCATAGGAAGGTATCTACTAGACCTGCACCCATCTACTCTAGTAAATGAGCCTTCTAACCTTAGAACAAGACACTCTAAGGTATCACTAAGGAAATCACACTAAGAATGGATGCTAGAT